>NC_080379.1:48485005-48805443 GCF_014773155.1 Arachis stenosperma | reverse complement strand
TCCTCAACAGAGCCCTCCACCATACTCACAAGCCTCATACCACCATTCACCTCTATATGACCCTAACCCATACCCACCATACCAACCACCATATAAACCATATCTAGAGCCACCACCATCCCAACACCAATACTCCCATGAACCACAAAGTCCATACACACCACCTCAAGAATTTTACCAATATGAATCACCTTCCAACTACAATACCCTTCCCTCAAACAATGAATCCTTTCTTCCACCACCACCTCCCGATGAAGCCCTCATGCTAGAACTAAGAGATCTTGAATCTCATATCTTAAGGCAACACGAGGAGGATGAAAAGAAGTTTAAGGAGTTAAGAGCCAAGACGGCTATCATGGTAGAAGCCATTAGCAACATAGTCTCATCCCGCCTAAGCTTGTGCGATCAAGGCAATCCCATTGTTGAATGTGGAGAAGCAACCAAAGAGCTTAGTGAGGGAGTAAACTTAGAGCTTCAAGGTGGAGAAGAAGAGTTAAAAGTAAGAAGTGCAACAAGAGGAGAAGGTAGAGATGATTGAACCAAGGGAAGTAGTGGTTGGCACCTTAGGATATGTTGAGTACATAGAGGAATAACAAGTTGAAGAGCCTTCTTCCATGGAGTTCGAAGTTGATGTTGAGGAGGAGAGTGCACAACCTCCAAGGCACAATATGATTGAAGAATTGGAAGAAGTGTCCCAAGTAATAGGCCCTCCTATTTATGATGATTCCGCATTAACATATGATCATTCTGAGTTTGAAGAGTCCTTCCCTATTATACTTGGAATTAATGATGAGGTAGATTTCAATCAACCTCCTATTTATGATTTAAGTGATGGGGAAGAGCTAGAGGACATTGGTGAAGAAGAACTTGAACTTGAGGAAGCTTGGTGGTGCACGAAATTGTGATCATCAATGGCACCATCAACATGGTACGCTCAATTGCAATCCCAACTCTTTATCACAACTTCGCACAACTAACCAGCAAGTGCACTGGGTCGTCCAAGTAATAAACCTTACGCGAGTAAGGGTCGATCCCACGGAGATTGTTGGTATGAAGCAAGCTATGGTCATCTTGTAAATCTCAGTCAGGCAGATTCAAATGGTTATGGATGATTTATGAATAAAGCATAAAATAAAGATAGAGATACTTATGTAATTCATTGGTGAGAATTTCAGATAAGCGTATGGAGATGCTTTGTCCCTTCGTCTCTCTGCTTTCCTACTGTCTTCATCCAATCCTTCTTACTCCTTTCCATGGCAAGCTGTATGTTGGGCATCACCGTTGTCAGTGGCTACAGTCCCGTCCTCTCAGTGAAAATGTTCAATGCGCTCTGTCACAGCACGGCTAATCATCTGTCGGTTCTCAATCAGGTTGGAATAGAATCCAGTGATTCTTTTGCGTCTGTTACTAACGCCCAGCCTTCAGGAGTTTGAAGCTCGTCACAGTCATTCAATCCTTGAATCCTACTCAGAATACCACAGACAAGGTTTAGACCTTCTGAATTCTCTTGAATGCCGCCATCAATTCTAGCTTATACCACGAAGATTCTGATTAAGGAATCCAAGAGATAAACATTCAAGCCTTGTTTGCTTGTAAAACGGAAGTGGTTGTCAGGCACGCGTTCATAAGTGAGAATGATGATGAGTGTCACATAATCATCACATTCATCATGTTCTTGGGTGCGAATGAATATCTTAGAACAAGAATAATCTGAATTGAATAGAAGAACAATAGTAATTGCATTAATACTCGAGGTACAGCAGAGCTCCACACCTTAATCTATGGTGTGTAGAAACTCCACCGTTGAAAATACATAAGAACAAGGTCTAGGCATGGCCGAATGGCCAGCCTCCCAATGATCTAAGAACTAGACGTCCAAAGATGATCCTAAGATCTAAAGTGACCAAAATATTCAAATACAATAGCAAAAGGTCCTATTTGTAGAGAACTAGTAGCTTAGGGTTTACAAAGATGAGTAAATGACATAAAAATCCACTTCTGGGCCCAGTTGGTGTGTGCTTGGGCTGAGCATTGAAGCTTTCATGTGTAGAGATTTTTCTTGGAGTTAAACGCCAGCTTTTGTGCCAGTTTGGGCGTTTAACTCCCATTCTTGTGCCAGTTCCGGCGTTAAACGCCAGAATTCTTAACCTGACTTGGAATGCCTGTTTGGGCCATCAAATCTCGTGCAAAGTATGGACTATTATACATTGCTGGAAATCCCAAGATGTCTACTTTCTAAAGCAATTGAGAGCGCGCCAATTGGGCTTCTGTAGCTCCAGAAAATCCACTTCGAGTGCAGGGAGGTCAGAATCCAACAACATCTGCAGTCCTTTTCAGCCTCTGAATCAGATTTTTACTCAGGTCCCTCAATTTCAGTCAGAAAATACCTGAAATCACAGAAAAACACACAAACTCATAGTAAAGTCCAGAAAAGTGAATTTTAACTAAAAACTAATAAAAATATAATAAAAACTAACTAAAACATACTAAAAACATACTAGAAACAATGCCAAAAAGCGTATAAATTATCCGCTCATCACAACACCAAACTTAAATTGTTGCTTGTCCCCAAGCAACTGAAAATCAAATAAGATAAAAAGAAGAGAATATGCAATGAATTTCAAAAACATCTATGAAGATCAGTATTAATTAGATGAGCGGGGCTTTCAGCTTTTTGCCTCTGAACAGTTTTGGCATCTCACTCTATCCTTTGAAATTCAGAATGATTGGCTTCTATAGGAACTCAGAATCCAGATAGTGTTATTGATTCTCCTAGTTAAGTATGATGATTCTTGAACACAGCTACTTTATAAGTCTTCGCCGTGGCCCAAAGCACTCTGTCTTCCAGTATTACCACCGGATACATACATGCCACAGACACATAACTGGGTGAACCTTTTCAGATTGTGACTCAGCTTTGCTAGAGTCCCCAATTAGAGGTATCCAGGGTTCTTAAGCACACTCTTTTTGCCTTGGATCACGACTTTATTTATTTTTTTTCTTTTTCTTTTTTTCCTTTCTTTTTTTCGTTTTTTTTTTTTTTTGTATTCACTGCTTTTTCTTGCTTCAAGAATCATTTTTATGATTTTTCAGATCCTCAGTAACATGTCTCCTTTTTTCATCATTCTTTCAAGAGCCAACATTCATGAACAACAAATTCAAAAGACATATGCACTGTTCAAGCATACATTCAGAAGTCAAAGTATTGCCACCACATCAAAATAATTAATCTGTTATAAAATTCAAAATTCATGCAATTCTTCTCTTTTTCAATTAAGAACATTTTTCATTTAAGAAAGGTGATGGATTCATAGGACATTCATAACTTTAAGGCATAGACACTAAGACACTAATGATCATAAGTCACAAACATAGATAAACATAAGCATGAAAATTCGAAAAACAGAAAAATAAAGAACAAGGAAATTAAAGAACGGGTCCACCTTAGTGATGGCGGCTTGTTCTTCCTCTTGAAGATCTTATGGAGTGTTTGAGCTCCTCAATGTCTCTTCCTTGCCTTTGTTGCTCCTCTCTCATGATTCTTTGATCTTCTCTAATTTCATGGAGGAGGATGGAATGTTCTTAGTGCTCCACCCTTAGTTGTCCCATGTTGGAACTCAATTCTCCTAGGGAGGTGTTGATTTGCTCCCAATAGTTTTGTGGAGGAAAGTGCATCCCTTGAGGCATCTTAGAGATTTCATGATGAGTGGGATCCATCCTTTTCTTAGTGATGGGCTTGTCCTCATCAATGAGGATGTCTCCTTCTATGTTAACTCCAACCGAATAACAGAGGTGACAAATGAGATGAGGGAAGGCTAACCTTGCCAAGGTAGAGGACTTGTCCGCCACCTTATAAAGTTCTTGGGCTATAACCTCATGAACTTCTACTTCTTCTCCAATCATGATGCTATGAATCATGATAGCCCGGTCTATAGTAACTTCGGACCGGTTGCTAGTGGGAATGATTGAGCGTTGGATAAACTCCAACCATCCCCTAGCCACGGGCTTGAGGTTATGCCTTCTCAGTTGAACCGGCTTCCCTCTTGAATCTCTCTTTCATTGAGCGCCCTCTTCACAAATGTCTATGAGGACTTGGTCCAACCTTTGATCAAAGTTGACCCTTCTAGTGTAAGGGTGTTCATCTCCTTGCATCATGGGCAAGTTGAATTCCAACCTTACATTTTCCGGACTAAATCTAAGCATTTCCCCCGAACCATTGTAAGCCAATTCTTTGGGTCCGGGTTCACACTTTGATCGGTTCTTGGTGATCCATGCATTGGCATAGAACTCTTGAACCATTAAGATTCCAACTTATTGAATGGGGTTGGTAAGAACTTCCCAACCTCTTCTTTGAATCTCATGTCGGATCTCCGGATATTCACTCTTTTGAGTTTGAAAGGGACCTCGGGGATCACCTTCTTCATGGCCACAACTTCATAGAAGTGGTCTTGATGCACCCTTGAGATGAATCTCTCCATCTCCCATGACTCGGAGGTGGAAGCTTTTGCCTTCCCTTTCCTCTTTCTAGAGGTTTCTCCGGCCTTAGATGCCATAAATGGTTATGGAAAAACAAAAAGCAATGCTTTTACCACACCAAACTTAGAAGGTTTGCTCGTCCTCGAGCAAAAGAAGAAAGAAGAAAGTAGAAGAAGAAGAAATAGAGGAAATGGAGGGGGGCTTTGTGTTTCGGCCAAGGGAGAGAAGTAGTGTGTATGATATGTGAAAATGAGGGGGTGAAGATGGGTTTATATAGGGGTGGAGAGAGGGTGTATGGTTCGGCCATTATGGGTGGGTTTGGGAGGGAAAGTGGTTTGAATTTGAATGGTGAGGTATGTGGGGTTTTATGAAGGATGGATGTGAGTGGTGAAGAGAATGGTAGGATTTGATAGGTGAGGGGTTTTTGGGGAAGAGGTATTGAGGTGATAGGTGAATGGGTGAAGAAGAGAGAGAGTGGTGGGGTGGGTAGGGATCCTGTGGGGTCCACAAATCCTGAGGTGTCAAGGATAATTCATCCCTGCACCAAGTGCCGAGCAAAAATGCTCCTTCTGCCAATCCTGGCGTTAAACACCGGGCTGGTGCCCATTTCTGGCGTTTAACGCTAGCTTGTTGCCCATTCCTGGCGTTAAACGCCAGTCTGGTGCCCCTTTCTGGCATTAAACGCCCAGAATGGTGCCAGACTGGGCGTTAAACGCCCATTTGCTGTCTTCACTGGTGTTTAAACGCCAGCAAGTTTTTCCTCCAGGGTGTGCTATTTTTCTTTCTGTTTTTCATTCTGTTTTTGCTTTTTCAATTGATTTTGTGACTTTCCATGATCATCAACCTATAGAAAACATAAAATAACAAAGGAAAATAGATAAATATAACATTGGGTTGCCTCCCAACAAGCGCTTCTTTAATGTCAGTAGCTTGACAGTGGGCTCTCATGGAGCCTCATAGATACTCAGAGCAATGTTGGAACCTCCCAACACCAAACTTAGAGTTCGAATGTGGGGGTTCAACACCAAGCTTAAAAGTTGGTTGTGGCCTCCCAACACCAAACTTAGAGTTTGACTGTGGGGGCTCTGTTTGACTCTGTTTTGAGAGAAGCTCTTCATGCTTCCTCTCCATGGTTACAGAGGGATATCCTTGAGCCTTAAACACAAAGGATTCTTCATTTACTTGAATGATCAATTCTCCTCTGTCCACATCAATCACAGCCTTTGCTGTGGCTAGGAAGGGTCTGCCAAGGATGATGGATTCATCCATGCACTTCCCAGTCTCTAGGACTATGAAATCAGCAGGGATGTAATGGTCTTCAACCTTTACCAGAACATCCTCTACAAGTCCATAAGCTTATTTTCTTGAATTGTCTGCCATCTCTAGTGAGATTCTTGCAACTTGCACCTCAAAGATCCCTAGCTTCTCCATTATAGAGAGAGGCATGAGGTTTATGCTTGACCCTAGGTCACACAGAGCCTTCTCAAAGGTCATGGTGCCTATAGTACAAGGTATTGAGAACTTCCCAGGGTCCTGTCTCTTTTGAGGTAATCTCTGCCTAGTCAAGTCATCTAGTTCTTTGGTGAGCAAATGGGGTTCATCCTCCCAAGTCTTATTACCAAATAACTTGTCATTTAGCTTCATGATTGCTCCAAGGTACTTGGCAACTTGCTCTTCAGTGACATCTTCGTCCTTTTCAGAGGAAGAATACTCATCAGAGCTCATGAATGGCAGAAGTAAATCCAATGGAATCTCTATGGTCTCAGTGTGAGCCTCAGATTCCCATGGTTCCTCATTAGGGAACTCATTGGAGGCCAGTGGACGTCCATTGAGGTCTTCCTCATTGGCGATCACTGCCTCTTCCTCCTCTCCAAATTCGGCCATGTTGATGGCCTTGCACTCTCCTTTTGGATTCTCTTCTGTATTGCTTGAAAGAGTACTAGGAGGAAGTTCAGTAACTTTCTTACTCAGCTAACCCACTTGTGCCTCCAAGTTTCTAATGGAGGACCTTGTTTCAATCATGAAACTTTGAGTGATTTTGATTAGATCAGAGACCATGGTTGCTAAGTCAGAGTGGCTCTGCTTAGAATTCTCTGTCTGTTGCTGAGAAGATGATGGAAAAGGCTTGCCATTGCTGAACCTGTTTCTTCCACCATTATTGTTGTTGAAACCTTGTTGAGGTCTCTGTTGATCCTTCCATGAGAAATTTGGATGATTTCTCCATGAAGGATTATAGGTGTTTCCATAGGGTTCTCCCATGTAATTCACCTCTTCCATTGAAGGGTTCTCAGGATCATAAGCTTTTTCTTCAGATGAAGCGTCCTTAGTACTGCCTGGTGCAGCTTGCATTCCAGACAGACTTTGAGAAATCATATTGACTTGCTGAGTCAATATTTTGTTCTGAGCCAATATGGTATTCAGAGTATCAATCTCAAGAACTCCTTTCTTCTGATTCGTCCCATTGTTCACAGGATTCCTTTCAGAAGTGTACATGAATTGGTTATTTGCAACCATTTCAATGAGTTCTTGAGCTTCTACATGCGTCTTCTTCAGATGAAGAGATCCTCCAGCAGAGCTATCCAATGACATCTTGGACAGTTCAGATAGACCATCATAGAAGATACCTATGATGCTCCATTCAGAAAGCATGTCAGAAGGACACTTTCTGATCAATTGTTTGTATCTTTCCCAAGCTTTATAGAGGGATTCACCTTCCTTCTGTCTGAAGGTTTGGACTTCCACTCTAAGCTTACTCAATTTTTGAGGTGGAAAGAACTTTGCCAAGAAGGCATTGACTAGCTTTTCCCAAGAGTTCAGGCTTTCTTTAGGTTGTGAGTCCAATCATATCCTAGCTCTGTCTCTTACAGCAAAAGGGATTAGCATAAGTCTGTAGACCTCAGGGTCAACCCCATTAGTCTTGACAGTGTCACAGATTTGCAAGAACTCAGCTAAAATTTAATGAGGATCTTCCAATGGAAGTCCATGGAACTTGCAATTCTATTGCATTAGAGAAACTAATTGAGGCTTAACCTCAAAGTTGTTTGCTCCAATGGCAGGGATAGAGATGCTTCTCCCATAGAAGTCGGGAGTAGGTGCAGTAAAGTCACCCAGCACCTTCCTTGCATTGTTGGCATTGTTGTTGTTTTCGGCTGCCATGGGTTCTTCTTCTTTGAAGATTTCTGTTAGGTCCTCTACAGAGAGTTGTGTTTTTGCTTCTCTTAACTTTTGCTTCAAGGTTCTTTCAGGTTCAGGGTCAGCCTCAACAAGAATGCTTTTGTCTTTGCTCCTGCTCATATGAAAGAGAAGAGAACAAGAAAATATGGAATCATCTATGTCACAGTATAGAGATTCCTTGAGGTGTCAGAGGAAAAAAAGAATAGAAGGAGAGGTAGAAGAATTCGAACTTATCAAGAGAGATGGAGTTCGAATTGTGCATTGAGGAGGAGTGTTAGTCCATAAATAGAAGTATGTGAGAAGAGGGAAAGAAATTTTCGAAAATAAATTAAAAAGATTTTAAAAACATTTTGAAAAATTGAAAAATGATTTTCGAAAAATATGATTGGGAAAGAAATAAAGTGATTTTTGAAAAAGACTTTGAAATTAGAAATCAAAAAGATATGATTGAAAACTATTTTGAAAAAGATGTGATTAAAAGATATGATTGAAAAGATATAGTTTTAAAAAGATATGATTGAGAAGATATGGTTTGAAAAATAATTTAAAAAGATTTGATTTTGAAAATTAATGACTTGGCTAACAAGAAATTTAAAAGATATGATTCAGACATTAAACCTTTCTCAATAGAAAAGGCAACATACTTGAAATGTTGAATCAAATCATTAATTGTTAGCAAGTATTTTTAAAAATGGAAAGAAATTGATTTTGGAAATATATGATTGAAAAGATATGATTTGAAAAAGATTTGATTTTGAAAAATTTTGAAAACTTGAAAAAATTTGAATTAAAAAAAACAAAATCTTCCCTCTTGTGCCATCCTGGCGTTAAACGCCCAGAATGGCATACATTCTGGCGTTTAACGCCCAAAATTCACCCCTTTTGGGCGTTAAACGCCCAGCCAGGCACCCTGGCTGGCGTTTAAACGCCAGTTTTCCTTCCTCACTGGGCGTTTTGAACGCCCAGCCTTTTTTGTGTAATTCCTCTGCTGTATGTTCTGAATCTTCAATTCTCTGTATTATTGACTTGAAAATACACAAATTAAAATTTTTTTTTTAATTTTTAATAATGAGAAATAATCAAAATGAAACTAAAATAAAAAAAAATAATGCATGCAATTGACACCAAACTTAGAAGTTTGTATACTATTGACACTAACAAATTGAAAATGCATATGAGAAACAACAAAACACTCAAGACAAGAGAATTTAAATATCAGAACAAGGAAATCATCAAGAACAACTTGAAGATCAATGAAGACACATGAATGAATTCAAAGAATGCAAGAAGAACAGAAACATGCAACTGACACCAAACTTAAAATGAGACACTAGACTCAACAAGAAACATAAAATATTTTTGGTTTTTATGATTTTGTAATTTTTTTGGATTTTTTTGAAAATTGAGTGAAAAAGAAAATAAGGATATCAAAATTCTTAATGAGAATTCCAGGAATCATGCAATGTTAGTCTAAAGCTTTAGTCTAAAGAAATTAGACATGGCTAGCCAAGCTTCAGCAGGACATTACATTCAAGAGCTAAATTGATGAGAATCAATCAGCTTTGGTGATGATAAGAACATCACCTTGAAACACTAGAATTCATTCTTAAGAACTCTGAAGAAAAATACCTAATCTAAGCAACAAGATGAACCGTCAGTTGTCCAAACTCAAACAATCCCCGGCAACGGCGCCAAAAACTTGGTGCACGAAATTGTGATCATCAATGGCGCCATCAACATGGTATGCTCAATTGCAATCCCAACTCTTTATCACAACTTCGCACAACTAACCAGCAAGTGCACTGGGTCGTCCAAGTAATAAACCTTACGTGAGTAAGGGTCGATCCCACGGAGATTGTTGGTATGAAGCAAGCTATGGTCATCTTGTAAATCTCAATCAGGCAGATTCAAATGGTTATAGAGGATTTATGAATAAAGCATAAAATAAAGATAGAGATACTTATGTAATTCATTGGTGAGAATTTCAGATAAGCGTATGGAGATGCTTTGTCCCTTCGTCTCTCTGCTTTCCTACTGTCTTCATCCAATCCTTCTTACTCCTTTCCATGGCAAGCTGTATGTTGGGCATCACTGTTGTCAGTGGCTACAGTCCCGTCCTCTCAGTGAAAATGTTCAACGCGCTCTGTCACAGCACGGCTAATCATCTGTCGGTTCTCAATCGGGTTGGAATAGAATCCAGTGATTCTTTTGCGTCTGTCACTAACGCCCAGCCTTTAGGAGTTTGAAGCTCGTCACAGTCATTCAATCCTTGAATCCTACTCAGAATACCACAGACAAGGTTTAGACCTTCCGGATTCTCTTGAATGCCGCCATCAATTCTAGCTTATTGGTGTGCGAAATTGTGATCACTACTTTTCACAACTCAAATAATCCCTAGTAATGGCCCCAAAAACTTGGTGCTCAATACCATGGCATAAACACAACTTTGCACAACTAACCAGCAAGTGCACTGGGTCGTCCAAGTAATAAACCTTACGCGAGTAAGGGTCGATCCCACGGAGATTGTTGGTATGAAGCAAGCTATGGTCACCTTGTAAATCTTAGTCAGGCAGACTCAAATGGGTATAGTGGTAAACGCATAAAGCATAAAGATAAAGATAGAGATACTTATGTAATTCATTGGTAGGAACTTCAGATAAGCGTATGAAGATGCCTTCCCTTCCGTCTCTCTGCTTTCCTACTGTCTTCATCCAATCCTTCTTACTCCTTTCCATGGCAAGCTTATGCAAGGGTTTCACCGTTGTCAGTGGCTACCTCCCATCCTCTCAGTGGAAATGTTCAACGCACCCTGTCACGGCACGGCTATCCATCTATCGGTTCTCAATCAGGCCGGAATAGAATCCAGTGATTCTTTTGCGTATGTCACTAACGCCCCGCCCTCAGGAGTTTGAAGCACGTCACAGTCATTCAATCATTGAATCCTACTCAGAATACCACAGACAAGGTTAGACCTTCCGGATTCTCTTGAATGCCGCCATCAGTTCTTGCCTATACCACGAAGACTCTGATCTCACGGAATGGCTGGCTCGTTTGTCAGGCGAGCACTCGGTTGTCAGGCGATCAACCATGCATCGTGTATCAGGAATCCAAGAGATATTCACCCAATCTAAGGTAGAACGGAGGTGGTTGTCAGTCACATGTTCATAGGTGAGAATGATGATGAGTGTCACGGATCATCACATTCATCAAGTTGAAGAACAAGTGATATCTTGGACAAAGAACAAGCGGAATTGAATAGAAGAACAATAGTAATTGCATTAATACTCGAGGTACAGCAGAGCTCCACACCTTAATCTATGGTGTGTAGAAACTCCACCGTTGAAAATACATAAGAACAAGGTCTAGGCATGGCCGAATGGCCAGCCTCCCAATGATCTAAGATAGCATAAAATGAAGATAGCTACCCAGATATTTCAATACAATAGTAAAAGGTCCTACTTATAGAAAACTAGTAGCCTAGGGTGTACAGAGATGAGTAAATGACATAAAAATCCACTTCCGGGCCCACTTGGTGTGTGCTTGGGCTGAGCAATGAAGCAATTTCGAGTAGAGACTCTTCTTGGAGTTAAACGCCAGCTTTTATGCCAGTTTGGGCGTTTAACTCCCATTTAGGTGCCAGTTCCGGCGTTTAACGCTGGAATTTCTGAGGGTGACTTTGAACGCCGGTTTGGGCCATCCAATCTTGGGCAAAGTATGGACTATCATATATTGCTGGAAAGCCCAGGATGTCTACTTTCCAACGCCGTTGAGATCGCGCCAATTGGGTTTCTGTAGCTCCAGAAAATCCATTTCGAGTGTAGGGAGGTCAGAATCCAACAGCATCTGCAGTCCTTTTCAGTCTCTGAATCAGATTTTTGCTCAGGTCCCTCAATTTCAGCCAGAAAATACCTGAAATCACAGAAAAACACACAAACTCATAGTAAAGTCCAGAAAAGTGAATTTTAACTAAAAACTAATAAAAATATACTAAAAACTAACTAGATCATACTAAAAACATACTAAAAACAATGCCAAAAAGCGTACAAATTATCCGCTCATCACTTATACCACGAAGATTCTGATTAAGGAATCCAAGAGATAAACATTTAAGCCTTGTTTGCTTGTAGAACGGAAGTGGTTGTCAGGCACGCGTTCATAAGTGAGAACGATGATGAGCGTCACATAATCATCACATTCATCATGTTCTTGGGTGCGAATGAATATCTTAGAACAAGAATAAGCTGAATTGAATAGAAGAACAATAGTAATTGCATTAATACTCGAGGTACAGCAGAGCTCCACACCTTAATCTATGGTGTGTAGAAACTCCACCGTTGAAAATACATAAGAACAAGGTCTAGGCATGGCCGAATGGCCAGCCTCCCAATGATCTAAGAACTAGACGTCCAAAGATGATCCTAAGATCTAAAGTGATCAAAAGATTCAAATACAATAGCAAAAGGTCCTATTTGTAGAGAACTAGTAGCTTAGGGTTTACAAAGATGAGTAAATGACATAAAAATCCACTTCCGGGCCCACTTGGTGTGTGCTTGGGCTGAGCATTGAAGCTTTCATGTGTAGAGACTTTTCTTGGAGTTAAACGCCAGCTTTTGTGCCAGTTTGGGCGTTTAACTCCCATTCTTGTGCCAGTTCCGGCGTTAAACGCCAAAACTCTTGAGCTGACTTGGAACGCCTGTTTGGGCCATCAAATCTTGGGCAAAGTATGAAGTATTATACATTGCTAGAAAGCCCAGGATGTCTACTTTCCAAAGCAATTAAGAGCGCAACAATTGGGCTTCTATAGCTCCAGAAAATCCACTTCGAGTGCAGGGAGGTCAGAATCCAATAGCATCTGCAGTCCTTTTCAGCCTCTGAATCAGATTTTTGCTCAGGTCCCTCAATTTCAGCCAGAAAATACCTGAAATCACAGAAAAACACACAAGCTCATAGTAAAGTCCAGAAAAGTGAATTTTAACTAAAAACTAATAAAAATATAATAAAAACTAACTAAAACATACTAAAAACATACTAAAAACAATGCCAAAAAGCTTATAAATTATCCGCTCATCACTTGGCAAGAGGTAAATCTTGGAGAGCCTTGCCAAGTGGTGGAAGCCTCTAGGAGAGGATGGATGGGAGTAGAGAGTGCCCTGTCAAGGTCATTGGGAACTCCTCCACCTAGGTTGTCATCTAATCCTTCATTTGAGTGGGTAAAACGTCTAACTCTTAGCTTTATTGTCCCACTTGAATTTGGTTTGCTTGAAATGGATGGCCAAATTAGGGCGCTTTGTAGAATGAAGCGTAAGAGGAGAATGTTTAGTGGTTGGCATTGTAAGTCTAGGCTCACTATTGTTGAAGCTTCAAGGAGCAAAGGTTAGACTAGTGCTCAATTGGATGGGTCTAGGAGGGTAGTTTGGTGCTTCCATGAGAATTCATCTCTCTTACCACCTGGAGGAAATCACCATGATCAACTCAAGGACGGATGTGAAAACAAAGTGTGGGATCCCGGATCGCACAAGGAAGATCAACTATGGGTGCCCATGGTTTGTGGAGAACTCCATCAAGGCTTGGAGTTATTAACTTTGGAAGATATAGCTTATTGGAAGTCCAAGCATTGGCGGATGTTCAAGGATGGATTCAAGCACAAGCCACCTTGATAGGAGCTCCCCATAAGTCCAACTTAAGGACAATAAACAAAAGTGCTAGGTGGGAGACACCTCACCGTGGTAACATCTTTTCATTTTTTTCTCTTTTGTACATATTGGTAAAATAGGGTTAATTTCATGTTTTGTTTGATTAGTTAAGTTTAATTGCGAGTCTAGTATGTTAAATAAGGTTTTATGATGTTTTGGTAGTTGTTTGGAGGTTTGGAATGCTTGGTTTGGTGCAAAAACATAGAAAAATTTTGAAAAACAGAGCACCAACCCACGCATACGCGTCACCCACGCATACGCGTCACCCACGCGTACGCGTGCCCCGAGCATTTTCGACCATCCACGTGCACGCGTAAATGATGCCAACATTCATCATTCAGAAGACATATGCACTGTTTAAGCATACATTCAGAAGACAAAAGTAATGCCACCACATCAAAATAATTAAACTGCTATAAAATTCAAAATTCATGCAATTCTTTTTCTTTTTCAATTTAAGAACATTTGTTTATTTAAGAAAGGTGATGGATTCATAGGAAATTCATAACTTTAAGGCATAGACACTAAGACACTAATGATCACAAGACACAAACATGGACAAACATAAGCATTAATTTTCGAAAAACAGGAAATAAAGAACAAGGAGATTAAAGAACGGGTCCACCTTAGTGA
Organism: Arachis stenosperma; assembly: GCF_014773155.1. Classification (NCBI taxonomy): domain Eukaryota; kingdom Viridiplantae; phylum Streptophyta; class Magnoliopsida; order Fabales; family Fabaceae; genus Arachis; species Arachis stenosperma. The sequence continues at coordinate 48,791,467 of NC_080379.1, read as the reverse complement.
TGGCGGCTCTTTCTTCCTCTTGAAGATCCTATGGAGTGCTTGAGCTCCTCAATGTCTCTTCCTTGTCTTTGTTGCTCCTCTCTCATGGTCCTTTGATCTTCTCTAATTTCATGGAGGATGATGGAGTGTTCTTGATGCTCCACCCTTAGTTGTCCCATGTTGGAACTCAATTCTCCTAGGGAGGTGTTTAGTTGCTCCCAATAGTTTTGTGGAGGAAAGTGCATACCTTGAGGTATCTCAGGGATTTCATTATGAGTGGGATCTCTTGTTTGCTCCATCCTTTTCTTAGTAATGGGCTTGAGGTCATGCCTTCTCAGTTGAACCGGCTTCCTTCTTGAATCTCTCTTCCATTGGGCGCCCTCTTCACATATGACTGTGAGGACTTGGTCCAACCTTTGATCAAAGTTGACCCTTCTAGTGTAAGGATGTTCATCTCCTTGCATCATGGGCAAATTGAATGCCAACCTTACACTTTCCGGACTAAAATCCAAGTATTTCCCCCGAACCATAGTAAGATAATTCTTTGGATCCGGGTTCACACTTTGATCATGGTTCTTGGTGATCCATGCATTGGCATAGAACTCTTGAACCATTAAGATTCCGACTTGCTGAATGGGGTTGGTAAGAACTTCCCAACCTCTTCTTCGGATCTCATGTCGGATCTCCGGATATTCACTCTTTTTTAGTGAAAAAGGGACCTCGGGGATCACCTTCTTCAAGGCCACAACTTCATAGAAGTGGTCTTGATGCACCTTTGAGATGAATCTCTCCATCTCCCATGACTCGGAGGTAGAAGCTTTTGCCTTCCCTTTCCTCTTTCTAGAGGTTTCTCCGGCCTTGGATGCCATAAATAGTTATGGAAAAACGAAAAAAGCAACGCTTTTACCACACCAAACTTAAAAGGTTTGCTCGTCCTCGAGCAAAAGAAGAAAGAAGAGAGTAGAAGAAGAAGAAATGAGGAAGAAGGGAATGGCTTTTGTGTTCGGCCAAAGAGGGGAAGAAGTGGTGTTTAGGTTGTGTGAAAATGAAGTGGTGAAGAAGGGTATATATAGGGGAGGGGGAAGGGTAAGGTTCGGTCAAGTGAGGGTGGGTTTGGGAGGTAAAGTGGTTTAAATTTGAATGGTGAGGTAGGTGGGGTTTTATGAAGGATGGATGTGAGTGGTGAAGAGGAAGAAGGGATTTGATAGGTGAAGGGTTTTTTTTTTTTGGGAAGAGGTATGGAGGTGATTGGTGAAGAAGAGAGAGGGTGGTGAGGTTGGTGGGGATCCTGTGGGGTCCACAGATCCTGAGGTGTCAAGGAAAAGTCATCCCTGCACCAAATGGCATGCAAAATCACGTTTTGAGCCAATTCTGGCATTAAACGCCGGGCTGGTGCCCATTTCTGGCGTTTAACGCCAGGTTCTTGCCCTTTTCTGGCGTTTAACGCCAGTCTGGTGCCCCTTTCTGGCGTTAAACGCCCAGAATGGTGCCAGACTGGGCGTTAAACGCCCACCTGCTAGCCTTACTGGCGTTTAAACGCCAGTAAGTTCTTCCTCCAGGGTGTGCTATTTTTCTTCCTGTTTTTCATTCTGTTTTTGCTTTTTCAATTGATTTTGTGACTTCTCATGATCATCAACCTACAAATAACAAAAGAAAAATATATAAAATATAACATTGGGTTGCCTCCCAACAAGCGCTTCTTTAATGTCAGTAGCTTGACAGATGGCTCTCATGGAGCCTCACATTTTCTCAGAGCAATGTTTGGAACCTCCCAACACAAAACTTAGAGTTTGAATGTGGGGGTTCAACACCAAACTTAGAGTTTGGTTGTGGCCTCCCAACACCAAACTTAGAGTTTGACTGTGGGGGCTCTGTTTGACTCTGATTTGAGAGAAGCTCTTCATGCTTCCTCTCCATGGTGACAGAGGGATATCCTTGAGCCTTAAACACAAAGGATTCTTCATTCATTTGAATGATCAGTTCGCCTCTATCAACATCAATCACAGCCTTTGCTGTGGCTAGGAAGGGTCTGCCAAGGATGATGGTTTCATCCATGCACTTCCCAGTCTCTAGGACTATGAAATCAGCAGGGATGTAATGGTTTTCAATCTTCACCAAAACATCCTCTACAAGTCCGTGAGCTTGTTTTCTTGAGTTGTCTGCCATCTCTAATGAGATTCTTGCAGCTTGCACCTCAAAGATCCCTAGCTTCTCCATTACAGAGAGAGGCATGAGGTTTACACTTGACCCTAAGTCACACAGAGCCTTCTTGAAGGTCATGGTGCCTATGGTACAAGGTATTGAAAACTTCCCAGGATCTTGTCTCTTTTGAGGTAATTTCTGCCTAGACAAGTCATCCAGTTCTTTGGTGAGCAAAGGGGGTTCATCCTCCCAAGTCTCATTTCCAAATAACTTGTCATTTAGCTTCATGATTGCTCCAAGGTATTTAGCAACTTGCTCTTCAGTGACATACTCATCCTCTTCAGAGGAAGAATACTCATCAGAGCTCATGAAAGGCAGAAGTAAATCCAATGGAATCTCTATGGTCTCATTTTGAGCCTCAGATTCCCATGGTTCCTCATTCGGGAACTCATTGGAGGCTAGTGCACGCCCATTGAGGTCTTCCTCAGTGGCGTTCACTGCCTCTCCTTCCTCTCCAAATTCGGCCATGTTGATGGCCTTGCACTCTCCTTTTGGATTTTCTTCTGTATTGCTTGGAAGAGTACTATGAGGGAGTTCAGTAACTTTCTTGCTCAGCTGTCCCACTTGTGCCTCCAAATTCCTAATGGAGGACCTTGTTTCAGTCATGAAACTTTGAGTGGTTTTGATTAGATCAGAGACCATGGTTGCTAAGTCAGAGTGGTTCTGCTTAGAATTCTCTGTCTGTTGCTGAGAAGATGATGGAAAAGGCTTGCCATTGCTAAACCTGTTTCTTCCACCATTATTGTTGTTGAAACCTTGTTGAGGTCTCTATTGATCCTTCTATGAGAAATTTGGGTGATTTCTCCATGAAGAATTATAGGTGTTTCCATAGGGTTCTCCTAGGTAATTCACCTCTTCCATTGAAGGGTTCTCAGGATCATAGGCTTCTTCTTCAGATGAAGCATCCTTAGTACTGCTTGGTGCATTTTGCATTCCAGACAGACTTTGAGAAATTAAATTGACTTGTTGAGTCAATATCTTGTTCTGAGCCAGAATGGCATTCAGAGTATCAATCTCAAGAACTCCTCTCTTCTGATTAGTCCCATTGTTCACAGGATTCCTTTCAGAAGTGTACATGAATTGGTTATTTGCAACCATTTCAATCAGCTCTTGAGCTTCTGTAGGCATCTTCTTCAAATGAAGAGATCCTCCAGCAGAGCTATCCAAAGACATCTTGGACAGTTCAGAGAGACCATCATAGAAAATACCTATGATGCTCCATTCAGAAAGCATGTCAGAAGGACATTTTCTGATTAATTGTTTGTATCTTTCCCAAGCTTCATAGAGGGATTCTCCTTCCTTCTGTCTGAAGGTTTGGACTTCCACTCTAAGCTTACTCAATTTTTGAGGTGGAAAGAACTTTGCCAAGAAGGCATTGACTAGCTTTTCCCATGAGTCCAGGCTTTCTTTCGGTTGTGAATCCAACCATGTCCTAGCTCTGTCTCTTACAGCAAAAGGGAATAGCATAAGTCTGTAGACTTCAGGGTCAACCCCATTAGTCTTGACAGTGTCACAGATTTGCAAGAACTCAGCCAAAAACTGATGAGGATCTTCCAATGGAAGTCCATGGAACTTGCAATTCTGTTGCATTAGAGAAACTAATTGAGGCTTAAGCTCAAAGTTGTTTGCTCCAATGGCAGGGATAGAGATGCTTCTCCCATAAAAGTCGGGAGTAGGTGCAGTAAAGTCACCCAGCACCTTCCTTGCATTGTTTGCATTGTTGTTGTTTTCGGCTGCCATGTCTTCTTCTTTGAAGATTTCTGTTAGGTCCTCTACAGAGAGTTGTGCCTTAGCTTCTCTTAGCTTTCGCTTCAAGGTCCTTTCAGGTTCAGGGTCAGCTTCAACAAGAATGCCTTTGTCTCTGCTCCTGCTCATATGAAAGAGAAGAGAACAAGAAAATATGGAATCCTCTATGTCACGGTATAGAGATTCCTTTAGGTGTCAAAAGAACAGAAAAATAGAAGAAAGAGGTAGAAGAATTCGAACTTAATCAGATAGAGTTCGAATTGTGCATTGAGAAGGAGTGGTACTCCATAAATAGAAGGATGTGAAAAGAGGGGAAGAGAATTTTCGAAAATTAATTAAGAAGTTTTTAAAATCAATTTGAAAAATTGATTGATAATTTTCGAAAATTCAAAGTGGAAAAGAATCAAGTGAGTTTTGAAAAAGATTTTGAAATTAGAAGTCAAAAAGATTTGATTGAAAACTATTTTGAAAAAGATGAGGTTAAGAAGATATGATTGGTTTTAAAAAAAATATGTGATTGAGAAGATATGATTTGAAAACAATTTTTAAAAAGATTTGATTTTAAAAATTAATGACTTGCCTATCAAGAAAAGATATGATTCAAACATTAAACCTTTCTCAACAGAAAAGGCAACATACTTGAAATGTTGAATCAAATCATTAATTGATAGCAAGTATCTTTGAAAAAGGAAAGAAATTGATTTTGAAAACATTTGATTGAAAAGATATGATTTGAAAAAGATTTGATTTTGAAAAACTTTGAAAACTTGAAAAAAAATTGAATTGAAAACAAAATCCTCCCCCTTGTGCCATCCTGGCGTTAAACGCCCAGAATGGTGCACATTCTGGCGTTTAATGCCCAATGCACTACCTTTTTGGGCGTTAAACGCCCAACCAGGCACCCTGGCTGGCGTTTAAACGCCAGTCTGTCCTTCTTCACTGGGCGTTTTGAACGCCCAGCTTTTTCTGTGTAATTCCTCTGCTGCATGTTCTGAATCTTCAGTTCCCTGTACTATTGACTTGAAAATAGAACCAAGATCAAATAAACAATGCATTGCAAGACACCAAACTTAAAATTAGACACTAGACTCAAACAAGAAACATAAAATATTTTTTGTTTTTATGATTTTGAAAATTTTTTTTGTGTTTTTTCGAAAATTATATGGAAATAGAAAATAAAAGTTTCAGAATTCTTAATTTGGATTCCAGGAATCATTGCAATGCTAGTCTAAGACTCCGGTCCAGGAATTAGACATGGCTTCACAGCCAGCCAAGCTTTCAAAGAAAGCTTCGGTACAAAACACTAGACATGGCCAATGGCCAGCCAAGCCTTAGCAGATCATTGCTCCAATAGCAAGATTGATAGAGATCAACAAGCTCTTGTGATGATCAGTTGAAACCTCGGTCCAATAAGATTAGACATGGCTTCTCAGCCAGCCAGATTTCAACAGATTATCTTGAAACACTAGAATTCATTCTTAAGAACTCTGAAAAAAATACCTAATCTAAGCAACAAGATGAACCGTCAGTTGTCCATACACGAAACAATCCCCGGCAACAACGGCGCCAAAAACTTGGTGTGCGAAATTGTGATCACTACTTTTCACAACTCAAATAATCCCTAGTAATGGCCCCAAAAACTTGGTGCTCAATACCATGGCATAAACACAACTTTGCACAACTAACCAGCAAGTGCACTGGGTCGTCCAAGTAATAAACCTTACGCGAGTAAGGGTCGATCCCACGGAGATTGTTGGTATGAAGCAAGCTATGGTCACCTTGTAAATCTTAGTCAGGCAGACTCAAATGGGTATAGTGGTAAACGCATAAAGCATAAAGATAAAGATAGAGATACTTATGTAATTCATTGGTAGGAACTTCAGATAAGCGTATGAAGATGCCTTCCCTTCCGTCTCTCTGCTTTCCTACTGTCTTCATCCAATCCTTCTTACTCCTTTCCATGGCAAGCTTATGCAAGGGTTTCACCGTTGTCAGTGACTACCTCCCATCCTCTCAGTGGAAATGTTCAACGCACCCTGTCACGGCACGGCTATCCATCTGTCGGTTCTCAATCAGGCCGGAATAGAATCCAGTGATTCTTTTGCGTATGTCACTAACGCCCCACCCTCAGGAGTTTGAAGCACGTCACAGTCATTCAATCATTGAATCCTACTCAGAATACCACAGACAAGGTTAGACCTTCCGGATTCTCTTGAATGCCGCCATCAGTTCTTGCCTATACCACGAAGATTCTGATCTCACGGAATGGCTGGCTCGTTTGTCAGGCGAGCACTCGGTTGTCAGGTGATCAACCATGCATCGTGTATCAGGAATCCAAGAGATATTCACCCAATCTAAGGTAGAACGGAGGTGGTTGTCAGTCACACGTTCATAGGTGAGAATGATGATGAGTGTCACGGATCATCACATTCATCAAGTTGAAGAACAAGTGATATCTTGGACAAAGAACAAGCGGAATTGAATAGAAGAACAATAGTAATTGCATTAATACTCGAGGTACAGCAGAGCTCCACACCTTAATCTATGGTGTGTAGAAACTCCACCGTTGAAAATACATAAGAACAAGGTCTAGGCATGGCCGAATGGCCAGCCTCCCAATGATCTAAGATAGCATAAACTGAAGATAGCTACCCAGATATTTCAATACAATAGTAAAAGGTCCTACTTATAGAAAACTAGTAGCCTAAGGTGTACAGAGATGAGTAAATGACATAAAAATCCACTTCCGGGCCCACTTGGTGTGTGCTTGGGCTGAGCAATGAAGCAATTTCGAGTAGAGACTCTTCTTGGAGTTAAACGCCAGCTTTTATGCCAGTTTGGGCGTTTAACTCCCATTTAGGTGCCAGTTCCGGCGTTTAACGCTGGAATTTCTGATGGTGACTTTGAACGCCGGTTTGGGCCATCAAATCTTGGGCAAAGTATGGACTATCATATATTGCTGGAAAGCCCAGGATGTCTACTTTCCAACGCCGTTGAGAGCGCGCCAATTGGGCTTCTGTAGCTCCAGAAAATCCATTTCAAGTTCAGGGAGGTCAGAATCCAACAGCATCTGCAGTCCTTTTCAGTCTCTGAATCAGATTTTTGCTCAGGTCCCTCAATTTCAGCCAGAAAATACCTGAAATCACAGAAAAACACACAAACTCATAGTAAAGTCCAGAAAAGTGAATTTTAACTAAAAACTAATAAAAATATACTAAAAACTAACTAGATCATACTAAAAATATACTAAAAACAATGCCAAAAAGCGTACAAATTATCCGCTCATCACTTATACCACGAATATTCTGATTAAGGAATCCAAGAGATAAACATTTAAGCCTTGTTTGCTTGTAGAACGGAAGTGGTTGTCAGGCACGCGTTCATAAGTGAGAACGATGATGAGCGTCACATAATCATCACATTCATCATGTTCTTGGGTGCGAATGAATATCTTAGAACAAGAATAAGCTGAATTGAATAGAAGAACAATAGTAATTGCATTAATACTCGAGGTACAGCAGAGCTCCACACCTTAATCTATGGTGTGTAGAAACTCCACCGTTGAAAATACATAAGAACAAGGTCTAGGCATGGCCGAATGGCCAGCCTCCCAATGATCTAAGAACTAGACATCCAAAGATGATCCTAAGATCTAAAGTGATCAAAAGATTCAAATACAATTGCAAAAGGTCCTATTTGTAGAGAACTAGTAGCTTAGGGTTTACAAAGATGAGTAAATGACATAAAAATCCACTTCCGGGCCCACTTGGTGTGTGCTTGGGCTGAGCATTGAAGCTTTCATGTGTAGAGACTTTTCTTGGAGTTAAACGCCAGCTTTTGTGCCAGTTTGGGCGTTTAACTCCCATTCTTGTGCCAGTTCCGGCGTTAAACGCCAAAACTCTTGAGCTGACTTGGAACGCCTGTTTGGGCCATCAAATCTTGGGCAAAGTATGAAGTATTATACATTGCTAGAAAGCCCAGGATGTCTACTTTCCAAAGCAATTAAGAGCGCGACAATTGGGCTTCTATAGCTCCAGAAAATCCACTTCGAGTGCAGGGAGGTCAGAATCCAATAGCATCTGCAGTCCTTTTCAGCCTCTGAATCAGATTTTTGCTCAGGTCCCTCAATTTCAGCCAGAAAATACCTGAAATCACAGAAAAACACACAAGCTCATAGTAAAGTCCAGAAAAGTGAATTTTAACTAAAAACTAATAAAAATATAATAAAAACTAACTAAAACATACTAAAAACATACTAAAAACAATGCCAAAAAGCTTATAAATTATCCGCTCATCACTTGGCAAGAGGTAAATCTTGGAGAGCCTTGCCAAGTGGTGGAAGCCTCTAGGAGAGGATGGATGGGAGTAGAGAGTGCCCTGTCAAGGTCATTGGGAACTCCTCCACCTAGGTTGTCATCTAATCCTTCATTTGAGTGGGTAAAACGTCTAACTCTTAGCTTTATTGTCCCACTTGAATTTGGTTTGCTTGAAATGGATGGCCAAATTAGGGCGCTTTGTGGAATAAAGCGTAAGAGGAGAATGTTTAGTGGTTGGCATTGTAAGTCTAGGCTCACTATTGTTGAAGCTTCAAGGAGCAAAGGTTAGACTAGTGCTCAATTGGATGGGTCTAGGAGGGTAGTTTGGTGCTTCCATGAGAATTCATCTCTCTTACCACCTGGAGGAAATCACCATGATCAACTCAAGGACGGATGTAAAAACAAAGTGTGGGATCCCGGATCGCACAAGGAAGATCAACTATGGGTGCCCATGGTTTGTGGAGAACTCCATCAAGGCTTGGAGTTATTAACTTTGGAAGATATAGCTTATTGGAAGTCCAAGCATTGGCAGATGTTCAAGGATGGATTCAAGCACAAGCCACCTTGATGGGAGCTCCCCATAAGTCCAACTTAAGGACAATAAACAAAAGTGCTAGGTGGGAGACACCTCACCGTGGTAACATCTTTTCATTTTTTTCTCTTTTGTACATATTGGTAAAATAGGGTTAATTTCATGTTTTGTTTGATTAGTTAAGTTTAATTGCGAGTCTAGTATGTTAAATAAGGTTTTATGATGTTTTGGTAGTTGTTTGGAGGTTTGGAATGCTTGGTTTGGTGCAAAAACATAGAAAAATTTTGAAAAACAGAGCACCAACCCACGCATACGCGTCACCCACGCATACGCGTCACCCACGCGTACGCGTGCCCCGAGCATTTTCGACCATCCACGTGCACGCGTACATGATGCGCACGCGTGGATCCAGAAGTTTCACCTCCTAGCAAAAAACCAGAGAGTTGTGCCTAACGTGTGCCAAACTTGTGTCTAAGGCACAAATAAACCCACGCATATGCGTGCTTCGCGCGTACGCGTCGACTCTCTGCTTTGCAATACACGCGTACGCGTCAGCCGCGCGTACGCGTCGTTACCATTTTATCAATCCACGCTTATGCGTACATGACGCGCACGCGTGGGTTGCTCTATTTCACCCACCTTCTTTTCTTCTCCTCTTTCCATTTCTTTCCTTCTTTTCTTCTCTTTCCACCCTTCAATCATCATCCAGCACTACCAAACACCATCCATAACAATTTCTTTTAGTTAGTTAGTTACTTGTTTAATTAGTTTAATTTTTCATTTAATTTTCTATTTTTCATTATAAGTGTTAGATCACTAATTTTGTTGTTAATTCTTGCTGCCTATTATTAACTGAATGCTATTTTAGCATAATTGTTTTTATTTTTCATTGTTGGACTCCCTTGATGAGGTTACAATTTATTACTTGGTTTTGAGTTTTCATGTTTAACATTTGTGAACACCAAGTGAATGTTACATTGCCTTTAAACTTCTTAACTCTTTTGAATTGCATGTTTTGGCCACCATGCATTCATCATTCATTGTTAGGCAATTATATATCATCATTGCAATTTTTTTTAGGTGATGCTTGTTTATGATTTACCCTTATTCACATCACTTATTTCATGCATTGAGATTGTAGAATTGTGAAATTGGATCGAAAGCTTACCTAGTGACATATTTTTTAGCTTTGTAAAGCTTTGTGGACCATGCTTGCTATGTGATTGATTTCCACTTCTATCTTCCTTTTCCTAAGTTCCATAGCATCCATATGTTTCACCTCTATGTCACTTAGGTGTTGCAACAACTTCAATATATGTCACTGATTGTTGTGTAAGTTTCATATACCGTTTTGTTCACTAAGTTTACTTACACATCAATCAATGTCCACGCACTATCCAATTTCACAATTGCTTGATTAATTGCTTGAATGCTTTCATGCCTCTTCACTACTTGTTTGGTTGACTTAACCTATAAGTCTTTTGAAGTATTTCAACCACACTAGAGTGAGTGAAGTGCATCCTTCCTTTGTGTAATTGTGACATAGCATTCTATGATAATGTGTGTGTTCTAAATGGTGCCTAATTTAGAATTCACATACTTGTTTCATTAATGTCACACGAATTTACTCACTCAATTCTAGTGATTTACCTCATTCCAACAATTTACGCTTCCTTGCTTTTGCATTTACTTTTCTCACTATCCTCTTTTCTATTTCTCTTGGAGGAGTCATTATAAGCAAAAATGGAAGCGGGAAAAAGGACATGCAGCAACCAGTTGACCTACCAGCAGAAGGTAGTAACGCGAAGAGTTGCCGTACCCCCTTCCTCATCTTTGAGTGCACCGAGGACGGTGCCAACTTTTAAGTGTGGGGAGGTCATCCGACCACTCGGCGTTTTTGGGTAACAAATTTCTAATCCCAACACTTTTGCATTTTATTTTAGGATTTTTAGTTGCATTTTCTTGCATTGCATATGTATATCTTAAGCTTAGTCAAAATCATGATATTTTCCAAGGATTTTATCTGTAGGGCACCCCAATTGATTGAAAAAAAAAATTTAGAACTTGCTTGAATTATACAATTGTGTATCATGTTTTTGAGCTAAGAACACAAGCATGTGAGATTTGAACCTAATTGTGTGGTTACATCATATAATCACTTATTTTCATTCTTGTGTGCATTATTCTCTTTCTATAATTGTAATCTTTGATTTGTTTGATTCTATATGTCCATTATTCTATGTATATATGCAATTACATGATTAAGGCCATTGTTTCAAATAGCTCACTTACCCAAATAGGCTACCTTTTGTCTTCCATTGTAACCAATTTTGAGCCTATGCTTAACCCATTTATTCTTAATTTTAGCACATTACAAGCCTAAAGTGAAAAACAATATGTCCTTATTTGGATCTTTGATTGGCTTAGGCTAGTGAAAGTACTCATCATTTAAGTTTGGGAAAGTTGGGAACATTGGTTGGGATGAAAGTGTATTTTTTTATTTTTGTCAAAATTTTCGGAATTGGGTACATACTCATGTGTTAATTAAATATAAAGCCATATGCATTGATACTTTGGTATATACTTTATTGCAAAAAGAAAGAAAAAATAATAAATAATAAAAAATAAAAAATATATATATATATAAAAAATAAATAAATAAATAGAAAAAGAAAGAAAATAAAAGTAATAAGAAGGGGACAAAATTCCCCAAAGCAAAGCTCAATAAAAATCAATGCATATGTGTGGTGATCACAAAAGGGAATGCATGAGTGTGTGAAAAAGTGAAGAATGGGTAGTTAGGCTAGCTTTGAATTGTATAGGTTGTTATATAGGTTAGGTGGGAAGTTTAAGTTAATCAAAGATTCAAATTTAGAGCTCACTTGACCATATATAACCCTACCTTGACCCTAGCCCCGTTACAACCTATGGAAAAGACCTCATGATATTTGTAGGCATGCATGAAATAATTGTTGATTGTTAGATGAAAAACAAATCTTGGAAAGCATGATTAGGGGAGAATTGAGTGAATCAACCCCATACACTTGAGTGACTAGAGCGGATACACATCTGGTGAGGGTTCGATCGCTCAATTACATGTTTCCACCCATGATCATTTATTCTTGTAAGTTTGTAAAATCTTTCAATAATTCAATGCAATTGTGGGTTTGATTTGACTGCTATGACTTTAGCCCTTGTACTTATATATGTATTCTTGGAAGTTGACTTATTTTGGCCAAGTAGTTGCATTCATATAGATAGTTACATTTAGATAGTTTGCATTTAGGTAGTTTACATTAAATAAATGTTGATACCCCTTTGCTTCTTTCTTGAGTTTAGCATGAGGACATGCTTAGTATAAGTGTGGGGAGGTTTGATAAACTCCAATTTTGTAGCTTATCTTGTGCTTATTTTTGGGGATTTTATCAATTTTTCCTACATTTATTCAATGAAATAGCATGGTTTTATAACTCTCCCTGATTTTGTGCTTAAGTGTAAAAACATGCTTTTTAGGCCCTTAAATTGATGATTTTTATTCACCTTAATTCCATTCGATGCCTTGATATGTTTGTTAAGTGATTTCAGATTTAGAAGGCAAAGATTGGATTGAAGGAATGAAGGAAAAGCATGCAAAGTGGGAGAACTCATGAAGAAATGAAGGAATCGTAAAGCTGTCAACCCTGACCTCTTTGCACTCAATTGATAATAACTTGAGCTACAGAGGTCCAAATGAGGCGGTTTCAGTTGCGTTAGAAAGCTAACATTCGGGGCTTCAAAATGATATAAAATTTGCCAAAGTTGTTTGGCATCTAAGAATTCGTACGCGTCGGTTGCTGTACGTGACCCATTAAAAGCAACTCGTGGCCAGCGATTTCTAAAGCATTTTGGGCCCAATCCAACTCATTTCTGATGCTATTTCATGTAGAATTCAAGCTTGGGCAAAGGGGGAGCGATTGTTTGGAGTTTTTGCATCATGTAGCTTAGTTTCTAGAGAGAGAAGCTCACTCTTCTCTCTAGAATTAGGGTTCCTAGGTTAATTGCATCATAGATCCATGTTTAATTCTTTGCTTTCATCTTATTTCTTCTACATTTTCATGCTCTAGTGATGTAATTCTCTTGCTCTCTCTTGTTAATTTTCCTTTTTTTCTCTCTTTTGTGATGATGAACACTTGTTGAATTTGGATTTTCTATTAATGCAATTAATGTTTGATGTTCTTTTTATTGATGATTTGAGTTGTAAATTTTACTTCCCTTGCTATTGATAGTTGTTAGATTTTATTATTCTTGCATATTTACCATTCCATTTATACCCACCAAGTGTTTGACAAAATGCTTGGTTGGGCTTTAGAGTAGATTTTGAGCATTCTTGGCTTGGAAAGAGTAATTAGGTGCTCTTGAGTCATGAAAACCCAACTTATGTTGGTGACATAGAGTTGTTAGCTAATATTGTTTCCATTAACGCTAATCTCTTGCTAATTCAATTAGTAAATTGATTAGGACTTTTGGATTGAGATTAGCTAGTTTTATTAGACTTTATTCGAGTGTAAAGATAATATTATACCTTCTTCCATCGTCGGGGATGACGTAATAAGATAAATTCTTGTCCATTATTGTGATATGATTAACTAGTTTTGTTTGACGTTCTCCCTACGTGAAGATAACATGATACCTTCTTCCATTTGTCGGAGTTGACTAAATAAGATGAATTAATCATTGTATGACTAGGATAGAAAGCCTATATTCTCAACCCTTGCCATGAATGTCTCTCTTTATTACTTGCTTTCTTTAGCTACTTGCTTGATTTACCCTTCTTATCATTTAAATTCTTGCCCCTTTATCAATCAAACCCCATTTGTTCCTTCATAGCCAATAATCATTCACTTCATTACAATTCCTTGTGAGACGACCTGGAGTTTAAATACTTCGGTTAATTTTCATTGGGGTTTGTACTCGTGACAAAACCAAAGTTTATTTTGATGTGAGAGTTGTTTGTTGGTTTGGAGCTATGCTTACAACGAAGTTCTTATTTCTACAAGAGAAATTCTAGACCGACAACAATTCTTCCTATCAGTATCCTACTTAAAGCGAGATGACTACAGGATCATCGAGATTTTTATCCACTACTTTGAAGTCTGAAGGTTTGAATGTTATCTATGGAATTGTTAGTTTGGTGGTTGAGGTAAGCTCAGATTTAGTTATTGACATCATGGACCTATGTGACCTCTTCCTAGCAGATTTACTGTTGCCTCCACTTGCGAAACCACTAGAAATGCAATTAATATACCACGAGGTTGATTAGGGTTTTGGTTACCTTATTTCCTATATCTTTGTGATTGCTATTTGTGTTTAAGGGTTGGCCGAGTTTTGATGTGTTTCTCTGCTGTCCGTCAATGTATTTGTCCTAAAGGCTTTGACGAGTCAACTTTGCTATAACGCTGGTCATGGTAGGTTTTAGCCTTATTTGGAGGTTTGATCAATTTAAAGTGCAGGATGTCTTTGATGATGTCTTCCTTTTTGTGTTGAAGGGTGTGTACTGTAACACCCCAATTACCCTAAGCTTTACCTCTTGCCGTAAAGCAAAAATTAATCAGAGGTTATGACAGTTCTAAGGCTTATACATATTTATATAGAATGAAGTAATATATTCTAGAAGCATAATGAAGGATTAAGCTCAAAAATAGAATTTGAAAAGCGTATAACGTACTAGCGAGGCTATCAACTTAATGCACAGAAATATATACAGTATAACAAAATATCATAGCATAATATCATAAGAATCTAGTCACAGCTCGCGGAGTTTAAGCCGGCTAGCCATATGTCCAGACAACCAGAAGACTGTAGTTTAAAAGGGCTTATACAAATTTTGTTCTCTCAAATAAAAGCCTCTAGGAAAAACAAAATACAAAAGTGAGAGATGTTTAAAAAAATAAATCAAAAGGTCTCCAAAGGGAATCAGAGATCCTCTGCTTCTGCCACCATCCAAGCAACTCACTAAAGTGGATTTGTAGCCTGCATCTGAAAAATAACAACAAAGTATGGAATGAGAACTGGAGGTTCTCAGTATGATAACAGTGCCCAATGATGTAAGATGTAAGGCCCCGGGACGCCGAAGGCAATCCTAGAACTTCACATCACATACGAATATTCAAGCTTAGGACAGAATAAATAAATACATAAAGACTTAAACCATAAACCGGGTTATCTAAACTTAGGGACATTCTAACTAATACTAATCACACCGATGTACCCCACAGTTTTCGCCAACCTAACCTCCGTGCGATCCCATCGTCACCGTCTACATAACCTCCTCAGCACCAGACAATCACAATTAATGCAAACAAGTAAAACACATATAATATTCATTTACAACAAGTAATTCAAGAAGAAAGTAAGCATGTTATACAATTAGGCAAACTCAAGTAAACAAAGCAAGCAAGCATATAGAAGATGCATATGATGAATGTCTGTCCTATTGGCTATGATATCACATGTCGGTTATTGTGCCAAACCTGACAACAAATCCGGTCGACAACTCTCGGATTAGTCTCTCTATTGCGCATAAGGAGGAAAATTCCGAGGGAGCGTGCCATACCACCTTCCTCTGGTTGTCGCATGATTCCATGGGTTAGTGCCCTACCACCTTGAAATAAGAGAGAAACCCATTCTCAGGAGGAAAATTCCGAAGGAGAGTGCCCTACCACCTTCTCCTTTCAGAGGGAAATATTCCGAGGAATGCGTGCCCTACCACCTTCCTCTGGAGCAATCAAAATGAGTAAAAAGCTCAACGCCAAGCCTCACATCCGAATGTAGGTGGGATACTACCACAGCCCCTATGACGGAACACAATGCATATCATACTCACATATTCAATCTCAGAGGCTAGTGCTCATAGCACCCTTCCACTCATACTCATTCTATTAACCATAATCATTCCTTTCCAAGTTCTCAACTCATCACAACCATCACCAATATCATAAATATTCCATTCTGAACTCATTGGTTCCTCAGTTTCTTAATTCATTGCCAGAATCATCCGATTCACTACTCTTCCTTCTCCCTCAACCAAACTCATCGTCAATACACCAGAAACCTAAACCTCCGTTCTCTAACTTTTCAGAATAAAACCAAACCAAACCTCCTAGGACCTTTCTCATGTTTTAATGCCCAAAACTAAGCCCAAGAATCATAAAATGGTGTCACGGAAGCTTACAACCTTGTTGGGAAGGTGAAAAAGTTGAAAACAAAGTTTAAGTTGCAAAACAGGGCATGTGCGTCCGCATAGGGATGTGCTTGCGCACACCCAGGAAGATTTTGAAAGTGTGCGTACGCATAGGGGTGTATGTACGCACAGATACTAAAATTTATAAAGTCTGTTCACTCGCACAAGTTGTGTGAGCTCCCCTAACAGACGTCCCTTCCCGACTTGTGCGTGCGCACAGAGCTGTGCGTCCGCACAGGTCGTAATTCCTCATTGATGTGTGCGCGCACAACCTATGCTAGCGCTGCTACCAGAGCCCTTTCCCCTTCATGTGCGTATGCACAGGTCTGTGCATCCGCACAGAATAATATTTTTGCAGGGTTGTGCGTGCGCGCATATCAGAAATCCTGAAATTCTACAACTTTGCAGAATTTCAAATTTTTTAACACCAAATTTGAATGATCATAACTTCCTCTACAAAATGCCAAATTTCACAAACTTTATATCAATTTAAAGGATTTTCAAGGATCTTTAATTCTAGGCAAGTTTCATCAGATTTTGAAAACCGAGGCAAAAGTTATGATCAGACAAAGTTCATCAAAAACTAACTTTTACCCAAAAGCTCAGCTTTTAACCAAACCTCAATCCAATACCAATTCAATCACATTTCAACCATTTTCTCAATCACACAACTTTCTAAACCATTCAACAACTCTAAATCCTCCTTAATTCACATTTTACTATCCTCAATCACCAACATCCAATACATATAACATTAAAATCAATCCTCCACCAATACATTCACCAATCATCAATTTATTACTATCATTAATAAACCACATCAATCATTAACAACCCTCAAAATCCTTATTACCCAATTTCCACATCATACACCAACACCATCATTTACTAATCAACACAACTCATCAATAATCCTCAACTATATCAACAAATCCTCATCAATAACAATAAATTTCACATTCGTTATTAACCTTCATAATCCTTAGAATATCAACAATCATCATTAAATCATATACTCATTATCATTATTATTCTAATTCCTTCCACACAACACCACTACAACACCAATCTATCCACATCAACAACACCAATCATAAATACTCATTAACAACAACAATTCCCAATAACCATCCTCAACCACAATAATCCAATACTACCTACAATTAACATAAATTCATATATAATCATTCATACACCAACAACATTCAATCCTATCTTATGGTTAAATAGTCTAAGTGTCCATGAACATTACATATTACAAAAAAAAAACCAAAACCATACCTTGGCTGATTCCCAAACGCTCCAAACACCAAAACGAAACTACCAAACTTGATCCAAAGCCTTAACCAACTCCAACAAATACCAAGGCTCAAACTAACAACACATATATCACCAAAATGAAAACCTAAGATACATAAAATAACTAAACACAATGGTTTAGTGAAACCTTACCTTATCCAACGTGAGTAGGGGTAAAATTTATCAATTACCCGCTATTAGAGATCACCTAAACAAGCAAAACCACAAAATCTACTAAAAAACTAGACCAAAAAACGTGCAGAACTTAGGGCACAAAACTGGAGCGTGAAGAGAGAGAGATCTTACCATATTTCTTTATATAGAAAGGAAGAGCTCGTCAAGAGCTTTGCGTGGCCGCAAACGACTCATCAATCGGAGCTCCAGATCAAAAGTTATGGAGCTTTGAAGGAGTAGGTAAATAGTATTCTTCTTTCTCCTCTCCTCTCTCAACACCAGCGCCCCTCTCCTTGTGGGTGTGCTGAAATGAGCTCAAAGCTCATTAAAGGGTACTTTTATATGTTGGGTTTGGGCCCAACTTAGACTCGGTCCAATCCATTAGCGTTTTTAGCCCGTTTGGCTCAACTTTGGGCCAAACCTTTAACGCTAACGTCCGGTTTTCCATTTCTAATATGTTTCTAGAATTTTTTGCTGTTTTCACTTTTTTTTTTCCCACAGAACTGGGCAGACTTAAACCGGTTCGACCGGTTCAATTGCCGGTTTGCGATTTTTCACGATTTTTCGTAGAAAACACATTTTCTGATTCGAAAAGACCTACTGAGTCCAAAAATTATATTTAAATCCCCAAATCCTCATTTTAAGTTTTCAGAATCTAATTTGCGCATTTAAATGATTTTATTCATAAAAACCCCGGTTCTTACATGTACATGTCGAACTTAGGAGTTAATTTGAATGGCTTCATTTCATCATTATTGTTTTCATGTTTGTTTCATTTATCTTCTTTTCGGCTAGGGTTTGGTTTCTCTTCTCTCCATATTTGTCAGAGCTCTTCTATCTTTATTTGACTTGCTACTTTTTCACAGAATTTAGTTAGTATTTTTGGCTTTGTCACGGCTATAGTTTTCTAAAACTTTTCAAGGTGTAGTCCACTTTTTAGTGCATGAAAGTAGACCTCTGGGTTGAGGTTTGGCATCTCCATGGCCACCTTGGCGAACCTCAACATGTAGTCTTTAAGACTTTTATGTGTTGTCATTGCTTTATGATGCTGAGATAGTTCGAGTCATGCACATAGATTTTTGAAGCTGCAAAATTGTTGACGAATAGGTCTGCAAACTCATCAAAGCTAGATATAGACCTGCAAGTAAGCTAAAAGACCAAATCAAAGCAGCACCATCTAAAAAAGTAAAAAATGTACAATAAAGTATTAGATCAGATGCACCGTTCATGAACATCATTGAGTAAAATTTTGTGACATGGATATTAGGATCGACGATTCCTTCATAAGGCTTCAGCGTTGTTGGCAGAGTGAAGTTCTTAGGTATTTGGAAACTCATAATTTCTTTTGAAAAAGGACTGATTCTTTTTACTGATAACTTCGGAGTGACTATCACCGCGGCTTTGATTTCTGAGGTGTGATCGTCATCATCGTTGCCATTGTCAATATTCTTCTGTTCCTTCTCATTACTTCGGCCATTCTATTTCTAGTTTAGTAATTTCGGCCATCTGCTGAATTTCTGCTCATAATGACTCATTGATATCAGCAGCTCAACCTCAGTAGGGGGAGGAGGAGGTGGATTGCTTTATTCTTTCCTCATTGATTATAATATTAAAAAAAGGATAAAAGCAAGCAGAAAAGATAATGGTGGGATTAGGTAAACTCGGTCCCACTGTAAGTGTCAAATGTTCCTGCGTAATAAGCCTGACAGTAGGTATAACTTAGCAAATTAGTGTCAGCTATTTTTATTGTTTAGGGATTGAACTCTCCTTCGCTTGAAGTAAAAGATGTATACGCTGGCTTCTAGAAACACGACAACGATGCATACTTGTAAAGGCATTGCGACACTTAAATAAATAAGAGTGAGAGATAATTATAGTGTTATTCAAAATGAATAACGTACCTCTCTTTATTTTGAACTGCTGTTTATATAGAATGAATTAAATTTTAGTTATACCATGGTGTAATTAATTTATTTGACCTAATCTTTTGGTCACGTAGTATAGTGCGGATGTTACTGCTCTTTTGGTAGAATTCTGGTTTTTAGTTCTTATCGGATTTTTTGCTAATAGAATAATAAACACATTTATTATCAAAATAACCGATTTGTAGAGAGTGTGTAACCGTGTTCTACCTAATAGATGACCCCCTTTTTGCCTTTATTATGTCTTAATGAAATCAAACTAGTGAATAGATAACTTTCTCATCATCATCGTCAACACAAGCCAATACTTTTTCGTTCAGCTCCCATGTAAACCTTGCTTCCTCTTACATCTGCTTACCAAAATAAAGAACTTGAACGACATCGGAGGAAGAAAGGCATCATCTACGAATATGTCGTGGATTTTATAGAAAGCAACAGAAAGAGAGTGTACTTGGCGTGTGCGTTTAGCTTTTACATGCTTTTACCGGAGGTTTTGAATTGTAGTAATGTAGTTGACTCAAATTTACTTACAAGTCTAATTGGCCTTTATTTGCTTCGAAACTTAGTTGGGCACTTGAGCTTAAATTAGTTACTACTATGAACAGTTCTATTCACCTATACTCGATTAGTGTAGTGGCTGTGCTCATTCATTCAGCTACATAAATAAACAGATTTATGGTTTGATAAATTAGAATATCCCCCTTATACTACGATGATTAGTTCTTTGTTGCCTTTGAGAATCGCAACTGGTAAGATAGTTGGCTCAGAATTTTAAAAGTTTTCAATATCCAAAACAAGAACCAAACCTCAAAACCTGATCAAAGAAAATAAACCTCTTCCACCCAACCACAAGCCAGAATATGGTTAGGTTAATTTAAATAAAGCTTTTCTTTCTTTCTTTCTTTCTTATAATGTGTTTGTGATTTGGGTTTTGTTTGCATGAATTGGGATATTGACAGTTCTTATTATGGTACCACCACACTGAAAATTAAAACCACTTTTCTTACCTTTGTGATCCTTTATTATTCTTTATGTAAACGTCACAAAGAAAGAAAGGTCCCCTGAAAATATCTACAAAGCAAAACAGATAAGTCTTTGTAGTATGTAGATAAATCCATCCAGCTCAGTTTCAATGTAATAAAAATATAAAAACATATACTATTCACTAAAAAACCATACTTTATTATATTCAGCAAAAATACAATACTTTTACTCCCAAGACCAAAACAATGGGAGACAATGACAAAAATAGACCAAAAAAGGTATTTGAAAGAAAAAAAATATTACAATCAGCGGTTGGGTGCATAATATCACATCATAGAAACGTACAAACTTCTACCAGTGGCTCCAATAGGACGTCAAAAAAAATACAATCAGAGCCCAGTTCATCTGATCTTCTTCCTATACAAATCTGTTATGCAAACACTAATGCATTTTCAGTACCATAATAACGAAAATGTTATCTCAATCAACCATAGCAGTCTCTCCCATATGAAAGCAGCAAGCTAGTGAAACAGTGCAAACAGCCAAACAGCCAAACATTCTTCTTTTTTATAGGCTCTAATAACTGAACTAAAAATACCATAAATAGAGCCTAATTTAATTTCATTTATTTATCTTTTTACAAGTTTTAACCTCTAAAAGGCAATGAGCCATTGCCTTTCTCCTTCAAGGAATTGAGCTTCTCAAGCTTCCATTCTCCTCTTAGCCTAGCAATGAACGTTGAAGCCTTTACGTTAACGTCGGGGCTGGGACAGAAAACGGACCCACTCACCTCGCCGTTACGATCTGTAACGGGGTTAGTAACGGAATCAGTTGTTTCAATCGTTTCTGATTCTTCGACCCCGTACCGTTCCGGCGAGCTACACCTTGAGCTGGATCTCGAGCTCTGGTTGCTACGTATTTTAACAAAATCGCCACGGACCAGGAACTTCATTGCCGGCATTTTGAACGGAGGAAGCGGTGGCGGAACCGGAATCAGCGGCGACTGGTTCCCGGCGTTTACTGCCTCGTCGTTATAGGTGCTGGCTCTGTTCGGCAATGGCGGCCTCCCAGCGTTTCTGCGCCGAAGAGATTCTTCCGGTGGATCTGCCGCACTAGGCGGAGGTGGCGGAGGAGGGATCGGTTTCTTCCATTTTGACCATCTCCGTGAAGATGTCAACGGAGGAGGAGGTGGTGGCGGCGGTGGCGCAGATACTGAATGGATTTTCTTGCTCTTGCCGAGTCCTTTTCGGAATAAACTCTGGAAAACCGAAGATGGCGGCGGAGGCGGGGGTGGGGGTGGCGGAGGCGCAGGTGCAGGCGACAGTGGTGGTCTCATATTGCTATTTGTTAACTCATTAATAACGTTATCGTAATTGTGATTGAAATTTTGATTGTGTTCGTTCTTGGTTTTCTGCTTTGTCTTCCTCTTTCTCTGGTTGGAGAGTACCGAAGCCCAAACTGTTGCTATGTCTCTCTTCACGGTGCTCTTCCTTTGTTCGCTCTTACCGCGCTTGTGATCCGATCGCGTCTTCACCGGAGCCAGCGGTGGAGGAGGGGCCGGCGTCGAAGGAGCTAGCTGCGGAGACCGTACACTCGTGAACTTGCGATCATTGTCGAGCTCGGTTATCTCGGTAGCACTGTCTTCTTTCTCATATGTTCGTGTTCGTCTTGGCTTCCGACGAGTATCCGCCGGCGGAGGAGGAGGTGGTGGTGGCGGCGGCGGCGGCGGGGGAGGAGGAGGCGCCGGGGGCGCGGATGATCTCGGTGGCGGTTCCGGAGGTGGAGGAGATGAGCTAGCCAGGAAGGTATCAACTGGAATTTCTTTAATGTGAAGTTCGTGAACTTCTCCATCTTCTGGTCCCGGCCACCGCGTGCGTCGGTCCACGGTGGCAAACTGATGCCTGGCGGGGGAGCGAAACTGCTTGTCGATTTCAAAGTCGTCATAGAATCGAAACCTGAACCGGTCATCGCTGGTTTCCCAGCTCCTTAGATCTGGATATGAGCTGCTGTTCCTTCTCAACCGTGTAACGCCGGTTGCCGGTGACTGAACCTGGATCGGAGGGGTCTCATAACCCTTCCTCTCCCCAGCAAACCCAAACCACTGCTGCGAAACATAACCACTTCCTTCTCCCTCTCCCTCTCCCTCTCTTTCTCTTTCTCCCGAAGAAGGCATTTTACGAAATGCAGCGTTTTGATCCGAAACGACGTGGTCGTATGGAGGTGGCGATTCGTCGTCGTTTCGCCTGGCGAAAACGCCGCAGAGGATAGCGAACACAACGAGGAGGATGTTGAGTGAGTCCCAGCTCTTTTTGACGACGGAAGATGGCCGGAGAACGTTGGTGGTGGCGGAGAGGAGTGGCGGCACGACTAGAAAGAGCAGAGCTATGGCGATTATAGGCACAAGAATGATTAGAAGTGGAGGGCTCATGAAGGGCGGTGAGGAGTTCCACGGGCGACGGTGGTAGTGATTGTAAGGCATGGTGGTGGCGGCGACGGTGGAGGTGGTGATGCCACTGGCAGAGGTGAGAAAAGGTTATTGCTGTGTGTGTTTTTTTGTGTGGTGGTGGTGGTTGTGGCTATGTTTTGTGTTTATTTGTTCTGATTTATTTTTGGTTGTTTGATAGGTACAGGGGCATAAGGTGAAGTTTATGTGGCAATTTAAAAATTGTATGGCTGTGACAACCAGCTTTATACGACGGGACAGGTAATTAAGTGATATCATATGATTTATACTTAGAGTGACAATTATACATGCCCTTTTTATTAAACTTTCCTAAACTCGAATCCTTGCATCTAGAATTTCTCTAAGTATTTATCTTTTCTAACTCTTTGAGAAAATAGGTTTGAACATTTTTTTGGCAGGGAAAATTGATTATTTTTATTCCTAGAGTCCAATTACAAAATTCACAAAAGTTAAATTCTTACCAGTATTTGTGCTATAATTTTTAGTATTTTTTAAATTATTTAGATTCTTAGTTCAAGTAGTTTAGTAAAAGAGTAACAATTTAAAGTTTTTTTTATGAATTAAATCTAATTAATTTAAATAATAAGACTTGAAATAATATTAGTCATAACTAATTTTTATTATGTTAAACTAATTTAATTGAACTTAGTTAATAAAAAGATTTAATTTAAATGTGTAGCAATATTCTTAATAAAATTTTGACTTTATAAAAATCATTTATTAGAGCTAACTTTATGAAGATAGTTATTTACAAATTATAATATGTAACATCCTAATATTCAAATCCTTACGTTCGAGTCATAAGTCAATAAATTACGGTGGTATGATTTTCAGGTGGATTTTTTACTACATAATTATAAGTATAATTGAAAGGAGTATTAGTCGAGAAGCCTGAAAAGAGTAAAAATAAGATCGCAAAGTCGTATCACTCACGCATCGACAACTAAAAGATAAAGCGTGAAGTCGAGAGTGATATACAGATAAAGGCATAAAGGAGATTAAGAGAAGGACAATATATAGATATATAACATAAGTAAATAGCTACTAGTCGCGACCCACGAAGTTTAGATCGGCTAGGGTACAGTATAACAATAGTTGACAACGGAATCTCCTAATCTCTCTCAAAAGAAACATAAGAGCCTCTATAGGCAAGTTCAAAAGAGTTCAATACATAATATAAGATTTTCAAAATAAAGGTGGAGAGATTCTAAGCAAAATATAAAGCGGAGAATATAAAGATCTTCGCCATCTCTCAAATGAACCACAGCTCACTTCTGAGCACTTGGACCTGTATCTAAAAAATAAG
Organism: Arachis stenosperma; assembly: GCF_014773155.1. Lineage (NCBI taxonomy): Eukaryota > Viridiplantae > Streptophyta > Magnoliopsida > Fabales > Fabaceae > Arachis > Arachis stenosperma. The sequence continues at coordinate 48,767,324 of NC_080379.1, read as the reverse complement.
AGATATATACGGAATGAGAACCCCCGATCCATGGGTTCCAGTACGGTAAAAGTGCCAAATAAATACAATGCATTGTAATAAAAACTCACTAAACATCTAAACTTCTTTTCACCAAGTATCCATCCTAGGTTCTCGCTAATCCATGAATAGGCAACTGTCATAAGGGAACGCTAAATCTAATTCATATTTCTCATGCTTCCCGACTTTCTAACTCTCAACAAACCAGGATCAAAATTATAAACAAAACCATCCCCAACTATTCTTTCTTAGCAATATTATATCATTACTTCATATCCCCACCTGGAGCAAGTGAAATTACTTCACTGCGTCTATCTAGGGAGCTCAATTTATCTCATTCAGTAATAATCATTTCACATTAATCGTATCATTATTCCATTTCAACAAGAACAACCCTCAGCGTTAACTGACACCAGTACGAGGGACTTCTCTGTTATACAAACACAATCAATACAGACAAGTAATACACAATTAAGGCACAAGTAAAACAGATATCATATAGTCAGGTAACATAGCATATATGATAAAACAAATAGGCAAACCCAAACAATTCAAACATATGCAAATGATGTATGCCTGTCCTATGGCTGATAGTATCATCTGTCGGTTATCAAACCAACCCGACGTGTCCGGCAGCTAACCCGGGCACAGTCTCTCTGTTGCGCATTAATATCATTAGAGGGAGTACGTGTCCTGTCACCATTAGAGGGTATATGTGCCCTGTCACCATTAGAGGGTATCTATACCCTATCACCATTAGAGGGTATATGTGCCATGTCACCATTACAACCAGAGAGAAAATATAAGCATACTCACATTCAACATTTTTCATCATTATTCATTTACCATATTCATTCATAATCACTCTTCATTATTACCAATTCTCAAATAATGACCCGGAGCAAGCGGGACGAACCACGATCCTTGCTACTACCCAGGTATCACAGACATACATTCATTCAAAACTTCATAATTAAACTCATTTATCATAATTCTCCTTTCCCATTTCATACCCGGAGCAAGTGGACAACGCCACTGCCTACTACCCGGGGGGGAGGGGGGGTCACACGTCACATTCATTTTTAAACCACCATCTCTACACTTCCTCAATTAATCATAATCTTTTCATAATTAATCATATACATATACATACTCTGCCATATCTCAATGCTTATCACAGCCATCCGACTCATAACATACACAGCATTCTCACCATCATCCTCAGCAACTCATATAATCATCATTACTCATCATTCATCATTGCTTCTCACTTTACTTCATCCACAAGTTACTATATGTCCTAACTTCTTTTCATTACTAGGCATATTATAAGAATTTAGGACTTAAAGGGTGAGAATGGAGGCTTAAAGTTCTGAAATTTGGCTTTAAAAACTCAAAATCAACTTTTGCTGAAAACAGGGTCATGCGTGCGTGTCGCCCACGCATACGCATGGGAGTCAGGAAAGCAAAGTGACGCGTGCACGTCGCCCATGCGCACGCGTGGTAGTAAAAAACATGATGTGATATATGCGCGTCGCCCATGCGCACGCGTGGGTGCATTTTGTGCTCCTCACACAAAACCAGCATAGTACTTGCGCAACTATCGGAATTTTCTACTGGGCATTCGCATCAGTGCAGCGACGCGTACGCGTCGACCAGGCGCACGCGTGGGGGAGTAAAACCTGAGAGTGACGCGTGCGTGTCGACCACGCGTGCACGTGGAAGCACGATTTGCCAAAAATTTTACTAAGTTAATAAGCTGCAGAATTTTATTTTTAAACATCAAACTTCCAACACACATCTTATACAAAATTCCTTTTCCAACCATTTTTGAACCGTTGGAAAGATTGTTGAATAAACTTTCATAAAAATCCAATTTTGAAGAATTCTGAACTTCGTGGACCGAGTTACAGACCGCCAAAGTTGGTCAAAAAAATCAATTTTTACCCAAAAATAGAAATCACCAATTTTTCCAATGTTCACAAGCCAAATTCATTTTCACTCATCCAAATGACCACAACCCAACCACATTCACATAATTACAGTCAACCAAAACCAAACCTATCTCATCTACACAATTTCACCCAAAACTATCAAATTCTACACTTCAATTCCTCAAACCTTATTATTCAATAACCAAACCAATTATTCACATATTCAATATCTAAAATCCATTCAATCTCTTATATCATCACACAATACACACATCAACTTACCTTCCTTACTTCTTTCCGGCCTCCAGCCCAAGATTCGCGGCTTCCGGCCCAAATTCACAATTTAAATGCATATTTCACAAACCAATACTCATTATCCAATTCATCAAATTCTCAATACACCAAACATAAAATTCACACAATTCTCAACCCAATTATTAATTTGCATTACATATCAACTATGCATATTAGTACCAACCATTTACACAATCTAAACTTAATTCTAGAGGCATCTAGCTTGGGAATTCTCATCACACCACACGGTACTTAAATGAAACTTAAATCGTACCTCTTGTAACCAAAATAATTGAGCTTCTTCTTGAGAGCCTCCACCAACCCTTAGCTCCAAGCCTCACCAAGGCCCCACAAGCAATATCAATCTTCCAATTGTGCACAAAAATCACCCAATACTCTAATATAATTAATTTTCACACTTATAATCAACCTAGGGTTCATAAAATTGATAAATCACAAAGGTTAGAGGGTTTCTTATCTTAACCCACAAAATTGGTTGATGGAACTCACTAATAGCTCATACTAGAGTACTCCTAAATAACCAAAATCACAAGATTTCCTCAAAACTCAAACCAAATTCGAATTTAAAAGGAAAAATAAAAACTGGGCAGAGGACAGTGGGTTACTCACTACAAAACTTAGATAAAATTATAGAGGATAAGAAGAGCGATGCGTGGCCACAAACGACTCGTCAATCGGAGTTCTGGAGAGAAAGTTATGATGATTTGAAGTTTGATGAAGTCAGGATTTTCTCTCTTCTTCCTCTCTTCTCTATTTCAGCGCCTTTACCCTCTTCCTTTAGTGTGTGTGTGGTTAGAGGAATTATAAATAATTCCTAGGAATTTTAAGATAGGAATATCATATTCCCATGTTTGGTTCAAAGTTTGAAAAGCTATTCCTAAGTAAATTTGATTTCAGGGAATCAGAATACCATCATTTCAATTCCCACCTTCCCCTTGGGTATCTTTGATTCCCATGGGAATGGAATCTTTGTAACAAAGTAATACTTGAACCACACACACCCTTAGAGTAAATGAGCTTAAATACTTATAACTAATGTTTATATATGTTGGGTCTTGGGCCTTATTTTTGTCCGTTGGTCCAATTTTGGGCCAAAACCTTTAAGATTGGAGTTTTAAATCGCATTTTAAATATTTCTACCTTCCCTAATTATAAATCCTAATTTCTTAGCCTTATTCACTTATATTAATTTTCTCAGCTGCAGTCTCAGACAGATTTCAGCCGGTACTACCGGTCAAAATTGCAGTGCGCGTTTTTACGCAAAAAACTATGTTTTCCGACCCAGAAAAATTAACTTAGTCCAAATATCATATTTAAATTATCAAATTTTGATTGTTAAATTTTCTAACCATATTCGCTCCTATTTAATTTATTAATTAATTAATTACGATTTGACCGAATTTTATATAATAACTGTATTTGATAAATAAAAATAAAAATAAAAATAATTTTTAATAAGTGCAAATTACAAATATTTTGTCTAGTAAAATTGCTTTAACATTTAACATGACTTTATTATATAAGGCTAAATTAGGTCTTTTAAACTTAAAAAGTATAAGTTAATTTTAAAAATTATTTCTAACTTTTCAAAATTTAAAATATAAATATATAATTTTTTATTTATCAAATACAAAAGCACAAGCATAATTTTAAAATTTTTACAAATACACAAAGCACAATGAAAACCGAAAAGACTTTCTAGACAAGGAGGGTTTAAATTAAATTTCAAAAGAACAATGTGGTAATTTGTTGTGTCAATAGTGAAAAATTTTCATTTAAAGTAGTAAGTTAATTTATTGCGTATTAGCAACTGGTGCTTGTCTAGTTGATTTTTCTAATTTTTTTAATTTGAATTATTTTTAAAGTCAAAAATAAAAAATAACATAAATTAGTTTAGTTCTGTTTTTTATTTCTTATTTTTAAAGTCAAAAATAAAAAACATAAATTAGTTTTGTTCTGCTTTTTATTTCTTTCTTTTTTCTCTGTATAACAAGAAAAAATTGATCAATGTTTACGCTTCATGAAATATATTATGCACAGAGAAAAAAAATCCAATCCAATAAAAGAAAAAGTTGGGCATATGAAAAGGAAAATAAAACAAAAATCTGGATACCATAGCAAATTGCTTGTAGAAAAATTAAACAACATATATTAAAAAGAAGGGAAAGAAACATTGGTGGGATCAAATGCGGCGATTTGCATTGATGAGAAAATACATATAACGTGAAAATAAGATAATTGTGTTGTGCAGGAATGCGAGGAAAAGCAATTATATTGATATGATCATTTTATTTATAGGTATTTTTAATTAGAGTCCATGATATAAATTTAAGAAGTTATTATATAATAATATAATTACGAAAATTGGGGAAAAATGAGAACCACAGTAAAAAAAAAAAATTCTTATTATTAATAGGTATGAATTATTAATAAGTATAGATTATAAGTTATAAGCAGAATAATATATTGTGTGTTGCTTTGTCATATTCAAATGCTTGGTTGAGCAAGTAAGATTGTGCCCATTATCGGTTTACATGACATCAATGAAATTAAGGGTACAATTGTGTTAGATCAGATTTGATAATCTTTTATCGGATATATCTTAAAAAATTGAGTATAAATTAATTTGAAATAAATCGAATTGAATGGGATGATTTTATGTATAATTAATTAGGGTATATAGTTTTATAAATTTTATATAACAAATTAATAAATTTTATTTTTAAAAATTAATATAATAAATATTATATAATATTTATACATATCAAATAAATTATTTTAAAATAAAAATAATACTATATAATAATATTAATTAAAATATAATATTTTATTATTAATTATGTTTTAAAATATGCATCTTATTTATAGAACATGGCTTCAAATTAAGTCAAGCCTACTTGAAGCGTGGTTTAAAAATTACATTAGATAAAAATAATAAATTTAAATTCGACAAAATAAGCTTTGTGTTCTGGGCGAATTGGACCCCCTAAATGAAATATACCAAGGTTTAAAATGTATTTTTTAGTGTTTAGTTTTATTTATCAATTTTTTATATTTGATTACCTATAAAAATTGTTACAGGTTTAATTTACTAGTCTTTTTTTTAATTTGTTTAACTAGTTTTTACCATTTCTTATAGTTAATTTTTAGGTTACAACCAGATTTGACAAGTGGTTAAATCTTGATTAATCCGTTGGATTCAATTGGTTGAATTTGGTTCTTGTTACAAGAGAGTTATCATGATTCTAGTATGTTTATATAGTGATTATAATAACTATATAAATATCATTAAAATTAAAATTAAAATTTTCATGTTTTGATAATATTTTTTAAGAATTAAAAAAATACTATTAAATAATAAATAAATATTATAAGGACAGTAATGATTGTAACATAGATATATTAAAATGTACCATAATTTAATATAGGATACTATGGCCCATGGCCGACAAGTAGCTAGCTCGATCACTTAATCAGGAATCAGCCACTCACCCCATGGGTACTCTGCCAATGATCTATATGTATATACCACTAATTTTGGACCATTTAATTTGCTACAATGAGTATTTTTAACTGCGGCCAATGCCCATTATTGAAATTAAAATGATGTTCTCCGGCAATATTTCTTATTTAAGTCTACATAGTACATATATATAATATGTATAATATTTCTAAGATTTACTTTTTATGCACCTTAAAAAGTATATATTAAGACTATTATTAGTAAAAATTTTAAAAAATTTTATTTTAATAAATACGTTAAAATTTAAATTTTATATTTTTAATTTTTAATTAATAAGTTTAACATATATTGTTAGAATACGTATTAATTAAATACTTATTTATATATTAGCTTAACAGTAGTTCTTATTTTCACATAAATAAAAATTAGAGACCTATTTCAGAACCCAAAAGTAAAACGAGTTTAAAATAAAAAATTTTAACATAAAAGTAGAACGAGTTTAAAACAAACAACATGACACAATTATTATTATTCTTATTATTACAGAAAATTCAAGAATTGAGAAACTTAATAAGAATCAAATCAAAGTTGAAAGATGCATACATAAGTTAGTTCATTTTTCAGCCGTTTAACAGAAAGGGAAAATAAAAAAAAAAATGTTTTTCATATGCATTTTAAAATTCCAGTGCTTGTTAATTAAGGACACGAAGTGTGTTTATGTATTTTGACTAAGGGACACTACTGGGTGCAGTCTAGGACACGAGAGTTTTAAATCCTAACTTATGTTCTAAGTGATCTCTATATTTTATTATTTTCTCCTTTTTTTTTAACTTAATTACCTGAACTTTTCAAACGCTTGATTGCATCTTTTCTTTGCCTTTGGGTGAAATATACTGAAATGTACCTGAAAAGTATTGGAAAAAAAAAAAGAAACACTCACCAATCAGCCGCTCTCTTCTTACATTAGCCAACGAAAATCGTATTTTTTAATTTAAAGAATTTTGCCAAAGTGTATCTTAGAACAATTTTAATTTTTTCAATATATTTGATATATAAAAAGAATTAAAAATTAACCTGCATTTTTTATCAAAACTATTTTAGCATAATATTGTTAATTAATGTTTTTAGGACACTTATTAGCAATAGACTTTTTTAGAAAAAAAAAAAAACATAAACTAATACATCTTTTCGTACATTAATGACAGATGTGTTGACGAATTGATCATTAATAAATATTAACATACATAATATTGAAATTTAAGTTCCTTTTTCAACATTTTTGAAAGAGTGTTGTCAATTAAAATCTATTTGACGCCAATTGTTATCTATACGGATGAATATTATATTAGCCCCATAAAATATTGGTTCAATCATGGACCATATGATTCATGTGTGTGCCGTATATTATCAAACAGCAAATTAAACTGCGTATATAAGAACAGAAACTATTTATGTGAACGAATCTGGGAGAGCTAGTGCACAATTCTAAATTTTTTATTTAGACATGTTTTGTATTAAGTTAATTTTGGTGCACGGAAATTATTTTTGCAGTCACTTAATTACATATATTTTTTTAATGATTATTCACGTTGTGGTTCTGAAAATAACTATTTTTGTTGATATAATAATATATAATGATTGAGCGTATTTGGAAAACACTTTATATTGTTGATACACATTAAAATTAAATTTATTTCTATCAATATATTTTTTTTCAGGTGTACCCACCAAATATGAATTACTATTAGGATTATACTGATTTAAGTTTTTTTTGTTCCTCATCTCAACCCTATAGCAATGTCGACACTTAACAATTCTAGATTGTTCAACAAGTAGTTAACGTCAATGCATGTCTTTGTCATCTTCTCAAATAATTGATCTTTATTTAGATATTGTTTTTGAAAGAGAGAAATATATACACTAGACGTAGACACTTGTTTAATTGTAAAGATGGATAAAGATATAATTTTTTCAAATTCTAAAAATAGAATTTTTCTAAAAATAAAAATAAAAACATTTGTTTCCATTTATGTATTTTTACTTCAAACACAGAATCTAAACAAAATTGAACAAAGAATGATTATCTCACTATTTAAAAAGACAATCTCTTAGTTTGTCTTCATATGTGTGTGTGTAAGCTAAGCTAATCCTAATCTAATCCAAGTTGTTCTTGCTCTTTCTCCGTTTTCATTATTTTAATTTTCTCAACTACCGGTAGGAACAAAACTTAAAGGGAATAAAGGGGCACGTGTTGATACGACAAATTAAACAAGTACTATAGATTATAGAATTTAGAAACTCGTATTCGTACAAGACTACAAGTTATAGTTACCCTGAATCATTGGAGCAGCGTGGATGCAATGATTGAAACTCGCAATCCTTTCCAACAAAACAACACTAATCCATGCTTTACGGGGCGGGGTGCACTTTGTCAAAACATCAAAACCCAACCCAACGAAACTTTTCTTTTTTCTTTTTCAAAATTTTCACCATTTGACTATTTGTTGCAAAAAGCGTTGGGTGTTGCTATGTATAACTACCCCAGACATGCCACTTAAATTTCAATCAATTGTTTTAGGCTCTATTTGTATACTTTGATGTTTAATTTAACCTTTCTTGTATTTTAGGGTAAAATATTAAATTGGTTCTTATGTTGGTTTTTAAGGTTTAAAGTGTCTTATTTGAATTCAAAAAAATTTTATTTAGGTTTAATGTAGTCCTACTGTGAGCTCAAAGTTAAATAATTAATAAAATATCCTAAATGATCTCAGTTTAAAAAAAATATCGATAATTTGAAAAATAAGTACAAGCTCCAAAGGCACAAAATCAACCATAGATGAATCAATACATTTATTTATCATTCTCCTTAGTTCTATAGAAAGTATTTCATTTAAATTGTAAGAAAAATAATAAATAAATATATTGATACATTTACGGTTGATTTTGTGTCTCTGGAGCTTGTACTTATTCTCCATATTATCGACTTTATTTTTGTACTGCTGTCATGTAGGAAATTCCGTTAATTATTTAATTTTGACTTTATGATAGGACTATATTGAAACTAAATGAAACTTTTTTGGATTCAAATATGACACTTTAAATCTTAAGGACCAAAATAAAATTATGCCCGAACGTAGGAACCAATTTAGTACTTTACCCTATATTTTATTAATATCTATTTTTTTTTTAATTTTGGCATATATAGATGATAGATGTAGAAAAAAAAACATACTTCTATATATATAAAAGCAAATTTGAAAATATGTATTCATTAGGTGATAACTCATCAATTTATATATATACATGTTATATATTATTAGGATATGCAACATGTTTATTATTTTTTTAATATGTGTTTCTTGTTTTGACTTTTGAGATAAATATTCAAAATGGAAAGAATAACTTATTATAAATAGTCTAACATATCCCAGCTTATATATAATTATAAAAGATGTGATTTATAGCAAATGAGGAACTTTGTTTTGTCTTCCAATCATACGTTGCCCGAAGATAATTAATACACTTTTAATTACTTTTTAGTTTAATTACTTTAATAACCAAGGTAGATGTGAAGCAAATGGATAAAAAAGTTAAACAAGTCGGAAAGGGTACTTTTTCATTAGCATGGAATTATGCCAAAACGAGGCATGCATGCAAGCACTTTATTATAATTATAATCTTTTTTCTTGTTGAACGAGGATTGAGGAGCGATGTGATGATAAGGTGTCTTTTCTGGCACAAGTGGTGGGGTTTCTTTCTCAAATTTGTGATTTCTTTGGTATTATTAGGGAAAAAGAAATTTAAATATGGATATGAAAAGGAGATTTCATTAAATTGGTTTATATAAGTAGATTTTCTAGAATTCCAAGCTCAGATTGCTTGAATTAGAAGAAAACGAAGAACAATATATAACAGATGCAAAATTTATGAATTCTACAGAAGAAGTACAACTAGAGTAGTTAGTTGAACAGAAAGCTATTCAAGTATCAGCTCTTATTGAATATAGAATGACGTTGATACAAAAGAAGTAATTACAACTCTAAGTGATTGAGAGTGAGGATAGAGAGCTATTTATACACATATATGCTACTGACTTATCCAACTCTAAAGCACCTACTAACATAACTACTTCAATAATTAACTAATTGCTAACCAACTTTTTATCTTGACCTTGATCTTGGCTTTTAATGATTATTACATCATCCTTAATACCCCAGTTCAAGCTCAAGTTGGGTCTTGGCATAACTCTGAGCTTAAATTTTAATCTCTCAAAGAAAATGGTGTTAGACAAAGGCTTAGTGAGTATATCTACAATTTGTTCTATTTCAGGAATATGAATCACTTGCTGATTATTATTTTTCACCTTTTTTCTAATTATTTGAATGTGTAATTAAAAGTGTTTTATTTTATCATGAAGAACAGGATTGGCTGTAAGAAGAACTGTGCTCAAATTGTCACAATAAATTGATGGAGCCTTGATATCCAACTCAGCAAGCAGATTCTTAATCCAAACAATCTCAGCATTACAAGCAGTTAAATTTCAAAATTCTGCTTCTGTAGGAGACCTTGAGATAGTAATTTATTTTCTACAAGACCAAAAGATTAAGTTAATGTCTAAATAAACACAAAAGGCCAAAACTGACCTCCTATCTTCAAGATCGGATGCCCAATCTGCATCAGCAAAGTCATATAATCTGAAATCTGAGCATTATACATGATGTGACTATGATCTTTCATTCATTGGAGATACCCCAAGATTCTCTTCCTAGCTTTCCAACGAGAAAGAAGAGGATCATATATGAATTAGCTAACCTTTCTCACTATAAAACTTAAATCCGGTCTAGTGATAGTAACATATTGAAGGGTTCCAACAACTAATCAAAAGAACTTAGGATCATCAAATTTCTTTGACCCAGTAGAGAGTAATTTGCAGTGAAGATATCATAGAAGTAGGCATAGGACTAGCCTTACTCATGCCAAGCTTGGACAACAAATCCTTAATATACTTTGTTTTTGTGAGAGATGATCCTTTGCACCTCTATTCCAAGAAATAAGACAAAACACTATGATCTTTCAAAGTAAAGGTATTATTAAGTTTCTAAATCATTTCTGCCAATCTAGCTTTATGTTCTTGTATAGAACCATCAACTAGTCTTTTGATTATAAAAACCCATTTCCACCATATTATTTTAGCATTTCCATGTCTAGGAACCAAGGTCCAGGTGTAATAAGTTCTCATCAAGGTTTTGAACTCTTCTTGCATTGCTTGTTTCCAATGAAGAATAAGCAACGCAACAACGATAAATTTTGGTACTTCTTCTAAATTATTAGTAGTGTTAACAACGGTATTTAGAACTCTAGTATTGATATCGTCAGTCTTGGACCTACTTAACATAGGGTGCCTATTACCTTCTAGAGAGGCATTAGTTTGATTATTAGTAATAGAGTCAGCAAAGGGCGGAGGATCTAAATTAGATGATTTGTAAAAAAGAGGCATATTTTAATCCTAGTGATAGGAACAACACCATTAGGATGATCCTTATTATTAAAGTGATGTATTTGAGGATTAGTATTCTTGTCATTATGAGTGAAATTCTCAGCTTAAGGTCTAAGTTATTAGATTTAGTAGTAACACTCTCAGAAAAGTTTTGCTGATGGGATTTCTTACATAGTAAAAAACCTATAGTAGGTATATCAGGTTGTGTGTGATTGTTGTTAGTAGACTTGGATTTAAGAAATAACTCTTTATAAAGAAAAGAATATTCTTCAAACACAACATAAACTTTACTACAAGGAGAAAGACATTTATAACCCTTAGAACTAGTAGCATAGCCCATAAAATACACTTTTTAGACCTAACATCTAGTTTATTATCACTATAAGGTCTAAGTAAGGGATACCAAGTACTACCAAATACTCTAAAAGAGGTGTAGTTAGGTTTGATGCTAAATAAAACCTCACATGGAAATTTATTACTAAGAACAGGAGTAGAAATTCTATTTTTTAAAAAAGTAGTTGTTAAAACAGATTCATCTCAAAAAGTAAGAGGCATGGAGGCAATAGATAACATGGATAACATGGCAATACTCATTTCTATGAGGTGCCTATGTTTTCGTTTTACTACTCCATTCTGTTATAGAGTATAGAGACAAAAAAATCTTTACACAATACCTACTTGAGCAAGACAAGACTTAAATTGATTTGATATGTACTCCCTTCCATTATCAGATTGAAATTCTTTAATCTTATGGTTGGCAAGGTTTTCCTTGTATAATTTGAACTATTGAAAAACTAAGAAAACTTAAGATTTAGTATGTAACAAGCAAAGATGAGTGTATCTAGAGTATGCAAATAAAAGTTACATAGTATTTAAAATCAAGATGTGAAATAAAAGGAGATGGTCGCCAAACATCAGAGAAAACTAACTGTAAAAAAGCATTGTAGGTAGTAGAGGATAAAGAATGTAATAGTCTAATTTTCAGTACCTCTAGATCATATCGAAAACTGAGTGTTATCAACCTGTCTTCTTATTTATTATCTATTATTTATTAAATGAGTCTAATCATGATTAATACGTCGTTGTTTTACGGTTAATTTTTAATTATTTTGAAAGCGTTAAATCATTAGTACAAAAATATACATTACAAAGTTATAGAAGTCTAGCAAGTAAAGCATATAACGTCAGTAATATAGTCAACCATCTCAATATATCAGATTTAAGACTATAGTCATGTGTTGTTAACCTCGTATGCATCCAATCAGAACACTCCTAGCATAGCTAGATAGTATTTATATACATATAGATACATATGACATTCCATGTCCTGGCCTATTTAAAAAATTCTTAAACTGGAACCCCAACTAACCTAATTCTCTTTATAACCATAATCCCCTCTAAAGTATGAGGGAAAGACACTATAGATCTTCAGATGTAACTAAATGGGATGTCGTCAAGCAATAGCAACCATATGGTCCTTCTTTTGGTCCTTCTTTCTGGAGGGATGTGGAGTATATACATGCGGATAAGTTCAAAGTACTCGTAAGCGAAAACCTCTAGTAGATCATGAAAAGGTTCTCCCATCTCCATCTATAGGGTAGAAAGAGGGAGTAAGAATTGGAGAATTCTTAGTAGGGTTGGGGTTAGAAGTTAAGTTTATTGATTGTTTATTACTTAACGTGCCACGACAGAAGTCTAGCAAACAGTATATAAATAGAGAATACATAGAAAATATCACATAGCAAGAAAATTTAAGAACACACACAAACAAGCAAACAAAGATGCAGCAACCAATAATGATGAATGTCTAGTCCTATGCAGGCCATGAGCTCATGTGTCGATTGCCTACCCATTCTCGACAAATTATCTGGGCATGAATCCCAGATATGGCTTTTCAGATATTCAATTACACAAGTCCTATGACCGAAGATAATCAATTGACTCTCAAATTGCATAAGACTTATGGTTGTAGCCATTTAGTTGACTTTTTATTACATTAATTGGCCTATGTCTGAAAAATAGGATATTAGCATGCAGACGTCTCCACATACAATTTGGCACTTAAGGCCCCAGACAAATACTCAGTCTTTAATTATGTAAATCTTATGGCCATAACCACTCAATTGACTCTCAGTTCTTAATCTCCACTTTCCTTAATCATTTCACAGTCATTACTTCTCTTTTCTTTTCTTTCGCATCATTCTTTTAATTCTTTACTTTTAGCATCACAATTTATCTTTGCACTCTTTCCTCACATTTTTTCATATATTTTATGAAAGAGAAATCATACAATTCTGAGCTTAGATTTGTCTTTCTAAAGCTTTTAGAAAAATTTGTCTTTTTACCATTTTTTAGTTATATTTTTATTCATAAGATCACTATTTAAATAAAATAATAATAATATTATAATATTTTAGAGCTGAAATTCAATTAATAATATTTAGTTTTTGAACTTTTAAAAATTTATTTTGACCCCAAACTTTCTTGAAATTGTACTTTAACAACTTAACTTTTGAAAATTTTGCTTTAACCCCCCAAACTTTTACTTAATTAACTTTCAACTCTAAAATTTTTATTATTTATATTTTGACATCAGAATAATCAAAGTTGCTAGAGTTTCTTGTTCTTCAAGAACCGAATTAACATCGTCAAAGTTCATCCATTTTCACTTGATTTTTAACTAGTTTTTCAATTTTTTCGGTAACCGATTTTTCTCAATTGTTAATTCAACTTCCCAGCCACTAAACCATTAACCACTAATTTTGGATGGAACCAGAATGTCTGTCATGATGATTAGAATTAGAGACCCAAACTATACTTTTTGTGAACAATCGTGTTCTCTCCATCAAAGAGCAAACTAATTGCCAATAGAGTTAATTGATAAAATTTTTTAATAATTACAATACCACTAGATGATATCTATATTAATAAATTAGACCACAAATAGAATAAAATTCTAGTATTCTTTCACTTGGTCTAATATTTGTTATATCTAGTCAGTAATTACATACTATGCTCAAAATTAAGACAAATTACACAAATCATAGCGGTAGGTCCTCATTAATCAAGTATTATCTTGTACGTATTACAATGTAACATCTCCTAATTGACTAAACTCTTTATGTGATATTTCTGTATGAATAAGTCCAATGCTTATTCTAGATCCTTCACTAAATTTTATTTGTCATTCTCAATCATATATGTGCATATATACTAACCAAATGAAAAATAAATAATAATAATAAGAATTTCATATCCAAATATGTCATATAATACAACATAAGCTAAGTCATATAAGTGACGTTGCTGAATATAAACTCATACTACTAACATGATCCTTAAATAATCCTGGTGATATGCCTTTTGTTAAAGGATCAGCTATTATCTATTTAGTAATAATATGCGCTATCTGCACTGTATTAAACCTAATTCGGTCTTTAATGGCTAAATACTTAATGTCGATGTGCTTACTTCGACTACTACTTCTATTATTCTTAGCTATAAATATAGCAGCTGAATTCTCACAATATATCTCAATGTCCTTGAGATACAATCCATAATCTTAAGCACAGAGATGAAATTCTTCAACCAAACACATTATGATGTAGCATCAAAACAAGCAATAAATTCGACTTCTATGGTAGAAGTGGCTACAAGTAATTGTTTTGCATACTTCTAAGAAACTGCTCTATCAGCAAGTATAAAGATATATCCTGAAGTTGATTTCTTAGAATCAACACATCCGCCAAGTATGAATTTGAGTATCCAACAATTTTTAAATTGTCGGTTCTTCTATATGTAAGCATGAAGTCCTTGGTCCCTTGAAGATACCTTAAAACCTTCTTTGCAGCTCTCCAATGGATAATACTTGAATTATTTTGATATCTTTTTAACATACCAATAGCAAAAGTAATGTCAAATTTTGTATAGACCTGGCATACATTAGGCTTCAAGCGACTGAAACATAAGGAATATTTTGCATCTGTTCCTTTTCAAGTTATTTTTAGAGACATTGATCTAAGCAAAACTTGTCACATTTCACAACAGGTGCAACACTTGGTGAACAATTTTGTATTTTAAACTTCTCAAGAACTTTATTGATATAGTTTTCCTGAAATAACCCTAAATTTTCTTTAAGTTTATCTCTATGAATCTTTATGCAAATGAATAAGATGCATTATCCATGACTTTCATATCAAAATGTCTAGAAAAAAATTATTTCACCTCATGTAACAATCCTAAGTCATTTGTTGCAAGTATAATGTCATCCATATATACTTTGATCAGAAATATTTTCAATGAATCCAGATGAAGAAGTCACGTCATGAAACTTCAAATACCATTGTCAGAAAGCCTGCTTAAGATCATACATTACTCTCTTAAGCTTGCAAACCAACTACTTACCAACACTTGAGATAAATCCTATGGGTTGTCTCATATAGACATCTTCTTCCAAATCTCCATTAAAAAAAAGCAATTTTTACATCCATTTGATGCAATTTCATGTGCGCTACCAATATCATAATGATGCAGAAAGAGTCTTTCTTTAAAACAGGAGGAAAGATATTCCTGTAGTTAATTCCTTCCTTTTGAGTAAATTCTTTGACAACAAGTCGAGCCTTGAATAGTTTAATATTGTTTGATGAATCGTTCTTGATCTTAAAGACCCATTTATAGTCAATAGCCTTTTCTCCATCAGGCAATTCTACAAGATCTCAAACTTAGTTATTTGCCATAGAATGCATTTCATCCTTCATAGTATCTAGCCATAAATTAAAATTACGACTTTCAATTGCTTGTGAAAATGTCGTTGAGTCTTTTTCATCACAAACATCATAGTCAAACTTAGCAAGATACATTACATAGTCACTAAAAATTGTAGGTTTTCTTATTCTAGTTGATCTTCTTAATATTGCATCATTGACCTTTTGTAAAAGTAGTGGCATAACAGGTTCTCCCTCTTCTTGATATTTCTCTTGAACAATATTTCTTAAACAATACTTTTATTATGAAGAGTTTGATCCTCCACCATATGATATATTAGAATATTATCTTCATGATGTGAAACATTATAATAAGTTGTTCTATATTATCTTCATGATGTGGAATATCAATAATAGGTTATTCTACATTGACCCTATCTGTATGGGCATTATATTGAATAATCACTCTTGTACATAGAGAAGTTTTATCAACAACATTAAGAAAGCGATTTCTCCCACTTTCCACATCATGCACTAAAAATATTGTATTTTTAGATTTAATTATTTTACTTGAGTGGGAGGGACAATAAAACCTGTAACCCTTAGAATTTTCTGCATAACCTATAAAATAGGCACTTATCGTCCTTGGGTCCAACTTCTTTTCTTGTAGATTATAAATCCAAACTTCAGCAAGACAACCCCAAATGCGTATATGATTCAAACTAGATTTTCAACATATCCATAGTTCAAATGGCGTTTTAGCAACTGCCTTGGTTGGAACTCTATTTAATATATATGCAGCTATCTTAAGGGCTTGATTCTATAAGGATAAAGGAAGATTGGAGTTGTTAATCACCATATCGAGCAAAGTTTGATATCTTCTTTCAACTACACCATTTTGATTTAGTGTGCCAGGCATGATGTATTGTGTCACAATACCATGTTCTTGAAAATACTTTGCAAATGGACTAGATACTTGTCCATTTTCAGTATATCTCCCGTAGAATTCTTCATCTCTATCTGATCTCATGATCTTAATTTGTTTTTCACATTATTTATTTACTTCAGCTTTATAAATTTCAAAAGTGTCTAATGCCTCATATTTATTATGAAGCATATAGAGATACATATATAGTCAATAACCATCAACAAAGGAGATGAAGTATTTTTGACCACTTGAGGACATATCAGGACAACATATGTCAGTGTGAATTATTTCTAATATATCAGAACTCCTCTTAGTACCTTTTGACACTTTTTGGTTTGCTTGCCCTTAATACAATCTACACAAATATCAACATCAGTAAAGTTTAGAGGTTTAAGAACTCCGTTACTTACTAATTTCTTTATTCTTTCAATGAAGATGTGTCCTAACCTACAGTATCATAACATGGATGATTTTTCATTCATAACATTGCCATATATAATTATTAAACCTGATGGAATATTATTAGCTAAATGGACTTTAACTAAATCACCAATTAGAGTACTACATTCAATAATATTAGAATTTTTAATAATATCATCAGTATCATCATAAAAAATTATATAGAATTCTTGTTTTACAAGTTTAGATAAAGAAATAAAATTCTTAGAGAAATCTGGAATATAAAAAATTCTTTCTAAATCTAAAATACAACCATCACTTACTATAAGCCGAAATATTCCAACAGCTTCCACACGTGAATGTATTCGATTGTTCATATAGATGCTCAATTTACTTTCTATCGGTTTTCTTTTCCTTATGGAACTTGCATGGTATTTAAAATTTAGATTTCAACACCAGAATCAATCCACCAAGTGTCATGACATATTTTTACAAAATTAGATTCAAAACACACTGAAAGAATAAGATTACAAAAGTTAGTATCTTTCTTCTCAAGGCAAGCCTTAAACTTTGGGTACTCCTTTTTCACGCGTCCTTTCTTTTTTCAAAAGAAACATCATGCATCTTCTTTCTTTATAGGATAGGATGCAATACCCTTTCCTTTTTTATTATGAGCTTGCTTCTTACCATTCTTATTGTTACTAATAGTGCACATTCACCAAGTTCTTGAACTAGCCTTCCTTTCTCTTGTACACACATTATCATTAATTCATTGATGGACTACTTTTCTTTATGTGTGTTGTAAGAAATCTTAAAAAGTGAGTATTGGACAAGAAGAGAATTCAGAATAAGATGCACTAGAAATGAGTCAAAGATCTCAACCTATAAAGTCTTTAGTTGTGTTGCTATGTTTCTCAACATCATGATATGCTCACGCACACCCCATACGTCGGTAAACTTCATGGATGACAATTGTGCCATTAAGGTGCTTGAAAGTGCCTTACTAAAAGAATCAAATTGTTCATCAATAGCCTTTGTATAATTCTTGACATTCTCGCAATCAGGAATTGAACCATAGATACTAGCTGAGATACGAAATATAATGAACATGATACTTAAATGGTTAGATTTGTTCCACCGTTCATATAATGCCACATCGGTTTGAGTACTAGCATCAGTAGTTGTCGGAGGCTCTTCCCTACAAAAAACATAGTCAAGATCTGCATACCTTAAGTGACAGAAATCTTATCTTTCCACTCATTATAGTTGTCACCACTTAACAAATGAACTTCAGATACAATTTCAGATATCATTACTGCTAAAAATAATAAATTATGCTAACATTACTCAACTTTAAATAAGCACATCAAAATTTATAACATATGATAATACATGCCAATGCAAGTCATATCAACATAAATATGAACCATAGTGTCATTAAAATCTACCTGTGAAAAAAGATTTTAACACATAATATTCACTATATTGACTAAAATGTTGAAACTAGAAAATAAAATTATACTTAATACTTGTGGGTTAATTAAAAAGTAAAAGTTATTTTTTATTTTGGCCTAATTATATGTGAATAACATAATAAATTTTCGTGGGTAAATTCACTATATCATTCACAACAATTATAAATATATCATATTAATTTTTATGTGATTTTTTTAAATATAATTATTATCAAGAATGTTGTAGCTACTCCTTAATAAATTATATATTAATTACAATATGATAAACAACGAAAGAATTTATATTACATGCAAATATAATCATTATTATCATATTAATAGATATAGAAACAAATAATGTATTTAGATTGAATATGTTTCAATGGCTAAACTTATATATTAAAAAATAGAATATCCAAGTTCAACACTCACTCAAAACAAAATTTGTAATTTTATAGTAATTTTGAATTCAAACAAATGAATAACAATATTTAAAACAGAAATCCAGTTAAAAAAAAAAAAAGAGAAACCGGCCAAACATAATACAACTTTATTGTTCTTTTTCTTTTTTTGAATTAATGCAAAATGGAAGCCAAGGCTATGGCTAGCGCTTCACTACCAATGAAATAAATCGAGACATTCAACTGATAGTAGTTCGAGAAAGTCTTTCAGGGATATTTACCATTATTCTCTCTTCTCTTTATTTGATTTTTTTTAATTAAATTTTAAAATTATTTTTGCATTAGAAATATTAAATACTCACAATTCTAAAATAAGTATAAATTCTCTGAATGATCTTAACTAATTTTAAAATTTAGTAACAAATTTAAATTTTATTTTGGAACTCAAAAACTGTTCGTGCTTCTTCAGATAATAATGAGTAGGCAGAAGAAATTTTTCACTTATACTATATGTTAGTTATTTTATAAATTTACTAACTATACGTATTCCTATCTATTATCATATATATTCTTAATTCGATTTTGAATTTTTGATTCTTGAACCACTAATTTTGGATGGAACTAGAATATCTGTCATGAT
This sequence comes from Arachis stenosperma, assembly GCF_014773155.1. NCBI lineage: Eukaryota > Viridiplantae > Streptophyta > Magnoliopsida > Fabales > Fabaceae > Arachis > Arachis stenosperma. Next base: position 48,747,572 of record NC_080379.1, on the reverse strand, counting down.
AATTAGATAATAACATATATAAAGAAAGAATAACTAACCACATTAGTTACTTTTGAAACTAGAGTTAGTAGCTTCTAGAGTCTTAATATTTATGTATAAATAAGACTCTTTAATTTTACTGTAGGTGACACATAGTAATAGTTAACATTCATTTTCTTCTTCTTTCTGTGATTGTTCTCTGCTTTGTATAGACTTTATTTCTCACATGGTATCAGATAGCGTCCAAGATCCATGGAGCCAGAAATTATCAACAATAATCCATCATCTGCTGCTGCTGCTACTCAAGCATCACCATCTGCGTAAATTCTAAAGCCCCTTTCTGTTCCTTTACCAGAAAAACTCAACGATGATAATTTTCTCACCTGGTGCCATTCAGCTATTCTTACAATTTCAGGTCAAGAACTTCAAGATTACCTGGACCAACAGAAGATTCCAACAAGATATGCATCAGCTGCTGATGAAAAGGCACAAAATGAAATAACGACATATAAAGAATGGAGGCTTGATGACTACAATGTCTCTTCCTGACTTTACTCATCACTGGATCCCTCGTTCAAATATCGAGTTCTTGGTTGTATTTTTGCTCATGACATTTGGAGCTGCCTTCACACCAACTTTGCATCACAAACAAAAACTCGTGTTAGGCAACTTCAACTGCAATTGAAATCGATCAAGAAGACTGGTCCAGCATCTGATTATCTTCTTCAAATAAAAAAAGTGGTGGGTGCACTCGCCACTGTTGGAGCTCCTCTAACTGATGCAGAATACACCAATGTCATTTTAGATGGATTAAATGAAGATTATCAATTATTCTTGACATATGTCACTGCAAAAGATCCACCCTATTCCATTCCAGACCTTGAAGCTCTCTTGATGGCTCAAGAAGACATTGTGGAGAGGTTCAAGAAACCAGAACTCTCAATGGTACAGGTCAATTTCACTCAATCCCAACCTTCTACTCAGACTAATTTTGATTTTGGCTATGCAAGAAACACACCGCCTACACCTAATAGAGGCACTTATGGTCGAAGAGGGCGTGGAGGAAGAACAAATCATGGAGGTAGAGGTTCTTGGAACTCAAATCGGCCACAATGTCAAATTTGTGGCAAGCTAGGGGCATATTGCTAGTTACTGTTATTTTAGATTTGACCAACAATTTCAACATGCACAACAAAATTCACCCAACTCTTCTATGCACAATGCACTCCCTCCACCTCCCTCATTCCATAATCCCAAAGCAATGCTTGCTACACCTGCTACAATTGCTGATCCATCTTGGTATGCTGATTCTGGCGCTTCCCATCACTGTACTCCTGATCCGTCAAACCTACAACAAGCACAAGAGTATCATGGACAAGATCAAGTTTATGTTGGTAATGGTTTAGGTATTAAAATTCAGCATATTGGTAATTCATATTTGCATCATAAACCAACAGAAAAAGGATATTATTTGTATGATTTACTGCATGTTCCCTCAATTGCACATAATCTTGTTAGTGTATCCAAATTTGCTAGAGATAACAATGTGTATTTTTCGTTTTGGCCTGATATTTGTTTTGTGAAATCTCAGGCTACCAAAGAAGTGCTTTTCTAAGGCACATCAATTAATGGAATGTATCATTTTGAAAAAGTGTCTCTTCCTAAATAAGACTTTAGACAATTTAATACATAAAGTTTTGTTGCTCAAACTTTGACATTGGATGTTTACCACAAAAGATTTGGTCATCCAGCCTTACCAATTGTAAAGTCTATTGTAACTAATTATTCGTTACCTTTGAATAATACAAATGCTTCTGGTTCTAGTGTATGTGAACATTGCTGCTTAGCAAAATCTCATAAGTTACCTTACTCTCCATCTAATACTACTTATGATTGCCCTTTATCATTGATTGTTTCTGATATTTGGGGGCCATCCCCAATCACTGCTCATACAAGTGTTAGATATTATGCTTCATTCATTAATGTGTATTCAAGACACACTATGGTGCACGAAATTGTGATTCACACTTTTCACAACTCTGGAACAACTAACCAGCAAGTGCACTGGGTCGTCCAAGTAATAAAACCTTGCGCGAGTAAGGGTCGATCCCACAGAGATTGCCGGCTTGAAGCAAGCTATGGTTATCCTGTAAATCTTAGTCAGGCGGATTCAATTGGTTATGAGTTTTGATAATTGAAAGATAAATAGAACGTAAATTAAAATAAAGGTACTTATGTAATTCATTGGTGGAAATTTCAGATAAGTGTTTGGAGATGCTTTGTTGCTTCTGAACCTCTTCTTTTCTATTGTCTTCATCCAATCATGCGTGCTCCCTTCCATGGCAAGCTGTATGTTGGTGGATCACCGTTGTCAATGGCTACCATCCGTCCTCTCAGTGAAAATGGTCCAGCTACGGTTTCTGTACGGCTAATCAACTGTCGGATTTCTCGTCTCGGATGAAAAATACCAGGCACAGCTATCGCACGGCTAATCATCTGTCAGTTCTCACTTATGTCAGAATAGGATCTCTCTATCCTTTTGCACACTGTCACTGCGTCCAACATTCGTGAGTTTAAAGCTCATCACAGTCATCCCGTCCCAGATCCTACTCAGAATACCACAGACAAGGTTTAGACTTTCCGGATCTCAGGAATGCTACCAATTGGTTCTAGCCTATACCACGAAGGTTCTAATCTCACGGATTCGAATGCTCTGTTGTCAGGAGAGGCAAGTCAAAACCGTGGATCAGAAACCCAAGAGACTATACTCCGGTTGTCATCCAATGACTACGTTGAACATCATGTAGACCGCTTGTGATTGTCAGGCACGCGGATCTTGGCTAAGCGAGTAACGAAGATAGTGGGTGATTGTCACGGGTCACCCCTTCATTCTGACTTAACTGAATTAAGTACGAGAGTATATTTTGGAGAAGATGTAAGCGTGAATTGAAAGAGAAACAATAGTACTTGCATTAATCCATGAAGAACAGCAGAGCTCCGCACCTTAATCTATGAGGTGTAGAAACTCCACTTTGGAAAATACATAAGAGAAAAAGGTCTAGGCATGGCCGAATGGGCAGCCTCCCCAAATGTGAAAAATCACATAAAAGGATCAAATACAATAGTAAAAAGTGCTATTTATACTAAACTAGTTACTAAGAATTACAGAAAATAAGTAACTAAGTGCAGATAGTGCAGAAATCCACTTTCGGGGACTACTTGGTGTGTACTTAGGCTGATCATTAAGCTTTACACGTGCACAGGCTTTTTCTAGAATTAAACGCCAGCTTGGATGCCAGTTTGGGTGTTTAACTCCTGTTTTGGTGCTAGTTCTGGCGTTTTACACCAGAAAAGGATCTCTAGTGGGCGTTTTAACGCCAGTTTGGGCCATCAAATATCAGGCAAAGTATGGACTATTATACTTTTCTGGAAAGCCCAAGATGTTAGCTTTCCAGCTCAATTGAGAGCGCGCCAATTAGACTTTTGTAACTCCAGAAAAACATGTTTGAGTACAGGGAGGTCAGAATCTAACAGCATCTGCAGTCATTTCTTAGCCTCTGAATCAGATTTTTGCTCAGGTCCCTCAACTTTAGCCAAAAATACCTGAAATTACTGAAAAATACCTGTAATTTTTGCATAAAAACTAAAAAATATAATAAAAAGTAACTAAAACATACTAAAAACTACCTAAAAACAATGCCAAAAAGCGTATAAATTATTCGCTCATCACAACACCAAACTTAAATTGTTACTTGTCCCTAAGCAACTAAAAACTAAATAGGATAAAAAGAAGAGAAAATACAATAAATTTCAAAATATCAATGAAGCTTAGTTCCAATTAGATGAGCGGGACTAGTAGCTTTTTGCTTCTGAACAGTTTTGGCATCTCACTTTATCCTTTGAAGTTCAGAATGATTGGCATCCATAGGAACTCAGAATTCAGATAGTGTTATTAATTCTCCTAGTTTAGTATGTTGATTCTTGAACACAACTACTTTATGAGTCTTGGCCGTGACCCTTAGCATTTTGTTTTCCAGTATTACCACTGGATACATAAATGCCACGGACACATAACTTGGTGAACCTTTTCAGATTATGACTCAGCTTTGCTAGAGTCCCCAGTTAGAGGTGCCCAGAGTTCTTAAGCACACTCTTTTTGCTTTGGATCATGACTTTTACCACTCAATCTCAAGCTTTTCACTTGGACCTTCATGACACAAGCACATGGTTAGGGACAACTTGATTTAGCCGCTTAGGTCAGGATTTTATTCCTTTGGGCCCTCCTATCCACTGATGCTCAAAGCCTTGGATCCTATTTACCCTTGCCTTTTAGTTTAAAGGGTTAATGGCTTTTTCTGCTTGCTTTTTCTTTTTCTTTATTTTTCGCCATTTTTTTCGCAAGCCTTGTGTTTTTCACTGCTTTTTCTTGCTTCAAGAATCAATTTTATATTTTTTCAAATTATCAATAACATTTCTCTTTTTTCATTGCCAACAATTTTAACATTCATAAACTTCACTATAAAAAATATGCACTATTCAAGCATTCATTCAGAAAACAAAAAGTATTGCCACCACATCAAAATAATTAAACTATTTTCAAGATAGAATTCAAAATTCATGTACTTCTTGTTCTTTTGCAAATAGAAAAATTTTTCATTTAAGAAAGGTGAAAGATTTATGGAACATTCATAGCTTTAAGACATAGACACTAAACACTGATGATCAGGGGCGCAGGTACATATAAGCAAAGGAGGGCAATTGGCCCCCCCCCCCCAAAATTTTAGTTTTTATTTGAAAAAAAATAGTCTAGTCCCCCTTTCTTTATTTCCCAGCCCCTCCTCTCTTTTTGTTCCATAACTTTCCCAGCCCCCTTTTAATTCCTACAAAAAACCCATCCCAATAGCCTATTCCCCATCCCCTTTTTTTATTTCCCAGCATACAACCAGTCTCCTCATCCCCTTTTTTTATTTCCCAGCGTACAACCAGTCTCCCCCTCTCCCCCTTCCCGCCTTCACTTTCCAAAATTTCAGGTAATAACTTTTCCTATTCTTCTTCTTCTTTATCTCTTTAATCTTCTTATCTTTTACGGTTTTACCTCTTTGACTCTTATTTTCTTTTGCTTTTTGCAGATTAAAAAAAGATAGTAGTTCAATGGTGCACAAAATTGTGATCTCAATGGCGCCAACAACTTGGTACGCACAATTGTAATCTCAACTCTTTTTCACAACTTCGCACAACTAACCAACAAGTGCACTGGGTCTTCCAAGTAATAAACCTTACGTGAGTAAGGGTCGATCCCACGGAGATTGTCGGCTTGAAGCAAGCTATGGTCATCTTATAAATCTCAGTCAGGCGAATTCAAATGGTTATGAAGTTTTGATAATTAAAAGATAAATAAAACATAAAATAAGATAGAGATACTTATGTAATTCATTGGTGGAAATTTCAGATAAGGGTATGGAGATGCTGTATCCCTTTTGAATCTCTACTTTCCTACTGCCTTCATCCAATCCTTCATACTCCTTTCTATGGCAAGCTGTATGTAGGGGCATCACCGTTGTCAATGGCTGCCGTCCATCCTCTCAGTGAAAATGGTCCAGCTATGGGTTACGTAGGGCTAATCATCTGTCGGTTCTCACTTGTGTCGGAATAAGATCCAATGATCCTTTTACGTCTATCACTACGCCCAACAATCATAAGTTTGAAGCTCGTCACAATCATCCCATCCCAGATCCTACTCGAAATATCACAGACAAGGTTTAGACTTTTTGGATCTCAAGAATGTTGCCAATTAGTTCTAGCTTATATCACGAAGACTCTGATCTCACGGAATGGAAGGCTCTGTTGTCAGGAGAGGCAACCATGTGTCATGGACCAGGAATCCAAGAGATACACACTCTAGCTTTTACAGGTAGAACGGAAGTGTTTGTCAGGCACGCATTCATAAGTGAGAATGGTGATGAGTGTCACAGATCATCACATTCATCAAGTTGAAGTGCGAGTGAACATCTTAGAAAAAGAATAAGCTTGAATTGAATAGAAGAACAATAGTACTTTGCATTAATACTCGAGGAACATCAGAGCTCCACACCTTAATCTATGGTGTGTAGAAACTCCACCGTTGAAAATACATAAGTGATAATGGTGTTCATTGGCTTCGGCCCCAGAGAAGGAACCAGAATAACCAAGACTACGGTCTAAGGACTAAACATCCAAAGATGATCTAAGGATACTCCCAAGATGTGAGTACAATAGTAAAAAGTTCTATTTATACTAAACTAGTTACTAGGGTTATAGAAATAAGTAAATGATGCAGAAATCCACTTCCAGGCCCACTTGGTGTGTACTTAGGCTGAGCATTGAAGCTTTCATGTGTAGATACTTTTCTTGGAGTTAAACGCCAGCTTTTATGCCAGTTTGGGCGTTTAACTGCAGCTTCTATCCTGTTTCTTGCGTTTAACACTAGAATAGGGCAGGAACTTGGCGTTTGAACGCCAATTTGCGTCGTCAAAACTCGAGCAAAGTATGGACTGTTGCTGGAAAGCCCTGGATGTCTACTTTCCAACGCAATTGAGAGTGCGCCAATTGGGCTTTTGTAGCTCCAGAAAATCCATTTCGAGTGCAAGGAGGTCAGAATCCAACAGCATCAGCAGTCCTTTTTTAGCCTCTGAATCATATTTTTGCTCAGGTCCCTCAATTTCAGCCAGAAAATACCTAAAATCACAGAAAAATACACAAACTCATAGTAAAGTCCAGAAATATGAATTTTGCTTAAAAACTAATAAAAATATACTAAAAAGTAGTTATATCCTACTAAAAACTATCTAAAAACAATGCCAAAAAGCGTATAAATTATCCGCTCATCATTCAACAAGTGATTTTTCACTCCTCTTTCTCAAAAAAGGTTCTATTTTTATTCTATTTTATATATTTAGTTATTTACTTAATTAATTAATTTATTATTATTTGTTAATTAAGTTTATGTTATTATATGTTAGTTTTTATATTTAGTTTTTTTATTAGTTAACTATTTAATTACAATTTTATATTATTTATACTAGGATGTTAGTATTATTGTTCTGAATTTTAATATTTTATTTTAAATTGAAATATAATTTTTATATTTTATAAAGATTTAGACTGTAATTTACACTTTTTGCTAAATATATTTTTAATTATAGGAACTTATTTGACCATTTGAATTATGAGTAAGTTCAAAATTATTGATACATTTTAAAAAAAAAAGATCAAGAGAATGAAGATGCTTCTTCTATTACTACTCCAATACTTGAGGGGTCATCAAATTTCATTACTTCAAGTTCTTCATTGAATAGCTCAAAACGTCCACGACTTCTTCCAAATCAACTGGATGTTTTTCGTTTGGAAAGAGATCCTGGAATGCAAAATACTTCTACTATTACTACTCCAATACTTGAGGGGTCATCAAATTTCATTACTTCAAGTTCTCCATTGAATAGCTCAAAGTGTCTACGACTTCTTCCAAATCAACTGGATGTTTTTCGTTTGGAAGAGATCCTGGAATGCGACCAATGATTTGGAAGTTTCTTCCAAATAAAAGAGATGAAATCCGTCGGGCTTATATTAAAGTTGGGCCAAATCAACCAATTCTTGATAATTATCCATTTTCTGGTGATAAAAGTCATCATCGCTTTCAAGCTTCATGGTTTAAATTGTTCCCATCTTGGTTAGAATATTCTATAGAAGATGATGCTATATATTATTTTCCGTACTTTCTTTTTGCTAAGGAACTTTCAATCAATACGGGTTCAAATGCTTTTATTGAGAATGGTTTCAGAAATTGGAAGAAAGTAAATAGTGGAAAAGAATGTGCTTTTTTGAATCACATTGGCAAATGTCCCAACTCATTCCATCATAAGGTGCTGAAATCATGTGATGATTTGATGAAACAATCACAACATATTGACAGACTTCTTCATAAGCAAACATTAGAAGAGATTGAAAAGAATCGAATTCGACTAGGAGCATCTATAGATTGCATTAGATGGTTAACATTTCAAGGTTGTGCATACAGAGGGCATGATGAAAGCCAAAGTTCAAGCAACAGAGGTAACTTTTTGGAAATGTTGAAATTTTTGGGATCTTACAATGAAAGAGTGAAAAAGAATATTTTGAAAAATGCTCCAAAAAATGCTAAGTATACTTCAAATGATGTCCAAAAAGAAATTCTACATATTCTTGCTACTAAGGTGAGAAATTCAATTAGAGAAGAGATTGGAGATGCCAAATTTTGTATTATTGTTGATGAAGCTAGAGATGAATCTAAAAAGGAGCAAATGGCCATTGTTTTGAGATTTGTTACTCTAGATGGTTTTGTTAAAGAGAGATTCTTTAATCTTGTACATGTCACTGATACTTGTGCAACAACTTTAAAGAAAGAATTGATTTCTGTCCTTTCTCATTATAATCTCCAAGTTGAAAATATTAGGGGTCAAGGGTATGATGGTGCTAGCAACATGCGGGGTGAGTGGAATGGTTTGCAAGCTTTGTTTCTTAAAGATTCTCCACAAGCATACTATGTACATTATTTTTCTCTTAGGTTACAATTAGCATTGGTGGCAGCTTCAAGAGAGGTACTTCAAATTCATGAATTTTTTACTCAATTAAACTCTATTGTCACTATTGTTAGTGTTTCTTCAAAAAGACATGATCAATTACAAGAAGATCAAGCAATTGAAAATGCATACTTGGTTGCTCAATATGAATTAGAAATAGGCAAAGGTGCGAATCAAATAAACACTTTACAAAGAGCTGGGGATACTTGATGGAGCTCTCACTTTAATTCTATTTACAGTTTGGTAAAAATGTTTACTACTACCAACATTGTTCTCAATAATATCATTGAAGACGGGACAACTTATGCACAAAGAGGTGAGGCTTATGGTGTTAGTAAAATATTATTGTCATTTGAATTTGTTTTCACTTTGCACTTGATGAAAGAGATTATGGGAATCACTAATGTTCTTTGCCAAGCACTGCAACAACAATCTCAAGATATTCTTAATGCAATGCATATTGTTTCTACATCAAAGTTACTTCTTCAACAATTAAGAGATGGTGGATGGTGCAATTTTCTTGCAAATGTTAAAGATTTTTGTGAAAAGCATGAAATTGAAATCCCTAATATGAGTGCACAATATGTTTTTGGAAGAGGTCGATCTCGTCAACCAAGTGTGACAGTTGAGCATCATTATCGAATAGATGTATTCTTGGCAACAATTGACTCTCAAATACAAGAGTTGAATAGTAGATTTAATGAGCAAATAATAGAGCTTTTGACTTTGAGTTGTGCTTTGGATCCTAAGGATAATTTCAAATCATTTAATATTGAAGAAATTAGCAAGTTAGCATAGAAGTTTTATCCCCTTGACTTTCCTTCTAATGAGCTAAATATTTTGAAATCTCAGTTGCAATATTATCAGCATGATATACCAAATCATTTGAAAGGCATTGGTACACTTTCTGAATTGTGTAACAAGTTGCAAGAAACGAAAAAATCAAGAACTTATCACATGGTTGATAGATTAATACGTCTTGTTTTGACTCTACCAGTGTCAACAGCAACAACAGAAAGAGCTTTTTCATCAATGAAAATTGTTAAAACAAGACTCCGAAGTAAGATGGCTGATGAATTTCTTGCAGACAATTTGGTCATCTATATAGAAAAAGAATTAGCAGCTATTTTCGACACAAATTCAATTATAGATGATTTTGAAAATAGAAAAAAATGTCGAATAGCCTTTTCATGATACAAAACTGTAAGTGGTAATTTTTATATATTATTGTCTTACTTTGATTGAGATTATATATTTATTTTTTTTAATTTTATCAATAGAAATAGTAATATAAAATATTGGTAGTAAATTATTAAATACCGCCCTCCTAAATAGTTAGCCTAGCTCCGCCCCTGCTAATGATCATGTAATGAAGACACAAACATAGTCAAAACATAAAGCATAAAAACCGAAAACAGAAAAGAAAATAAATAAGGAGATTAAAGAACGGGTCCACCTTAGTGATTGTGGCTTCTTCTTCCTCTTGAAGAACCAATGGAGTTCTTGAGCTCCTTAATATCTCTTCCTTGCTTTTGTTGCTCCTCCCTCATGGCTCTTTGGTGCTCTCTGATTTCATGGAGAATAATGGAGTGCTCTTGGTGCTCCATTCTCAGTTGCTCCATGTTGGAACTCAATTCTCCTAAAGAGGTGTTGAGTTACTCCCAATAGTTGTGTGGAGGGAGATGCATCCCTTAAGGAATCTCAGGAATTTCTTGATGAGGGGCTTCCTCATGCTCTTGTTGAGGTCCATGAGTGGGCTCTATTGTTTACTCCATCCTCTTTCTAGTGATGGGCTTTTGAGATGAATCTCTCCATCTCCCATGACTCGGAGTTGGAAGCACTGCCTTCCCTTTTCTCTTCCTAGAGGTTTCTCTGGCCTTAGGTGCCATTAATGGTTATAAAAAAATAAAAAGCAGAGCTTTTTTCTACACCAAACTTAAAAGGTTTGTGATGAGCGGATAATTTATACGCTTTTTGGCATTGTTTTTAGGTAGTTTTTAGTAAGTTCAAGCTACTTTTAGGGATGTTTTCATTAGTTTTTATGTTAAATTCACATTTCTAGACTTTACTATGAATTTGTGTGTTTTTCTGTAATTTCAGGTAATTTCTGGCTGAAATTGAGGGACTTGAGCAAAACTCTGAAAAAGGCTGACAAAAGGACTGCTGATGTTGTTGGAATCTGACCTCCCTGCACTCAAAATGGATTTACTGGAGCTACAGAACTCCAAATGGCGCGCTCTCAACGGCGTTGGAAAGTAGACATCCAGAGCTTTCCAGCAATATATAATAGTCCATACTTTATTCGGAAATTGACGACGTAACTTGGCGTTGAACGCCAAGTACATGCTGCTGTCTGGAGTTAAACGCCAGAAACACGTCATGATCCGGAGTTGAACGCCCAAAACACGTTATAACTTGGAGTTCAACTCCAAGAGAAGCCTCAGCTCGTGGATAGATCAAGCTCAGCCCAAGCATACACCAAGTGGGCCCCGGAAGTGGATTTATGCATCAATTACTTACTCATGTAAACCCTAGTAGCTAGTCTATTATAAATAGGATAATTTACTATTGTATTAGACATCTTTTGACAGTTTAATCTTTAGACTGTTTAGTCTTTGATCATTCGGCCTTTTGATCATTCAGGGGGCTGGCCATTCGGCCATGCCTGAACCTTTCACTTATGTATTTTCAACGGTGGAGTTTCTGCACACCATAGATTAAGGGTGTGGAGCTCTGCTGTACCTCAAGTTTCAATACAATTACCATTACTTTCTATTCAATTCTCTTTTATTCTTATTCCAAGATATACGTTGCACAACACTTTGATGAATGTGATGATCCGTGACACTCATCATCATTCTCACCTATGAATGCGCGTGACTGACAACCACTTCCGTTCTACCTTAGGCCGGGCGCATATCTCTTAGATTCCCCAACAGAATCTTCGTGGTATAAGCTAGATAGATGGCGGCATTCATGGGGATCTGGAAAGTCTAACCTTGTCTGTGGTATTCCGAGTAGGATCCTGGGAATCCGGAAAGTCTAACCTTGTCTGTGGTATTCCGAGTAGGATTCCGGTATTGAATGACTGTGACGAGCTTCAAACTCCTGAAGGCTGGGCGTTAGTGACAAACGCAAAAGAATCAATGGATTCTACTCCAACCTGATTGAGAACCGACAGATGATTAGCCGTGCTGTGACAGAGCATTTGGACCATTTTCATTGAGAGGATGGGATGTAGCTATCAACAAGGGTGATGCCTCCAGACGATTAGCCGTGCAGTGACAGTGCATAGGACCATTTTTCCGAGAGGATTAAAAGTAGCCATTGATGATGGTGATGCCCGACATACAGCTTGACATGGAAAGGAGTAAGAAGGATTGGATGAAAGCAATAAGAAAGTAGAGATTCGAAAGGATTCTAGCATCTCCACACGCCCATATGAAATTCCCACTATTGATTTACATAAGTATTTCTATCCCTTTTTATTTTCTATTTATTATTAATTTTCAAAACCCATAACCATTTAATCTGCCTAACTGAGATTTACAAGGTGACCATAGCTTGCTTCATACCAATAATCTCTGTGGGATCGACCCTTACTCACGTAAGGTATTACTTGGATGACCCAGTACACTTGCTGGTTAAGTTGAACGGAGTTGTGTCCACACATAAGTGCCATAATAATGATTCCATACAACAACAAAGAATACTACATTGATGTGATCACAATTTCATCCACCAAATTTTTGGCGCCGTTGCCGGGGATTGTTCGAGTGTGGACAACTGACGGTTCATCTTGTTGCTCAGATTAGGTAATTTTCTTTTCAAAAATCTTTTTCAAAATTTTTCTTTTCTTTTTCGTTTTTCCTAACTTTATTTTCGAAAAAAAAATCCAAAAAAAAAAATGAGAAAATCATAAAAATAAAAAATATTTTGTGTTTCTTGTTTGAGTCTTGAGTCAACTTTTAAGTTTGGTGTCAATTGCATGCTTTTAAAATTTTTTCTTGTATTTTTCGAAAATTCATGCATTCATGGTGTTCTTCATGATCTTCAAGTTGTTCTTGACAAGTCTTCTTGTTTGATCTTGATGTTTTCTTATTTTGTGTTGTTGTTGTTTTTCATATGCATTTTTCGTTTGTTAGAGTCCATGCATTAAAGATTTCTAAGTTTGGTGTCTTGCATGTTTTCTTTGATTCAAAAATTTTTCAAAATTATGTTCTTGATGTTTATCATGATCTTCAAAGTGTTCTTGGTGTTCATCTTGACATTCATAGCATTCTTGCATGCATTCATTGTTTTGATCTAAAAATTTCATGCATTGAGTATTTTTGTTGTTTTTCTCTCTCATAATTAAAAATTCAAAAATCAAAAAATATCTTTTCCTTATTTCCCTCCAAATTTTCGAAATTTTGGGTTGACTTGGTCAAAAATTTTTAAAATTAGTTGTTTCTTACAAGTCAAGTCAAAATTTCAATTTTAAAAATCTTATCTTTTCAAAATCTTTTTCAAAAATCATATCTTTTTCATTTTTTTCTATTTTTCGAAAATTTCAAAAATCTTTTTCAAAATATTTTCAAAATCTTTTTCTTATCTTTATATCATATTTTCGAAAATTCACTAACAATTAATGTGATTGATTCAAAAATTTGAAGTTTGTTACTTTCTTGTTAAGAAAGGTTCAATCTTTAAGTTCTAGAAACTTATCTTGTAATTTCTTGTTAGTAAAGTAAGTAATTTCAAATTTTTGAATTAAATCTTTTTATCTTTCATCATATCTTTTTCAAAAATTTTATCTTTTTCAAAATTTGATTTCAAAATATCTTATCTAACTTCTTATCTTCTTATCTTTTTAAAATTTGATTTTAATATCTTTTTCAACTAACTATTTGACTTTTTGTTTGTTTCTTATCTTTTTCAAAACCACCTAACTACTTTTCCCTCTTTAATTTTCGAAAATATCTCACCCTTTTTTTCAAAAATTCTTTTTAATTAACTAATTATTTCATGTTTTAATTTTAATTACATCTTATCTCTAATTTTCGAAAATCACTAACCCTCTTTTTTAAATTATTTTTGAATTCTCTTCCTCTTCTCTTCTTCTATTTAATTATTTAATTACTAACATTTCTTTTCACCTCTCTTCATCTAAAAAAATTCGAACCCACTCTTCTTCATTCTTCTTCCCTTTCTTTTTCTACTAACATAAAGGAATCTCTATACTGTGACATAGAGGATTCCTCTTCTTTTCTTGTTTTCTTCTCTTTCATATGAGCAGGAACAGGGAAAAAGGCACTCTTGTTGAAATTGATCCTGAACCTGAAAGGACTCTGAAAAGGAAACTAAGAGAAACTAAATTACAACAATCCAGAAACAACCTTTCAGAAATTTTCGAACAAGAGGAGATGGCAGCCGAAAATAATAATAATGCAAGGAGAATGCTTGGTGACTTCACAAAGCCAACGTCCAAATTTGATAGAAGAAGCATCTCCATTCCTGCCATTGGAGCCAATAATTTTGAGCTGAAACCTCAGCTAGTTGCATTAATGCAACAAAACTGCAAGTTTTATGGACTTCCATCTGAAGATCCTTATCAGTTTTTAACTGAGTTCTTGCAGATCTGTGAGACTGTAAAGACGAATAGAGTTGATCCTGAAATCTACAGACTCATGCTTTTCCCTTTTGCTGTAAGAGACAGAGCTAGAATATGGTTGGATTCACAACCCAAGGATAGCCTGGACTCCTGGGATAAGCTGGTCACAGCCTTCTTGGATAAATTCTTTCCTCCTCAAAAGCTGAGCAAGCTGAGAGTGGATGTTCAAACCTTCAAACAAAAAGATGGTGAATCCCTCTATGAAGCTTGGGAAAGATACAAGCAGCTGACCAAAAGATGTCCATCTGACATGTTTTCAGAATGGACCATATTAGATATATTCTATTATGGTCTATCTGAATTTTTGAAAATGTCATTGGACCATTCTGCAGGTGGATCTATTCACCTGAAAAAAACGCCTGAAGAGGCTCAAGAACTCATTGATATGGTTGCAAATAACCAATTCATGTACACTTCTGAGAGAAATTCCGTGAATAATGGGATACCTCAGAAGAAAGGAGTTCTTGAAATTGATACTCTGAATGCCATATTGGCTCAGAACAAAGTGTTGACTCAACAGGTCAACATGATCTCTCAAAATCTGAATGGATGGCAACATGCATCCAACAGTACTAAAGAGGCAGCTTCTGAAGAAGCTTATGATCCTGAGAACCCTGCCATGGCAGAAGTTAATTACATGGGTGAACCTTATGGAAACACCTATAACTCATCATGGAGAAATCATCCAAATTTCTCATGGAAGGATCAACAAAAGCCTCAACAAGGCTTTAACAATGGTGGACGCAATAGGCTGAGCAATAGCAAGCCTTTTCCATCATCTTCTCAGCAACAGACAGAGAATTCTGAACAAAATACTTCTAATTTAGCCAATCTAGTCTCTGATCTGTCAAAGGCCACTTTCAGTTTCATGAGTGAAACAAGATCCTCCATCAGAAATCTGGAGGCACAAGTGGGCCAGCTGAGTAAGAAAGTCATTGAAACTCCTCCCAGTATTCTCCCAAGCAATACAGAAGAGAATCCAAAAGGAGAGTGCAAGGCCATTGATATAATCAATATGGCCGAATGCACAAGGGAGGAGGAGGACAAAAATCCTAGTGAGGAAGACCTCCTGGGACGTCCCTCAAGCAAGAATGAGTTTCCTATTAAGGATCCAAAGGAATCTGGGGCTCATATAGAGACCATAGAGATTTCATTAAATCTCCTTCTGTCATTCATGAGCTCTGAAGACTATTCTTCCTCTGAAGAGGATGAAGATGTGACTGGAGAGCAAGTTGCTCAATATTTAGGAGCTATCATGAAGCTGAATGCCAAGTTGTTTGGTAATGAGACTTGGGAAAGTGAACCTCCCTTGCTCATTAGTGAACTGGATACTTGGATTCAACAAATTTTACCTCAAAAGAAACAAGATCCTGGCAAGTTTTTGATACCTTGTACCATAGGCACCATGACCTTTGCAAAAGCTCTGTGTGATCTGGGGTCAGGGATAAATCTTATGCCACCCTCTGTAATGGAGAAGCTGGGGATCATTGAGGTACAACCTGCCTTGTTCTCATTACAATTGGCAGACAAGTCATTGAGACAAGCTTATGGAATAGTGGAGGACGTGTTAGTAAAGGTTGAAGGCCTTTACATCCCTGCTGATTTCATAATCTTAGACACTAGGAAGGAAGAGGATGAATGCATCATCCTTGGAAGACCTTTCCTAGCTACAGCAGGAGCTGTGATAGATGTCAACAGAGGTGAATTAGTCCTTCAATTAAATGGGGACTACCTTGTGTTTAAGGCACATGGCCATCCCTCTGTGACAAAAGAGAGTAAGCATGAAGAGCTTCTCTCAGTTCAGAATCAAGAAGAGCCCCCACAGTCAAACTCTAAGTTTGGTGTTGGGAGGCCACAACCAAACTCTAAGTTTGGTGTTAAGACCCCATATCCAAACTCTAAGTTTGGTGTTGGGACTATACAACATTGACCTCATCACCTTGTGGCTCCATGAGAGCCCACTGTCAAGCTATTGACATTAAAGAAGCGCTTGTTGGGAGGCAACCCAATTTTATTTATCTAATTTTTATTTTATTTTATTCTATTATTATTTTGTGTTTTATTAGGTACATGATCATGTGGAGTCACGAAAAAAATATAAAAATTAAAAACAGAATCAAAAACAGCAGAAGAAAAATCACACCCTGGAGGAAGCACAGACTGGCGTTCAACGCCAGTAAGAAGCATCTGGCTGGCGTTCAACGCCAGAACAGAGCATGAATTTGGCGCTGAATGCCAGAAACAAGCAACATTCTGGCGTTTGAACAAAGGTACTTATGTAATTCATTGGTGGAAATTTCAGATAAGCGTTTGGAGATGCTTTGTTGTTTCTGAAACTCTACTTTCCTATTGTCTTCATCCAATCATGCGTGCTCCCTTCCATGGCAAGTTGTATGTTGGTGGATCACCGTTGTCAATGGCTACTATCGTCCTCTCAGTGAAAATGGTCCAGCTACGGTTTCTGTACGGCTAATCAATTATCGGATTTCTCGTCTCGGATGAAAAATACCAGGCATAGCTACCACATGGCTAATCATCTGTTGGTTCTCACTTGTGTCGGAATAGGATCTCTCTATCCTTTTGCACACTGTCGCTGCGCCCAACATTCGTGAGTTTGAAGCTCGTCACAATCATCCCGTCCCAGATCCTACTCGGAATACCACAGACAAGGTTTAGACTTTCCGGATCTCAAGAATGCTACCAATTGGTTCTAGCCTATACCACGAAGGTTCTAATCTCACGGATTTGAATGCTCTGTTGTCAGGAGAGGCAAGTCAAAATCGTGGATCAGAGACCCAAGAGACTATACTCCGGCTGTCGTCTAATGACTACGTTGAACATCATGTAAACCGCTTGTGGTTGTCAGGAACGCAGATCTTGGCTAAGCGAGTAACAAAGATAGTGGGTGATTGTCACGGGTCACCCCTTCTTTCTGACTTAACTAAATTAAGTACGAGAGTATATATTGGAGAAGAAGTAAGCGTGAATTGAAAGAGAAACAATAGTACTTGCATTAATTCATGAAGAACAGCAGAGCTCCGCACCTTAATCTATGAGGTGTAGAAACTCCACCGTTGGAAGATACATAAGAGAAAAGGTCTAGGCATGGCCGAATGGCCAGCCTCCCCAAATGTGAAAAATTGCATAAAATTCTGAAAAAAGGATCAAATATAATAGTAAAAAGTGCTATTTATACTAAACTAGTTATTAAGGATTACAGAAAATAAGTAACTAAGTGCAGATAGTGTAGAAATCCACTTTCGGGGCCCACTTGGTGTGTACTTGGGCTGAGCATTGAGCTTTACACGTGTATAGGCTTTTTCTGGAGTTAAACGCCAGCTTGGATGCCAATCTGGGCGTTTAACTCCCGTTCTGGTGCCAGTTCCGACGTTTTATGCCAGAAAAGGGTCTTTGGTGGGCGTTTTAACGCCAGTTTGGGCCATCAAATCTCGGACAAAGTGTAAACTATTATACATTGCTGGAAAGACCAAGATGTTAGCTTTCCATCCCAATTAAGAGCGCGCCGATTGGAATTTTGTAGCTCCAGAAAAACGCGTTTGAGTGCAGGAAGGTCAGAATCCAACAGCATCTGCAGTCCTTTCTCGGCCTCTGAATCATATTTTTGCTCAGGTCCCTCAACTTCAGCCAGAAAATACCTGAAATTACAGAAAAATACACAAACTCATAGTAAAGTCCAGAATTGTGATTTTTGCATAAAAACTAATAAAAATATAATAAAAATTAACTAAAACATATTAAAAACTACCTAAAAACAATGCCAAAAAGCGTATAAATTATCCGCTCATCCCACTACAATAAACAGTTAGGATAGCTTATTAAAGCACTTCAAACTGATAATGCTAGAGAATATCTATCTCACACATTTATTGAATTTTTACAACGAGATGGAATTATTCATAGACTCACTTGTCCCCATATCCCTCAACAGAATGGATTAGCGGAAAGAAAAAATAGGCATATAGTCGAAACTGCTTTAGCTTTATTATCTACTGCTACACTGATGTGCGGAAAACGATCCGACACAAAACTCACCGGCAAGTGCACCGGGTCGCATCAAGTAATAATAACTCACGGGAGTGAGGTCGATCCCACAGGGATTGAAGGATTGAGCAATTTTAGTTTAGTGGTTGATTTAGTCAAGCGAATCAAGATTTGGTTGAGAGATTTGTGATTAACAGAATTTAAATTGCATGGAAGGTAAAGGGAATGGGTAAAGTGCATGAAATTAAAGAGAACTGAAATTTAAAGTGCTGAATCTTAAAGTGCAAGAAATTAAATGGCAGAAACTTAGAACGCAAGAAATGTAAATTGCAGAATCTTAAATTGCAAGAAATGTAAATGGCTTGAATTATAAAGGGAATTGGGAATTGGATTTGCAGACAAGGAAAAGTAAAATTCAACAAACAGAGGAGTAGAAAATGACTTGGATTGAATCGGATCTAAAAATAGAAATGTAAACGAGATTGAAAAGCATTAAACAGAGAATGTAAAATTGGAATTCAGATCTCAGGACCCAAGAGACTAGATAACCAAGTCTAGATCTCAATGCCTTCCTAGATCCAACAAGAACAATTGCAAAAGAGATGAAGAATTGTAAATTGCAAAGAAAATAGATGACAAAAGCAATTAACCGAAACTGAATTCAATTATGCAGTAAAATGAAACAGAGAGATCTGAGGATGAGATTGAAACAGAATTCCTTCAATTCTCCAACCCAAGATCCAAGCAAATGTAATTGAAATTTAAAGCAAGAAAACTAAGAGGAAGGGAATTCAATTCTCCTTCCCCGAGACTTAGAAACTCAAAATCACTCAACACCAAAAGCTCTCCGAAAACTCTCAATGAAAACTAAAAGGGAAAGCTCCCCGAAAAACTTAAATCCTATGCTATTTATACACTTTCTTCAAATGGTCTTCAAGCCTTGAATTGGGCCTTTGCTCTTGATGGAATTGGGTTGAAAAAGGCCTTGGTTGATTGCTCTTGGAGTTGGAGAAAGAACCAATGTGAACCGGGTTGCAAATTATAAAAGCTTGAGTAAAAGTTTGAGTAAAAGTTTGAGGCAAACTTTTACTCAAACTTTTTACATCAGATGGCTTATCTTGCTGCTACCAACGTTTGGGCTAAAGTTTGGGGTCAAACTTTTGCTCAAACGTTGGCTCCCCCTTGCATGCTCATGGCGCCAACGTTTGCCAAAAAGTTTGAGGCAAACGTTGGCGCAAACTTTTGCTTCCCAGGGTGTGTTGTTCATGCGCCAACGTTTGCCAAAAAGTTTGAGGCAAACGTTGGCGCAAACTTTTGCTCTTGGGGCGTTGATTTTGTGATGCCAACGTTTGCCCAAAAGTTTGAGGCAAACGTTGGCTCAAACTTTTCTCCCAAAAGTTTGCGCAAAAGTTTGAGGCAAACTTTTGGTCAAGCTTTTTGTTCCCTGGTTCATTTTCACTTATTCCAAAAGTTTGAGCTAAAGTTTGAGGCAAACTTTTGCTCAAACTTTTTGTCCTCTCTTCCTCCTAGCCATTCCTTCTTGCTTCAACCTCTCTCCAAGCTTTCTTCACCTATCATTAATCAACAAAACACATCAAAGCTATGCTCAAAATCATGAGATATTCATTCTTTCATAATATATGACAATTATAGCATAAAACCTCATGAAATTGCATTAATTCATCTATGGTTGATTAAATCAAAGGAAACATGAAAATCTACCCAATCGGCTTGCTTATGGCTCAAGAAAGTGCATAATTCAATTGAAAACAAAAGAAAAAGGCTAGTGAAACTAGGCTAAGATGACATGTCATCATACACTTCCTTTAACTCTATGGAATGAGGCTTTTGCAACCTCGGTATATTTGATAAATCGCATGCCTTCATATGTTACAGGTTATAAGTCACCTTTTGAACTATTATATCATCAATAACCTGATTATACTTTCTTGAAAATCTTTGGATGTTTATGTTTTCCTCACACGAGACCATATACTGCTCATAAATTGGAATACAGATCTGAACCCTGCTTATTTTTAGGTTATGCTTTAAATAAAAAAGGATATAGGTGTCTCACTAAAAGTGGAAAAATAATTTTCTCTAGAGATGTAGCTTTTCATGAACATTAATTTCTATCTCACTCTTTTTTTTTCTACTACTATTAATGAAACTTGCACTAGCAATGCTACTGCTTTAGATTTTTTACCTCAGATTGCATCCATTCATTCCTCTTCTGTTGATCCTTCATCTTCAATGTCCAAACTCAATTCTGGTGATACACATCATAGTGAGGAACATGAACAAATACATCCAATGCAGACAGCTTCACAGGCTAATGGGACAACAACTTCTACTCGCATTGATTTGCCTTTTTCCTCAAACCCCCCATCTACAACCACTCTTTTAGAAAATATCCATCCAATGCAGACAAGGTCCAAGACAGATAATAGAACTCCAAAATCTCTTAAGGTAGCAAAATCTTTAGTCTCTTCTAATTTTGATTTATTGCCTAAAACTATTTAAAGTGCTCTCCACAATCCCTTATGGAGAGATGCTATGCTCACAGAATATAAAGCACTATTATATCACGATACATGGTCCTTAGTTGAATTACCTGAAAATAAAAAAGTAGTTGGTTGTAAGTGGATATTTGCTGTTAAAAAGAATGCAAAAGGTGAGATCATAAGACATAAAGCTAGGTTGGTTGCAAAAGGTTTTCTTCAAACTACTAGAATTGATTTTGATCAAATTTTTCACCTATTATTAAACCAGTTACAATTAGGATGATTTTAACCATTGCTTTATCAAAAGGTTGGAAAATTCAACAATATGATTTTCACAATGCATTTTTAAATGGAACTCTTCATGAAACTGTGTTTATGTCCCAACCTCCAGATTTCTGTCACTCTAATCCTAAACTTGTATGCAAATTAAATAAAGCCATATATGGCCTTAAACAAGCCCCAATGGCCTAGTACTTAACAATTACTTTCACTCTTCAATCTTTTAGCTTTACAGTAACAAAATCTGATCCCTCCTTGTTTACTAGATATATTTCTACTTCTACTATTTATGTTCTTATTTATGTTGATGATATGCTTGTCATTGGAGATAACGAATTTGAAATAAAAACTGTTCTTAGCAAATTTCATTCTACCTTTTTATTGAAGGATTTAGGTGAGCTCAACTTTTTCTTAGGTATAGAAGTTATAACACATTCCACTTTCTTAATTTCTTTGAACCAAACTAAATATATACATAACCTTCTAACACGTGCTGGCATGAATGAATCCAAACCAAGCATGACTCCAATGATAAGCTCTCTTAGATTGATTGCCAATGCTGGAACTCCTTTTGAAAATCCAACTTTATATCGCTCCATAGTAGGTGGGTTGCAATATGCAATAATTACAAGACCTGATATCAGTTTTTCAGTGAACAAATTGAGTCAATTTATGACCCCCTGCCAAGAACATTGGATTGCAGTTAAACGAGTCTTGAGATACTTGGCAGGTACTGCTGAGTTCAAATTGCAATTTCATAGATGCACTGATTTACGTTTTTCTGCTTTTTCAGACTCAGATTAGACGAGTGATCTTGATGATAGAAAATCTACAACTGGATTTTGTGTGTACTATGGTTCAAATCTGGTGTCTTGGAAAAGCAGCAAACAACCTACGGTCAGTCGAAGCTCAACTGAGGCTGAATATAGAGCCCTGGCAGCAGTGTTCATGGAACTCATTTGGATTCAGAATCTTCTGGCTGAATTACATCAGCCTTGCCCAGCTTCCCCCACTATATTTTGTGACAATATTTCAGCTGTGCTGTTTGCATATAATCCAATCCTACATAATCGGACTAAACACTTTGAGTTAGATTCCTACTTTGTTCGGGACAAGGTGATCAAAGGCTCTATTGCTGTCACACATATTCCATCAACTGAACAAGTGGCAGATGTGTTAACAAAACCTCTGTCATTAGCCAGCTTTGACAAATTTAAAAGTAAACTCAGGTTGGCATCCAAATCACCATGAGTTTGTGGGGGGATAATAACATATATAAAGAAAGAATAACTAATCACATTAGTTACTTTTGAAATTAGAGTTAGTAGCTTCTAGAGTCTTAATATTTATGTATAAATAAAACTCTTCAATTTTACTGTAGGAACACATAATAATAGTTAACATTCATTTTCTTTTTTTCTCTGCGATTGTTCTTTGCTTTGTATAGACTTTATTTCTCACATTAAAATTGGAATTTAAATTATATTTTTTGTGAACAGTTATATTCTTTCTATTAAAGAACAAACTAACTGTCAATACAGTTAATAAATAAATTTTTTTAATAATTATAATACCATTTGAATTAATATCTATATTAATAAATTAGACTATAAATAGAATAAAATTCTAACACATGGCAGACACCAGCAAATATCATAATAAAATTAGACTATAAATAAATAGTGTATTTTCGGCCAACCTTAGCTTTGAGGTTTGATTGAAGCAAAAGCCTTTATCCATGTCGTTGTTGGGGCCTTGAGAGCAAAAATAAAAAATCAGTATTCCTATGTGCGCGATATATATACAGGGGATTGGGGAAGACCACATGAGCTCATCATGTATGCAACTACTACTGTAGGCAGCACCAGCAAGTCATCCTCAAATTATTAAAGCATTCTTTGAATCCATTAAGAAAAGTGTGCATCCGCTCTCTTGCGAATTTTTCATATTGCTTGATTAGGAATAAAAGAATGCTACCTGTAGAAAAGAAAAATCAGACATTAAACTAAGTATTTATATTTATATTATTTAATTTATTTTTAATATATATTATATATTTTAATTATATTTTATACAAATCACTAATAGAATGATTGACTTTTAGTATATATATAATATGATTATTATGAATAATATGTATTATTTAACACTAGATTTTCTTTTTTTGTTTCAATTGAACTATCAATATATATTCAAATCATATCATAAAAAAATGAATTAACTCAATTTAATTCAAATGAAAGAATTGTATTTTTAGGATTCAAATCCATAATCAAATTTCAGCAATATTTTTTGACATAAAATCATCCATTTTCAAGTTTTCTGGTACAAGCTAAATTAGTGATTCATTGGTTCAATTGAGTACGTGGAAAAATCAACCAAAGATGAGTGGAACAAATCTACATCTATATATATACACACACATCTAGTTTTGTGCTTCTAAGAAAGCGCTCTGGTGGGGCATTCTGATCTATCTTTTTAGGTGGGATTTCAAATTGCAGAGAGAAAGGGACAGGTTAGGGAATATAGAAGAAGGGAAAGCATGGCTACACCTACAGGCAAAGTACCAACAAAGTGATTAAGTGACCCCTCTCAAATACTTGCCAGTCCAAGTCTTCCACACCACACAGCCTGTCTTCTTCATATGGAAAACTATATTGCTAGCTAATAGCTTTTACTAGCTTAATTATTGATCTCATTATAATTACTTGCAAGAATCTCAACCTATATATATATATATTGAAAATTAATTTTTAATTAGTTAATACTTAATATTAGTCAATTTATTTTATTATTGTAAAATTGCTTTTTTCTTAATTCATTTCTTTTGAAAGAATTTAAAATTTAAAAAATAATTTTAAAAAAATTAGGTGATATTAATTGAAAAATATTGACATATAATTAAGTGTGTATATATATTCAGTTACACCAATTTTTAGCTGAACTAAGAAGCTATAGTAAATATGTGTCACATTGTGGCCACCGGAACAAAGAATATAGATTTTTGAAACTTTCCTACATAGACATAAATTCCTTAGAGGAGATTCCAAGATTAAGGAACTGGCTTGTATTTTCATCAAAGATAAGGAAAGAACATCATTGCATTGGTTTAGTTTTTATTTCGGAGTAATAATCTACTACCTATCCTTCAATACCATAGATAAAGTCAAATCTAGTCTAAATACAATGAAAATTAAATATGGTAGGACAAGGAAAAATATTAATCATATACTCTAATTTCATAAAGTTGATTCTTTTATCTCCGATTCTTAAGTATTTAATTGGCATTTATTTTTTAAGTTTCTATCACGGTTGATTTGTAACAGTTATCTTTGTTATTATGTGAGTATTTGTATGTTAGCGAATTTGGGAAATAATATAGAGACTAATTATCCAAAATCAATTTTTAAAATTTTAAAGGTAGATATTTTAGTCTTTAAAAATTTAATATACAATATAATTTTTAATATTTATTTTTGTTAGCCAATGTAGTTATTAATAAGATTCTTTGTTACTTACTATTGTCAATTACTCATATGAGATATTAACTTTCACAAGTAGTTGTTATCATTCAAGTCGTTGTGAATGTGGTTGTAGACAAAAATGGATTTTCAAAATTCAGAAATGCCATAAAAAGAGATGTTAAAATTGCAAACTCAAAAATTTTAAAAAGTGATTAGTATCCTAGTTGTGCAGTTCACAGTAGATGATTTTCAATATACCACATCAGATGATGAACTTTTGGTGCGCACTGCAAGATTGGAGAATGGGATTGTGAAGAAATCTTAATTGATACCGGAGAATATTCAAATTTGCTTTTCAAGAATGCTTTTGATGCATTGGGGCTAAAGGATCAACACCTAAAATCACATCTTTCTGGAGTAGTCAGTCGGGGGTTACTACATCAAGCTTGATGGGGCTGTTGATCTCCTATTTCAAGTTTGTTATCCTAAAGGATTCAACAGTTTATAATGTGATCCTTGGAAGGAAGACAATCAATGACCTCTGTGCATTCATATGAACTAAATTCTCAATTATGAAATTCTTGACCTCTGAAGGTGGATAGCTACTATCGGTGGAGATATGGTAGCTTCTCTAAAGTGCAACAACGCAAGTTTGACTTTGAGGGATAAAGCCAAAGATTCTACTGGAGTGTTTTTGGTAGACTTGGATTCCCGAGTTCAAGAGAAACTAAGACCAGAGCCCAATGAAAATTTGAAAAGATTCTAAATTGGCGATGTTGCAAAAATATACTATGAACAACAAGGATCTACCTTACCCCCTAAAGTCAGAACTTCTGGACTTCTTAAGAGATAATGTAGATTTATTTGCTTGGAAACCTTCTGATATGCATGGAATTGACCCTATGTTCGTATCTCACTAACTTGCTATTGACCCCACCTTTAAACCGGTTGCGCAGCGACGTCAAAAGATGTCACCCGATCGAACTATCGAGGTCAAAAAGAAAGTTCAAGGATTATTGGATGCTGGGTTCATTAGAGAGCTAACATATTTGACATGGCTCTCTAATATTGTAATGGTGAAAAAATCTAATGGGAAGTGACGTATATGTGTGGATTACACAAATTTGAATAAAAGCCAGCCCGAAAAATTGCTTTTCTTTACCCAACATTGATAACATGATTCATTCTGCCTCAAGATATCAGGTTTCGAGTTTCTTAGAACTTATAGTGGGTATAATCAAATACCTATGCATAAGCTCGATGAAGATAAAACTGCTTTTACTACCCCTGAAGCGATTTATTGTTATACTGTAATGCCTTTTGGTTTGAAAAATACAGGGGCCACTTCTCCAGGTTGATGGCCAAATTATTTAAGCAGCAAATAAAAAAAATATGGAAGTCTACATTGATGATATGTCGATAAAAACTAAAGAGGATTCCGACTTGATTGCTGATCTGTAGGAGATTTTCAACTACCTCCGACTTCATCAAATGAGGTTGAATCCAGTAAAAATGTGCTTTTAGAGTTTGGGGAAGTAAATTTTAGACTTTGTAGTAACCCAAACGGGAATAGAAGCTAATCCCGAGAAATGTCAAGCTATACCAGACATGATGAGTCCTCAGAAGCTTAAAAAGGTGCAAAGGCTCATAGGTCGGTTAGCTGCATTGTTAAGATTTTTAGGATCTTCAGCTGAAAAAGCGAGGTCATTTTTTAATTTAATGAGAAAAGGTGTGGATTTTGCATAGACAGAGAAGTGTGAGATAGCTTTCAAACACTTTAAAAATTTATTATCATCTCCCCCTATCCTAGCAAAATCAGAACCTAAAAATCCTCTATATTTGTACTTATTCGTAATTGTGGAAACTATGACTTCAGCCTTAGTACTAGAGTATGAGAGTAAACGACAATGACTTGTATTTTGTTAGTAAGGTTCTTTAAGGTCCTGAACTAAGATACTCGAAATTAGAAAAGCTGGATTTTGCATTACTAACATCGGCACATCAATTGTGTCAGTACTTTCAAAGTTACCTAATCATAGTACAAATTGACCGATCGATTAAATTTTTTTTGCAAAACCCAACTTGGCAAATTGGATGATAAGTTGGTTTATAGAGCTATCTAAATTTGATATACAATACGAGTCGTGCTTTGCATTAAGGCTTAGGCGATGGTTGATTTTTTTAGCTGAGATGACTCACCTAGTTTCTGAGGTACCGAAATGGGATGTTCATGTGGATGGAGTTTCTAATGTAAAAAATAGAGGTACCGATCTTATCCTAACTAAAGAGGATGACATGGTGATTAAGGCCTCCATAAAATTTGAATTTCCTATTTCTAACAATCAAGCTGAGTCTAAAGCTTTGCTTGTAGGTTTATTGTTAGCTAGGGATGTTGGAGCAACGAAATCACTATTTAGTGATTCATAGATTGTAACATCCCATGTTAATGGTGAATATCAAGTAAGAGATCTGCTGTTACAACAGTACTTGAAAAGGGTACAAAAGGAGGTACAATTCTTTGATTCCTTTTCCATTAAAAATGTGCCAAGGGAACAAAACACATGAGCTGGTGTATTATCCAAATTAGCAAGTACTAAACCTAGAGGTGGGAATCGAAGCTTAATACAAGAAGTTCTCACAGAGCCTTTTGTTAATATTTCTAAAGTTATAATCTCACATTCTACTGACTTTAGTAGTTGGATGGACCCTATATACATGTATTTGGAATAGGGAATTTTGCCTAGTGATGTTAAGCAAGCTAAAAGTTGCGATTAAAATCAATTAAATACACCATAATAAATAGACAGTTATATAAAAAGGGGGTGTCACATCCCTTACTGAATTGTTTGAATCCTCAACGAACAATGTATGTATTGTGTAACACCCTACCAACAGAGCTTTACGCTTAAGTTGTAAAACATAGGTGATGTGGTATTACGATATATATATATATATATATATATATATATATATATATATATATATATATATATATATATATATATATATATACATAATTGAAAGAACTAGAATACTAGGAGCCTTGAAAAGTAGGTGGAACGCGGAATTTAACTTTGCACAACTAAACCAGCAAGTGCACTGGGTTGTCCAAGTAATACCTGAGGTGTGTCAGGATCGATCCCAGGAGGATTGTCGGCTTAGATCAATCAGTGATTATCTTGTAAATCTTAGTTAGGCGGATAGAAAAGTTGTGTAGTTGTTTAAGTGCATAAAAGTAAAATAAAGATAACGTTACTCAATGGTTGTGAATTTAATGATAAGAAGATGGTTAAGACTTCGGAGATGCTTTGTTCTTATGTATCAATACATTCTTACTGTCTACTCCAACTATGAATGATTTCTTCTATAGCAGGCTCTATGTGATCAACGCCGGTTGAGAGGCCGTCAATCTTCCTCTAGGCTAAACACCAGGTTTAGTGCGCATCCAGTCTGAATGATGGTGAAGCTCCTGCAGTTCATTCACTTGGTGATCCTACTCAAAACGCCACAGATAAGGTCTAATCTTCTGGATTAGAGAATGTTGCGCCTTGGTTCTAGCCTTTACCACAAAGACCCTAATCTCCCCATACCTCGGCTGAACTGATGTCTCGAGAAGTTTCCAACAAAGTCGTGGATTAGCCGTCTAAGAGATGTATAATCAAGCTAATGGTTCATTGATATCCGATGAAAGACGTTCGCTGAACCCATGTAGAATAGAGATAACTTGTGACGGTTCAACTTATTCATAAGGTTGAAGAATGAAGATACTTCTTAGGAGAGAATCAAACACGAATTGAAATAGAACATTAGTACTTTTATTAATCCATAAAACTCAGCAGAGCTCCTAACCTTAACCTAGGAGGTTTAGTGGCTCATACTGTACAATGAAACTCGAAAATATGAAAAATTTTATATGGTTGTCGAAGATCTAAAACAAGGGTGATCTTCTCCTATATATACTAATCTAATAACTAAAGATTATAGAAATATGATAGGCTTAGGCTTGTAGTGCGAAAATTCACTTCCGGGGCCCACTTGGTGAGTGTTTGGGCTAAGCTAAGGGTGTCTCCACGTGCTGATAGGCTTCTTGGACGTTGAACGCCTGCTTGGGACACCTTTTTGGGTGTTGGACGCCAGCTGCTCCCTTTTGGGCGTCCAACAGGGATGTAAAGGTCTTCAACCTTCACCAAGACATCCTCTACTAGGCCATATGCTCTTTTCATTGACTTGTCTGCCATCTATAGTGAGATATTTGCAGCTTGTACCTCAAAGATTTCCAACTTCTCCAATACAGAGAGTGGAATGAGGTTTATACTTGACCCTAGGTCACACAGAGCCTTCTCAAAGGTCATAGTGCCTATGGTGCAAGGAATTAGGGAGCGTCCAGGATCCGGAAGCTTTTGAGGCAGCTTCTTCTGAACCAAAGCATTGAGTTCTTTGGTAAGTACTGGAGGTTTTTCCTCCAATGTCTTTACTCCAAATAACTTTGTGTTTAGTTTCATGAGAGCTCCTAGGTACCGAGCAACTTGCTCTTCCCTAGTTTCCTCATCCTCATCAGAGGATGAGTATTCATCAGAACTCATGCATTGCAAGAGTGCATGCAAGTTGGCTTCCTTTAATTCTTGGATAGGGAATTCATCAGTGGGTGCTGAATACTCAGTAGGAGCACCCTTACTGGTGTTCAACGCTATCTCTTGTGCCTTTTTGGGCGTTGAACGCTCAGTGGGGATATATTCACTGGCATTCAACACCAACTTCTCTGCCAATTTGAGCATTGAACGCCAAGTAAGGTCTTCCTTACTGGCGTTCAACGCCATTAAAGGTGTAGCATTGGGCGTTGAACGCCCAGTAAGGACTTTCTTACTGGCGTTCAATGCCAAGAATGGCATATCATTGGGTGTTGAACGCCCATTAGGGATCTCATTATTGGCATTCAATGCCAATTACTCCCTTTAGATTCAGCCTCAGCTTCAGTAGTGATGGCCTTGCACTCTTCTCTTGGGTTTACTTAAGTGTTACTAGGAAGAGTGTTAGGAGGAGTCTCAGAGATTCTCTTGCTCAGTTGACCAACTTGTACCTCCAGATTTCTAATGGAGGATCTTGTTTCAGTTATGAAACTATGAGTGGTCTTAGAGAGGTTGGAGACTATTGTGACTAAGTCAGAAAGGCTCTGCTTAGGAGTCTCCACATGTTCCTTAGAAGATGGGAATGGTGGCCTGTTGTTGAACCTATTCTATTGATCCTTCCATGAAAGGTTAGGATGATTCCTCCATGAGAGATTGTAGGTGTTTTCATAGGATTCTCCCATGTAATTCATCTCCTCCATCATGTATTGGTCAGGATCATAAGCTTCTATTTCAGAGGAAGCTTCTTGGGTGCTGCTAGCTGCAGCTTGCATTCCAGTCAAATGCTGAGAGATCATATTGACCTATTGGGTCAAGATCTTGTTCTGAACCAATATGACATTCAGAGTGTCTACTTCAAGAACTCCTTTCTTCTGAGCTGCCCCATTGTTCACAGGGTTTCTCTCAGAGGTGTATATGAATTGGTTGTTTGCAACCATCTCAATGAGTTCTTTTGCCTCTTCAGGCATTTTCTTCAAGTGGTGTGATCCACTTGCAGAGCTGTCCAATGATCTTTTGGACATCTTAGACAAACCATCATAGAATATACCTAGGATAGACCATTCTGAGAGCATGTTAGGAGGATATCTCCTGATCAGTTGCTTGTATCTTTCCCAGGCTTCATAAAGGGATTCACCTTCTTTTTGTCTAAAGTTTTGAACTTCCACTCTAATTTTGCTCATCTTTTGAGCTGGAAAGAACTTGTCCAAGAAAGCATTGACCAACTTTTCCCAAGAGTCTAGCCTCTCTTTAGGTTGAGAGCCCAACCATATCCTAGATCTGTCTCTAACCGCAAAGGGAAAGAGCATAAGTCTGTAGACCTCAGGATCCACTCCATTGGTCTTAACAGTGTCGCAAATTTACAAGAATTCAGATAAGAATTGATGTGGATCTTCTAGTGAAAGTCCATGAAACTTGCAATTCTATTGTATAAGAGAGACTAACTGAGGCTTAAGCTCAAAGTTATTTGCTTTAGTGGCAGGTATGGAGATACTTCTTCCATAGAAATCAGAAGTTGGTATGGTGTAGTCACCAAGAACCTTTCTTGCATCTCCTTCATTGTTAGGCTCGGCTGCCATGCTTTCAGCTTCTTGTTCAAAAATCTTTGTGAGATTTCCTTTAGAGTGTTGTGCTTTAGCTTGTTGCAGACGCTTTTTTAAGGTCCCCTCAAGTTCAGAATCAAGATTAAAGAGAGGTTCTTTATCTCTGTTCCTGCTTATAAACAAGAAAAGAAAGCAAAAAAAAAGAAAGAAAAGAAGTCTCTATGTCACAATATAGAGAATTCCTTGTGAGATGTGAAGAAGAAAGAAGAATGATAATAGAAGAAGGAGAAGAAGAATTCGGCTATGAGGAATAGAGATTTCGAAAATTAAGAAGTAGAAAGAGAAATAGGAAACAAAGATAATTCTAGTTTATCTTTTTGTTTATTACTTAAAACTTGAAAAAAGAAACAAATTAAGAGTTAAGATAACTAACTAATTAAAAAAATTAAAAAATTAAAGTGTGATTTTTGAAAAAGATGAGAGAGAAATAGAAGGGAAGTTTTCAAAAATAGAAGAGAAAGGAATTAGTTAAGAAGTTTTGAAAAAAAAAGAAAGAGAAAATAAGTAACTAATTAAGAAAGATTTGAAATTAAGATAAGTTAAAAGATTAGAAAAAGATTTGAATTTAAAATTTAAAATTAAAAAAGATAAGATAGAAGTTGAAAAGAGTTGAAAAAGATTTTATTTTAAAATTTAAAATTAAAAAAGATAAGATAAGAATTTGAAAAGATTTGGAAAGGATTTGAAAGAGATAAGATTTGAAATTTGATTTTCGAAAAAGATTTGATTTTGAAATTTGAAATTTGAAATTTAAAATTTGAAATTTGAAATTTGAAATTTAAAATTTGAAATTTGAAATTTGAAATTTAAAATTTGAAATTTTGAAATTGAGTTTTAAAAATTGAATTTGAAATAAGATAAGATAAGATTTTTGAAATTTAAAGAAAGATAAAAAGATAAGATAGTAATTTGAAAAATATATGATTTTTGAAAAGATTTGATTTTTAAGATAAGATAAGATAATGCTTTTGAAATTAAAATTTGAAATCTTTTTGAAATTTTCGAAAATTAAGATAAAATAAAAGATATATATATTTTTTTGAATTAATGAAGAAAAAGAAAAACAACTAAATGACACCAAACTTAAAATTTTTAGATCTAAAAACTCTAAGTTTTGAAAATTTTAAAGAAAAACACCTAAAGACACCAAACTTAAAAATTTTTAAAGATCAAAACAAGAAGAAAAAAAGAACAACTTGAAGACCAAGAAGAACACCAAAAACAAACTCGAAAAATTCAAATCAATTAAAGAAGATACAATGGACACCAAACTTAAGATTTGACACTAGACTTAAACAAAAGATACTATTTTTGAAATTTTTTTTGAAAAATACTTAAGAAAGTTCAAAATCTAACAAGAACAAGAACAAAAGACTCAAACAAAAAATAAAGATTAATAAAGAAAAGAAAATGTTTTGAAAAATTTTTTATTTTTTTTGAAAAAGAAAATAAAAGACTCAAACAAAATTAAAAACAATACCTAATCTAAGCAACAAGATAATCTATTAGTTTGTTCAAATTCGAACAATCCCCGACAATGTCGCCAAAAACTTGGTGCGCAGAATTTAACATCGTACAACTGAACCAGCAAGTGCACTGGGTCGTCCAAGTAATACCTGAGGTGAGTCAGGGTCGACCCCACGAGGATTGTCGGCTTGGATCAAACAGTAGTTATGTTGTAAATCTTAGTCAGGCATATAGAAAAGTTGTGTAGTTGTTTAAGCGCATATAAGTAAAATAAAGTTAACGTTACTCAGTGGTTGTGAATTAAATGATAAGACGATGATTAAGCTTCGGAGATACTTTGTTCTTCTAGATCAATACATTCTTACTATCTACTCTAACTGTGAATGATTTCTTCTATAGCAGGCTGTATGTGATCAACGCCGGTTGAGAGGCCGCCAATCTTCCTCTAGGCTGAACACTAAGTTTAGTGCACATCCAGTCTGAATGAGGATGAAGGTTCTGTAGTTCATTCCCTTGGTGATCCTACTCAAAACACCAAAGACAAGGTCGAATCTTCCGGATCAGAGAATGTTGCGCCTTGGTTCTAGCCTTTACCACAAAGACCATAATCTCCCCATACCTCGGTTGAACCAATGTCTCGAGAAGTCCCCAATGATGTCGTGGATTAGCCGTCTAGGAGATGTATAATCAAGCTAGTGGTTCATTGATATCCGATGAAAGACGCTCGCTGAACCCATGTAGAATAGAGATAACTTGTGATGGTTCAACTCATTCATAAGGTTGAAAAATGAAGATACATCTTAGGAGAGAATCAAACATGAATTGAAATAGAACAGTAGTACTTTTATTAATCCATAAAACTCAGCAGAGCTCCTAACCTTAACATAGGAGGTTTAGGGGCTCATACTGTACAATGAAACTCGAAAATATGAAAAATGTTCTATAGTTGTCGAAGATCTAAAACAAGGGTGATCTTCTCCTATATATACTAATCTAATAACTAAGGATTACAGAAATATGATAGGCTTAGGCTTGTAGTGCGACAATTCACTTCCGGGGCCCACTTGGTGAGTGTTTGGCCTAAGCTAAGGGTGTCTCCACGTGCTGGTAGACTCCTTGGGCATTGAATGCCTGCTTGGGACACCTTTTTGGGCATCCAACGCCAGAAAGGGGGTAGATGGCTGGCGTTGAACGCCAGTTGTGGGCCTTCATCTCCATAGACAAGTATGGACTATTTTAAATTTTTGGAAAGACCTGGATGTGAGCTTTCCATAGCCGTTGAGAAAGCTCCATTCAGATATATGTAGCTCTAGAAATGCTTGCTTGAGTGCACGGAGGTCAGATCCTGACAACATCTGCTACGCTTTCCTTGCCTCTAAATCAGACTTTGTCAAAACTCTCAGATTTCAGCCAGAAAATACCTGAAATTACCATAAATCACAACAACTCATAGTAGAATCCAAAAATGTAAATTTTATACTTAAACCTATGAAAACATAATTAAACTTAAACAAAATATGCTAAAAACTATATGAAAATGATGTCAAAAAGCCTGTAAAATATCCGCTCATCAGTAGGTAAAGCAAAATCGTAAAATTAAAAGCATAACACTCAAGAATAAGGATTAATTGCGTATGAAGAAATCTAAGGTTCATAAACAGAAATGGACAGAAAGCAAGATTAGAGGGTCAAGAGTACAGAATAACAAGCTCCTAACTCAGCCTGCGAAGCTAAGGCTGGCTGGAGAATATTAATATATAACCTGTTCATACCCTGGGTCGAGATGTCCGACCCGGAATGTTCTACAGACAAAGCGACCGACCTCTTCAGGTCAGGACAAACCGACCTCTTCTCAAAGAGCTCGGCCAAGTCACAGGAAAGCCCAATAAAGAGCCCAAATAGAGGAACACGATCCCAATCCAAAAGGCAGCCCAAGCCTATAGAGATAAAGGCGGTTCCCATGAAAGATAAAAGATAAAGATAAAGATAAGATAACTAACTTATCTTATCTGCAAAGGTCACTCTACACCATTATAAATACACTGGAGCACCCATGTATAACTCATACTCTAATTTTACTCAATACCTGCTTAATACCCTTGCTAACTTAAGCATCGGAGTCCCTTGCAGGTACCCCCCACCCACCGGAGACGAAGGATCAGCACCATCACCAAGTCCAACAAGTCGGACACAACAGCTTCGACCCACACAGAAGATCTCGTCCGAGATCGACCTACAGTTTCAGGTAACCCTCGGAACATAACCCATAACCCAGAATATACAAAAGAAATCCTAGTTCTCCATACACCTCTAAGAGGTACAAAAATAAAACAAGTTATTAGGAGAGTTATATACATATGGTCATTGACAAACCCCAATTTGAGGGTTCGTCTTGTATTGAATTTAGAGTATTTTGATAACCTTTTGTCACATTTAGCCTATGAATTAGCATGGTTTTGTTATCTCTCCCATATTTGTGCTTAAATGTAAAAACATGCTTTTTGAGCCTTATTTTGATGAATTCTAATTTCTCTTTGATTCCATAAGATGCCTTGATATGTTTGCTAGTAATTACAGGACTGAAATAGGCTAGGCATGGATCAAAGGAAGCAAGGAAGGAAGCATACAAAAGGAGAGAAGCACTAAAAGCCAAAAGAGCTGATCCAGGCCATGTACGCGTACGCGCACTAGGCGCTCGCGCGCACATTGCGAAATAGGCCAGGGACGCGCACGCGTACCATGCGCGCACGCGCCGATGATGGCACATGACTTCATTTATGTAACACGTGCCTGGCGATTTTGGAAGGTTTTCAGCAACCAACTTTGGCGCCAAAATGCATATAAGAGCCAAGGAATGAAGAGGAAAAGGGGGGTTGACATTCACACACATAGAGATTAGTTTAGTTTTAGTTTCTAGAGAGAGAAGCTCTCACTTCTCTCTAGAATTAGGATTAGGATTAGGGTTAGTTCTTGGATTTAGATTTAGATTCATCTTCCTCTACCTCTATCTTCTCAATTCCTTGTTGTTACATTCATTTCTTCTTCCATTCTTTTATTGCAATTTCCTTTATGATGTTCTTGTGTTTAATTGTAGATCTAGTATTGTTTCTTTTTACTTCCTTCCAATTCAATAAAGGTAATTCATAATAAAAGTGTTCTTTTGATTGTTGTTGTTAATTTCTTTCAATAATTGTTGCTAGATTTCATTCTTGTTGTTGATTTACTATGTTTTCCTTTTATGCCTTCCAAGTGTTTGATGAAATGCTTGAGAGGATGTTAGAGTAGAATTTTATGTTCTTGGCTTGAGAAGGTAACTTAGGATTTCTTGAGTCACTAGTGTCCAATTGATTGCTAGTTGATAGCCATTAACTCTAGCCTTCATTAATCCAATTAGTGGAAAGCTAGGACTTATGGACTAGGATTGATATAACTCACTTGACTTTCCTTTGTTAATTGATTTAAGGATGACTAAGTGGGATTAATCCTTGCAACTACCATACTTGTGGCTAGTGATAATGATGAAGATCCTTGACAATCAAATCTTGCCAAGACTATTTTCTTAATAAAGTTTTCTCACCATTTACTATTCATGTTTCTCCTCTAAAACCCCAAATATAACTCACAACCAATAACAAAACACTTTATTGTAAGTCCTAGGGAGAACGACCCGAGGTTTAAATACTTCGGTTTATAGATTTTAGGGGTTTGTACTTGTGACAAACAAATTTTTGTACGAAAGGGTTAGCGATTGGTTTAGAAACTATACTTGCAACGAGAATTCATTTGTGAATTCTAAACCGTCAAAAATCCAATCGTCAAAATGGCGCCGTTGCCGGGGAGTTGCAATGGTGTTGTGTTATTGGTTATTGTACATATGTGAATAGTGTGAATAGGTTTATCTTTTGTTTGTTTCTTAATTTTTGTTAGTTTTCCTTTGCTCTCTCACTATGAATTCTTACCTTGGCTATGAGTTTGGCTCTAATTGTGTTGTAGGAAATGTGGACTTTAATGGCAACATGTACCATGGATGGACCCATCAAAGATGGGAGGAACCTCAAGGAATTGATCACTCCTATTGGCAACAACCTCCGGATACTTATAGGTATAACTTCCATCCTAATGCATGTCAATTTAATGGCTATGATGACTCTTTTTGTGACACTCAACAACCACCATCATATGCCTATGAATCCTATCCTCAACATGAACCTCAACCATACTCACAAGCCTTTCTATACCAAGCGCCTTCCTATGATCCATATCTACCAAATGACCAACCATCCATACCATACTTTTATGACCATTATGAGCAAGAACCTTTAGAACCACCACAACCCTACCGAGATTACTCCCAAGAACCACCTCAATACACACAATCTCCACAACCTTACCAAGAAGAACCACCTTCCTACCATGAATCCTCTCTCCAAAATAATGAACCTTCTCACCCACCCCAAACCTCAATAGACGATCCTCTCACTTTGTTACTTCAAGGACAAGAAGCTATGAAGCGGGATACACTTGAGTTTGTAACCAACTTGACCAAGGTAGTGTCCACCTTAGCCTACCAATGCTTGAATACTCAAGGTACTTCCGTGACCCCATATGCAAAGTCAAAAGAAGAGCAAAGCATGAAGGAGAAATTGGAAAGTTCGGTGAAAAGGGAGGAATCAAATTTTGTGTTGGAACAATTGGAGGAGCCTATGGTTATTGAAGAAAAGGAAGAAGTGGTCGAAGATTTAGGAGATGTTGAAAGTCCATGGGAATGTAGCATCATGAAGAACTCTTCCAAGAAGCTTGATATTGATGTTGAGGAGGATGCGCAACCTCCAAGGCATATCAACGTTGGAGACTTGGAAGGGACTTATCAAGAGATGGATTCAATCATGGATGAATTTCTCTCTACAATGGAATCCTCTCCCATTGGACATGAAGTTGAAATTATAGAAGAGTGTGCACAACCTCCCAAGGAAGACGAGAATGGCATGGTGTATATTGAAATTGAAGAATATGAAGAGGTTGATCAAGAGATGAACTCATTCATCAATGAATTTCTATCCAAAATTGAAGCGCCTCTCATTAAACAAGATGAAGTTCTCGAAGATAACACCAAGCCACGTAACAAAGAGGATGAGGTTGAAACTAAAGAAAATTTTGAAGAGGTGGAAACAATTCAAGAAGAGCACAAGGAAGTGGACCTTGCATTGTCCAAGTGTGGGGAAGCCTTCCCTCCCAAGTTACCATCCAATATAACATTTAAGTGGGTAAAATCTCTATCCCTAAGCTTTAATTTCTCACTTGAACATGGTTTGATTGAAAATGATGGTCAACTTAGAACTCTTTGTGGAATTAAAAGTAAGAATGAGTTGTGTAGTGGTTGGAAAGTAGGTGTTAAGCTCATCAAGGTCAAGACCTCAAGATATATGGATGATGTTGGGACAAGGATCACTTTGTATGGATCTAGAAGGAAGCATTGGTGGAATAAAGAGAATTCTTTGTGTCAATCACATTTGTGCCATCCAACCATCCGTCAAAATCATGAAATTCAACTAACGGATGGATGCGAAAATAAGATATGGGATCCCGGTTCGCTATGTGAAGACCGAATATGGGGACTCGTATTTTGGGTAGAACTCTGCCCAAGCTTAATAAAAATGGTTGGAAATTCTGTCAACCAATTGAGGAGCGAAGATCCTTGGAGATTCAAGGATGAATACAAACATAAGCCACCATGACAAGGAGCTTCTCAAATGTCCAACTTAAGGACTTAAACTAAAAGTGCTAGGTGGGAGACACCCCACCATGGTAAAATCTTTCCAATATTTTATATTCATTTAATAAGTGATTTGAGTTGCCATTGTAGGTAGATGTTTCATACAAAATTGTTTGTACAATGTAATTGTTAGCTTAGTCATATGCATGTTGTGTTTAGGAGTAGATGCATAATGTCAAAATTGCATTTTTGTGAATTGTATGATAGTTAGTGAATAAGAGTTGTGAACACTAAGGGGAGCACCAGGAATTCCTTTCTGAAAAAAAAAAAAAAAAGTTGAACGCGAGCGCACCATGCATGCGCACGCGTCCTTGTGTGGATGCACCACGAGCCAACACTCCCGAGAGTTGGGCCTCCCTTGGGCGAATATCATGCCCCAAGCCCAACTCGATCCACGCGGACGCGCAAAACGTGCGTGCGCGCCGTTTTTAAGAACATGGACATTCACGCGGACGCGCGCACGCCGCGTCCGCGCCGATTCGCTGCTACAGGTTTTTGAGCCAAACTCCAGAGAGTTGGGCCATTTCTGGGCTAGCCTTAAGCCCCAGGCTCAACTCACTCTGCGCGAGCGCGCACATCGCGCCAACGCGCCAATTCATACCTTAGCAATGCACGCGGAAGCGCACTTGCCGCTCGCGCGTCCATGCGTGCTGCCACCACTTTAGGCCACGGACCCGAGAGTTGGGCGTGCCTCAAGCCCACTCTAAGCCTCAGGCCCAATCTACGTACGCGTGCGCGCACTGTACGCGCACGCGCCCATACCTCTTTCGCCATGCACGCGCTAGAGCGCACTGCACGCTCACGCATGGACCTCAAATTTTCTCACGGCGCGCGAACGCGTACATGCCGCGTACGCGCCGATCCGATTGTGCGACTCTCAGGCCATCCTCCAGAGAGTTAGGCCTGCTTTGGGCCAACTCTATGCCTCTAGCCCAACCTCATGCACGCGTAAGCGCACTGTACGCGCACGCGTACCATCCTATATTTCTCATCCACGCGTAAACGCAGTGTACGCGCACGCGTAGGTCGCAAGTTTTCTTCATAGACGCGGACGCGCAAGGTGCGCGCGCGCGTCGATTCAAAATTTGGTATAACCCTAATGCGCGACGCATCCTGCGCAGTCGCGCACTCACCCCCTCAACCCCCATCATCTTCTTCCTTCTCTCAATCTCCAACGCCCGCCACAGCAGCGCCATTAACCACCACCGTGACCACCACTGTTCACCCACAGCTCTCTTTCTCCCATTCTCTCACTCCCTCCCTCCTCTTCACCAACTCAGTCTCATCTCTCTTCCTCTGTCTCACCGCCGAACACCCACCGCCACCACCTCATCTTCGCCGCCGGCAGCTCATCTCACTCTCTCTC
Organism: Arachis stenosperma; assembly: GCF_014773155.1. Taxonomy (NCBI): domain Eukaryota; kingdom Viridiplantae; phylum Streptophyta; class Magnoliopsida; order Fabales; family Fabaceae; genus Arachis; species Arachis stenosperma. Next base: position 48,708,265 of record NC_080379.1, on the reverse strand, counting down.
CTCCCGCTCTGCCCTCCCCTCTCACTCTTTTTCTCTCTCATTCCTCCCTCCGGTTCCTCACTCCTCCGGCAGAACCACCAACCACCGCCGCTGCTCATCTTTCCGGCCACCGTCCACGGCGGCACAGTGCCTAGCCTCATCTCTCTCTCATTTTCCCTTCCATTACTGATTTCCCTGCTCCCAGGTTCCTGTTCCGTTTCTGTATTCTTTTCTGTTTTCTTTTTAGTGTTCATGTATGTTAGTTAGTATGTTGCATAATAGTTAGAATTCAAATTTTGCATGTTAGGTTAGTTAGAAATAACTGCGGTTAGGTAGCTAGGGCTGGATAGAGGATTCTAGGCCTGATAAGTGCTCCGTATGTGCTTACTTGCTGTCTGTTTCTTTGGAAGTTGAATGATGCTCTTGGACTGATTTCGTGTATTTCTTGCTGCCTGAATCCCATTTCCATGGTGCTGTACTTACTTGATGTTGTTTTATATGCTTATTGTGATCATTTGCTATCCGGGAACGTCCTATTTTAAGCCGGAATGCTGCCCAATTTTCAAGGAAATTAGTTCATTTTGGTCTTTAATCCAATTTTGGGCAACATCCCGTTTCTTTTGGACTTTCCGGGTTTGCATATTCTTTGTGAACATGAACCACAACTTTTCCGTTCACTGTGCATAAATCTCATCATATTACTAATCCATTTTCTTTAACCTACTAAATTCTCTAACCTCTGCTCACCTTTGACCCTCTTTAACAATTCTTTCGAAATTATGATGATATTCTTGCATTTTGAATGTGAGTTGTTACTTTTAATGATATTTGCTTTCTTGGTTTATTTGTTCACATTTACCTATTCATTACAACATCATGGTTGTTTCTTTTTGACAATTGTCTCCTAAACATGCTTTATTTGCTAAATGCTAAATGCCTTATTATATTTTATCATATTTTCAGGATGACTGACAAAGGCAAAGCCATAGCCACTACCTCCAAAAAGAGAAAACACTCTACCCCTTCCGTTCCCTCTACATATAAGCATTATGCCAAGAATCCTTTAAATGATGTGGACAAAGAAAATCAGCAGTTACCTTCCACCAATCCGGACAAATTCCCTAATCTCTACTGTGAGCTCCGATTTTCTAAATATCGGACTACAAAGCTCAACATTGAGAAGAAGCTGCTTCTCCCGATGGATGTGAGACGTCCGATTTCCGGTCGGATCATTGAATTGGGTATTGACTTTGTCGACCGGGATTTGGGGGATATCAATGTGTCTTGGGTGAAGGAATTCTACTGCAACTTCTTCCGTCCGACATTAGATTCGGTTCAGGTGAGGGGTAGGGAGATTATGATCACTGAGACTGCCATTGAGGAGGCACTACAGTGCCGGCATGTCCCGGATGAGTTGTGTGCCCATCAGCAGGCTGAGTTAGCCATCTACAGTATGACCTTCGATTATGAGGCACTCAGGACTGTCATTGGGTTACCAGAGGCTACTTGGGTTATGGATGCCAACAACACCAAGCCGAAGGGGATGTTGTTTACTCACTTGACTAGGGAGGCCAAGACTTGGCAGATGATCTTTGCTTGCTATGTCCTTCCCACCACCCATTTCTCTGAGATTCCTATGGAGATGCTTCTACTGATTGGGTGTGTTATGGAGGGGAAGGAGGTCTCTTTCCCTAGACTGATCAGACAGTGTATGTGGCGGGCGCATATTCGTGGCCTACTTCCATTTCCTACATTGGTCACGAGTATGGCGGCCCTGGCAGATGTTCCGTGGTTGGATGATGATGTGCGACCACCACCCCCTGATGTTGATGACAGGGAGGTTACTATCCCCTGGGGTGGTTGGGTGCACGAGAAGCCACTTGCTCGGCGCCGATCTCGGGCTAGAGCCGCCATTGGGACACCTTCACCATCAGCCCCTACAGCTGCCCCATCATCCTCTACAGCAGCAGCTCCTTCATCATCTACAGATCCTCCAGCAGCCCCTGAGCCCACTTATCTCCTAGTTCAGCGTCTTTTCCGATTCCTAGAGCGAGAGCGACGCCATGTTCGCCGCCGGTTAGACAGGATGGACCAGGCACTGACTTCTTTGGGCGCTGAGCTACCACCACTTCCCGATTCTCCGGCCTCCGATGATCAGGATCATCAGGAGGAGGATGCGGAGGCGCCGGTTCAGCAGGACTCCCCTACCACTACAGAGCCACTAGAGATTCATGAGGAGCCGGTCCCACAGCCAGAGACTGACCCTATCGTTGTCCCTCCCACTGATCCTCCGGTTTAGCATCGAGGACGATGCTTGATTTTAAGTGTGGGGAGGGCACCGGTAGCACTATTTGGGAACCGGTGAACTTTTCAGCCTAGTTATCCTATTTTGCACATTTTGTATATATTTGGATGCATTTTTAGTTGCTTTGGGATACTTTTATTGCTTATTTTGGATTTTAGTTATTTTGATGCTTTTGGATATTTTAGATATTTTGGATGATAGATTTCGTACTTTTAGTTGGATCTTTATTTTTCTTTATGCATTTGCTCATCTTTGTTTTAGTTGAGATTGTGATTAGAAATCATACTTTGAATTGCAATTACTTAGTCATCCCTTTTTGTATAGATATTGGTTTTAAGTGAAAAAAAAAAGGGGGTGAACTAAGAAAATTTTTGAATTTTTCAATCACAACAACGCTTATTCAAACATTGAAAGTTTCCAAGAAGCTTAAATATAGGGCATTAACCCAATTGATTGAAAGAAAATTTTTGGTGAAACTTGCTTGAATTTCATACTTTGTGAAGCATGTATTGAATTGAGAACACAAGCTTGTGAGACTTGAGCCTATTGATGTGGTTACATTTTAGAACCACTTATTTTCCATTCTTGTGTGAAATTGTTCTCTTTTTATGATTATAATCCTTAATTTGCTTGATTCTATATGTCCATTTATTTCTTGTATTTATGCATTTATATGATTGAGGCCATTACTTCACTAGCCACTTACCCAAATAGCCAACCTTTTATTCTCCATTGTTAGCCAATTTTGAGCCTATGTTTAACCAACTTATTCTCAATTTAGCACATTACGAGCCTAAGGCGGAAAACCAATAAAAGTCCTTGTTTGGATCTTTGATTAGCCTAGGCTAGTGAGAGTGTTTATTATTCAAAGTTGGTGAGGTTTGGGAACATTGGATGGGATAAAAGGGGTAGTACACTTTTATGTTTAGGAAGTGGGTACATACTCATGTATTGATCAAATGAATAGACCTTGTGCGTTGATGTTCTTGTATATAGTTTGACAAAAGAAAAGAAAAAAAAAAGAGAAAAAAAAAGAAAAGAGAAATAAAAGTGAAAATGAGAAAAACAAAAGAGAAAAAAAATATATATAGAAGAAAAAGAAAAAAAAATATATAGTAAAGAGGGGACAAATTGCCCCAAAGTAAAGTCAATAAAAAGGAACCAATGCATAGGTGTTATGAATAAAATAAGAATGCATGAGTATGCAAGAAAAAGTGAAGAATGGGTAGTTAGAATAGTTCGAATTTGTATAGGTCATTATGTAGGTTAGGTGGGAAAGTCTATGCTAATCAAAGATTCAAATCCTAGTCCACTTAACCATAAATGATCCTACCTTGACCCTAACCCCATTACAACCTAAATGAAAGACCTCATGATGAATGTATGCATGCATTGAATAAATGTTGATTGTTAGAAGAAAATCAAATTTTGGAAAACATGATTAGAAGGGAATTGAGTGAATCAACCCTTAAACACTTGAGTGAATAGAGCGGATACACATCCGGTGAGGGTTCAAAAGTTCAATCACATGTGTTCACCCCTATTATCTATATTCTTGCAAGTTTAAATTCTTTTTGGTGATTCAATACAATTGTGGTTTGGAATTAATTCCTATTGCCTAGCCCTTGTGCTTACACATACTCTCTTGGCAAGATGATGTGTTTGAATTGAGCATTTGCATTTATTTTAGGTAGTTGCATTTAGATAGGATTCATATAGTTTAGTTGCATTCAATAAATGTCATAACCTTTAGTTCCTTCTTATTTTAGCATGAGGACATGCTAAGGCTTAAGTGTGGGGAGGTTGACAAACCCCAATTTGAGGGTTCGTCTTGTATTGAATTTAGAGTATTTTGATAACCTTTTGTCACATTTAGCCTATGAATTAGCATGGTTTTGTTATCTCTCCCATATTTGTGCTTAAGTGTAAAAACATGCTTTTTGAGCCTTATTTTGATGAATTCTAATTTCTCTTTGATTCCATAAGATGCCTTGATATGTTTGCTAGTAATTACAGGACTGAAATAGGCTAGGCATGGATCAAAGGAAGCAAGGAAGGAAGCATACAAAAGGAGAGAAGCACTAAAAGCCAAAAGAGCTGATCCAGGCCATGTACGCGTACGCGCACTAGGCGCTCGCGCGCACATTGCGAAATAGGCCAGGGACGCGCACGCGTACCATGCGCGCACGCGCCGATGATGGCACATGACTTCATTTATGTAACACGTGCCTGGCGATTTTGGAAGGTTTTCAGCAACCAACTTTGGCGCCAAAATGCATATAAGAGCCAAGGAATGAAGAGGAAAAAGGGGGTTGACATTCACACACATAGAGATTAGTTTAGTTTTAGTTTCTAGAGAGAGAAGCTCTCACTTCTCTCTAGAATTAGGATTAGGATTAGGGTTAGTTCTTGGATTTAGATTTAGATTCATCTTCCTCTACCTCTATCTTCTCAATTCCTTGTTGTTACATTCATTTCTTCTTCCATTCTTTTATTGCAATTTCCTTTATGATGTTCTTGTGTTTAATTGTAGATCTAGTATTGTTTCTTTTTACTTCCTTCCAATTCAATAAAGGTAATTCATAATAAAAGTGTTCTTTTGATTGTTGTTGTTAATTTCTTTCAATAATTGTTGCTAGATTTCATTCTTGTTGTTGATTTACTATGTTTTCCTTTTATGCCTTCCAAGTGTTTGATGAAATGCTTGAGAGGATGTTAGAGTAGAATTTTATGTTCTTGGCTTGAGAAGGTAACTTAGGATTTCTTGAGTCACTAGTGTCCAATTGATTGCTAGTTGATAGCCATTAACTCTAGCCTTCATTAATCCAATTAGTGGAAAGCTAGGACTTATGGACTAGGATTGATATAACTCACTTGACTTTCCTTTGTTAATTGATTTAAGGATGACTAAGTGGGATTAATCCTTGCAACTACCATACTTGTGGCTAGTGATAATGATGAAGATCCTTGACAATCAAATCTTGCCAAGACTATTTTCTTAATAAAGTTTTCTCACCATTTACTATTCATGTTTCTCCTCTAAAACCCCAAATATAACTCACAACCAATAACAAAACACTTTATTGTAAGTCCTAGGGAGAACGACCCGAGGTTTAAATACTTCGGTTTATAGATTTTAGGGGTTTGTACTTGTGACAAACAAATTTTTGTACGAAAGGGTTAGCGATTGGTTTAGAAACTATACTTGCAACGAGAATTCATTTGTGAATTCTAAACCGTCAAAAATCCAATCGTCAGTCATATATAAACAGTACACAAAATAATGTCCCAAAAGATCCACTTCGCTACAGAAACTCCAGACGCCTAGTGAGGTGGTGCGCGAAATTGTGATCACTACACAACTTTGCACAACTAACCAGCAAGTGCACTGGGTCGTCCAAGTAATACCTTACGTGAGTAAGGGTCGATCCCACGGAGATTGTTGGTATGAAGCAAGCTATGGTCACCTTGTAAATCTCAGTCAGGCAGACTCAAATAGGTATAGTGGTATACGAATAAAGCATAAAGATAAAGATAGAGGTACTTATGTAATTCGTTGGTAGGAACTTCAGATAAGCGTATGAAGATGCCTTCCCTTCCGTCTCTCTGCTTTCCTACTGTCTTCATCCAATCCTTCTTACTCCTTTCCATGGCAAGCTTATGTAGGGTTTCACCGTTGTCAGTGGCTACCTCCCATCCTCTCAGTGAAAATGTTCCTATGCTCTGTCACAGCATATGGCTAATCAGCTGTCGGTTCTCGGTCAGGCCGGAATAGAATCCATTGATTCTTTTGCGTCTGTCACTAACGCCCAGCCTGCTAGGAGTTTGAAGCACATCACAGTCATTCAATCATTGAATCCTACTCAGAATACCACAGACAAGGTTAGACCTTCCGGATTCTCTTGAATGCCGCTATCAGTTCTCGCCTATACCACGAAGACTCTGATCTCACGGAATGGCTGGCTCGTTTGTCAGGCGAGCACTCGGTTGTCAGGCGATCAACCATGCATCGTGTATCAGAAATCCAAGAGATATTCACTAGAGCCTTGATTGCTTGTAGAACAAAAGTGGTTGTCAGTCACCTTGTTCATAGGTGAGAATGATGATGAGTGTCACGGATCATCACATTCATCAAGTGGAAGAACAAGTGATATCTTGGACAAAGAACAAGCGGAATTGAATAGAAGAACAATAGTAATTGCATTAATACTCGAGGTACAGCAGAGCTCCACACCTTAATCTATGGTGTGTAGAAACTCCACCGTTGAAAATACATAAGAACAAGGTCTAGGCATGGCCGTGAGGCCAGCCTCCCAATGATCTAAGAACTAGATGTCCAAAGATGATCAAAGGATCTAAAATAATCCAAAGATGAAAATACAATAGTAAAAGGTCCTATATATAGAAAACTAGTAGCCTAAGGTGTACAGAGATGAGTAAATGACATAAAAATCCACTTCCGGGCCCACTTGGTGTGTGCTTGGGCTGAGAAAATGAAGCATTTTCGTGTAGAGACTCCTCTTGGAGTTAAACGCCAGCTTTTATGCCAGTTTGGGCGTTTAACTCCCATTTAGGTGCCAGTTCCGGCGTTTAACGCTGGAATTTCTGTAGGTGACTTTGAACGCCGGTTTGGGCCATCAAATCTTGGGCAAAGTATGGACTATCATATATTGCTGGAAAGCCCAGGATGTCTACTTTCCAACGCCGTTGAGAGCGCGCCAATTGGGCTTCTGTAGCTCCAGAAAATCTACTTCGAGTGCAGGGAGGTCAGAATCCAACAGCATCTGCAGTCCTTTTGAGTCTCTGGATCAGATTTTTGCTCAGATCCCTCAATTTCAGCCAGAAAATACCTGAAATCACATAAAAACACACAAACTCATAGTAAAGTCCAGAAAAGTGAATTTTAACTAAAAACTAATAAAAATATAATAAAAACTAACTAAAAGATACTAAAAACATACTAAAAACAATGCCAAAAAGGGTACAAATTATCCGCTCATCACAACACCAAACTTAAATTGTTGCTTGTCCCCAAGCAACTGAAGATCAAATAGGATAAAAAGAATAGAATATGCAATGAACTCCAAAAACATCTATGAAGATCAGTATTAATTAGATGAGCGGGGCTTTTAGCTTTTTGCCTCTGAACAGTTTTGGCATCTCACTCTATCCTTTGAAATTCAGAATGATTGGCTTCTTTAGGAACTCAGAATCCAGATAGTGTTATTGATTCTCCTAGTTAAGTATGATGATTCTTGAACACAGCTACTTTTTGAGTCTTGGCCGTGGCCCAAAGCACTCTGTCTTCCAGTATTACCACTGGATACATACATGCCACAGACACATAATTGGGTGAACCTTTTCAGATTGTGACTCAGCTTTGCTAGAGTCCCCAATTAGAGGTGTCCAGGGTTCTTAAGCACACTCTTATTGCCTTGGATCACAACTTTATTTCTTTCTTTCTCTTTCTTTTTCTCTCTTTTTTTTTCGGTTTTTTTTTTCGCTTGCCCCTTTTTTTTTTGTATTCACTGCTTTTTCTTGCTTCAAGAATCATTTTTATGATTTTTCAGATCCTCAGTAACATGTCTCCTTTTTCATCATTCTTTCAAGAGCCAACAATTTTAACATTCATGAACCACAAATTCAAAAGACATATGCACTGTTTAAGCATACATTCAGAAACAAAAGTATTGACACCACATCAAAATAATTAAACTGTTGTAAAATTCAAAATTCATGCAATTCTTTTCTTTTTCAATTAAGAATAATTTTTAAGAAAGGTGATGGATTCATAGGACATTCATAACTTTAAGGCATAGACACTAAGACACTAATGATCATAAGACACAAACATAGATAACATAAGCATGAAAATTTCGAAAAATAGAAAATAAAGAACAAGGAGATTAAAGAACGGGTCCACCTCAGTGATGGCGGCTTGTTCTTCCTCTTGAAGGTCTTATGGAGTGCTTGAGCTCCTTAATGTCTCTTCCTTGTCTTTGTTGCTCCTCTCTCATGATTCTTTGATCTTCTCTAATTTCATGGAGGAGGATGGAATGTTCTTGGTGCTCCACCCTTAGTTGTCCCATGTTGGAACTCAATTCTCCTAGGGAGGTGTTCAGTTGCTCCCAATAGTCTTGTGGAGGAAAGTGCATCCCTTGAGGTATCTCAGGGATTTCTTGTTTGCTCCATCCTTTTCTTAGTGATGGGCTTGAGGTCATGCCTTCTCAGTTGAACCGGCTTCCCTCTTGAATCTCTCTTTCATTGAACGCCCTCTTCATAGATGTCTATGAGGACTTGGTCCAACCTTTGATTAAAGTTGACCCTTCTTCATGGCCACAACTTCATAGAAGTGGTCTTGATGCACCCTTGAGATGAATCTCTCCATCTCCCATGACTCGGAGGTGGAAGCTTTTGCCTTCCCTTTCCTCTTTCTAGAGGTTTCTCCGGCCTTGGATGCTATAAATGGTTATGGAAAAATGAAAAAGCAATGCTTTTACCACACCAAACTTAAAAGGTTTGCTCGTCCTCGAGCAAAAGAAGAAAGAAGAGAGTAGAAGAAGAAGAAATGAGGAAGAAGGGAATGGCTTTTGTGTTCGGCCAAAGAGGGGGAGAAGTGGTGTTTAGGTTGTGTGATAATGAAGGGTGGATGTGAGTGGTGAAGAGAAGATGGGATTTGATAGGTGAAGGGTTTTTGTGGAAGAGGTAATGAGTTGATTGGTGAATGGGGAAGAAGAGAGAGAGTGGTGGGGTTGGTGGGGATCCTGTGGGGTCCACAGATCCTGTGGTGTCAAGGAAACGTAATCCCTGCACCAAATGGCATTCAAAATCACGTTTTGAGCCATTTCTGGCGTTAAACGCCGGGCTGGTGCCCATTCCTGGCGTTTAACGCCAGGTTCTTGCCCTTTTCTGGCGTTTAACGCCAGTCTGGTGCCCCTTTCTGGCGTTAAACGCCCAGAATAGTGCCAGACTGGGCGTTAAACGCCCAATTGCTAGCCTCACTGGCGTTTAAACGCCAGTGGGTTCTTCCTCCAGGGTGTGCTGTTTTTCTTCCTGTTTTTCATTCTGTTTTTGCTTTTTTAATTGATTTCGTGACTTCTCATGATCATCAACCTACAAAAAAACATAAAATAACAAAAGAAAATAGTCAAAATATAACATTGGGTTGCCTCCCAACAAGCGCTTCTTTAATGTCAGTAGCTTGACAGATGGCTCTCATGGAGCCTCACATTTTCTCAGAGCAATGTTGGAACCTCCCAACACCAAACTTAGAGTTTGAATGTGGGGGTTCAACACCAAACTTAGAGTTTAGTTGTGGCCTCCCAACACCAAACTTAGAGTTTGACTGTGGGGGCTCTGTTTGACTCTGATTTGAGAGAAGCTCTTCATGCTTCCTCTCCATGATGACAGAGGGATATCCTTGAGCCTTAAACACCAAGGATTCTTCATTCACTTGAATGATCAACTCTCCTCTATCAACATCAATCACAGCCTTTGTTGTGGCCAGGAAGGGTCTGCCAAGGATGATGGTTTCATCCATGCACTTTCCAGTCTCTAGGACTATGAAATCCGCAGGGATGTAATGGTTTTCAATCTTCACCAAAACATCCTCTACAAGTCCATGAGCTTGTTTTCTTGAGTTGTCTGCCATCTCTAATGAGATTCTTGCAGCTTGCACCTCAAAGATCCCTAGCTTCTCCATTACAGAGAGAGGCATGAGGTTTACACTTGACCCTAAGTCACACAGAGCCTTCTTGAAGGTCATGGTGCCTATGGTACAAGGTATGGAAAACTTCCCAGGGTCCTGCCTCTTTTGAGGTAATTTTTGCCTAGACAAGTCATCCAGTTCTTTGGTGAGCAAGGGAGGTTCATCCTCCCAAGTCTCATTTCCAAATAACTTGTCATTTAGCTTCATGATTGCTCCAAGGTATTTAGCAACTTGCTCTTCAGTGACATACTCATCCTCTTCAGAGGAAGAATACTCATCAGAGCTCATGAATGGCAGAAGTAAATCCAATGGAATTTCTATGGTCTCAATTTGAGCCTCAGATTCCCATGGTTCCTCAGTAGGGAACTCAGTAGAGGCTAGTGCACGTCCATTGAGGCCTTCCTCAGTGGCGTTCACTGCCTCTCCTTCCTCTCCAAATTCGGCCATGTTGATGGCCTTGCACTCTCCTTTTGGATTTTCTTCTGTATTGCTTGGAAGAGTACTTGGAGGGAGTTCAGTAATTTTCTTGCTCAGCTGTCCCACTTGTGCCTCCAAATTCCTAATGGAGGACCTTGTTTCAGTCATGAAACTTTGAGTGGTTTTGATTAGATCAGAGACCATGGTTGCTAAGTCAGAGGTGTTCTGCTTAGAGCTCTCTGTCTGTTGCTGAGAAGATGATGGAAAAGGCTTGCCATTGCTAAACCTGTTTCTTCCATCATTATTGTTGTTGAAACCTTGTTGAGGTCTCTCTTGATTCTTCCATGAGAAATTTGGGTGATTTCTCCATGAAGAATTATAGGTGTTTCCATAGGGTTCTCCTAGGTAATTCACCTCTTCCATTGAAGGGTTCTCAGGATCATATGCTTCTTCTTCAGATGAAGCGTCCTTAGTACTGCTTGGTGCATTTTTGCATTCCAGACAGACTTTGAGAGATCAAATTGACTTGTTGAGTCAATATCTTGTTCTGAGCCAGAATGGCATTCAGAGCATCAATCTCAAGAACTCCTTTCTTCTGATTTGTCCCATTGTTCACAGGATTCCTTTCAGAAGTGTACATGAATTGGTTATTTGCAACCATTTCAATTAGCTCTTGAGCTTCTGTAGGCGTCTTCTTTAAATGAAGAGATCCTCCAGCAGAGCTATCCAAAGACATCTTGGATAGTTCAGAGAGACCATCATAGAAAATACCTATGATGCTCCATTCAGAAAGCATGTCAGAAGGACATTTTCTGATCAATTGTTTGTATCTTTCCCAAGCTTCATAGAGGGATTCTCCATCCTTCTGTCTGAAGGTTTGGACTTCCACTCTAAGCTTACTCAATTTTTGAGGTGGAAAGAACTTTGCCAAGAAGGCATTGACTAGCTTTTCCCATGAGTCCAGGCTTTCTTTAGGTTGTGAGTCCAACCATGTCCTAGCTCTGTCTCTTACAGCAAAAGGGAATAGCATAAGTCTGTAGACCTCAGGGTCTACCCCATTAGTCTTGACAGTGTCACAGATTTGCAAGAATTCAGCTAAAAACTGATGAGGATCTTCCAATGGAAGTCCATGAAACTTGCAATTCTGTTGCATTAGAGAAACTAATTGAGGCTTAAGCTCAAAGTTGTTTGCTCCAATGGCAGGGATAGAGATGCTTCTCCCATAAAAGTCGGGAGTAGGTGCAGTAAAGTCACCCAGCACCTTCCTTGCATTGTTTGCATTGTTGTTGTTTTCGGCTGCCATGTCTTCTTCTTCTTTGAAGAATTCGGTTAGGTCCTCTATAGAGAATTGTGCCTTAGCTTCTCTTAGCTTTCGCTTCAAGGTCCTTTCAGGTTCAGGGTCAGCTTCAACAAGAATACCTTTGTCTCTGCTCCTGCTCATATGAAAGAGAAGAGAACAAGAAAATGTGGAATCCTCTATGTCACAGTATAGAGATTCCTTGAGGTGTCAGAAGAACAGAAAAATAGAAGAAAGAGGTAGAAGAATTCGAACTTAATCAGATAGAGTTCGAATTGTGCATTGAGAAGGAGTGGTACTCCATAAATAGAAGGATGTGAGAAGAGAGGAGGAGCTTTTTCGAAAATTAAGTTAAAGAATTTGAAAACATTTTGAAAAACACTAATTAATTTTCGAAAATAAGAGTGGGAAAGAAATCAAGTGATTTTTGAAAAAGATTTTGAAATTAGAAGTCAAAAAGATTTGATTGAAAGCTATTTTGAAAAAGATGAGGTTAAGCGGATATGATTGGTTTTTAAAAAATATGTGATTGAGAAGATATGATTTGAAAACAATTTTAAAAAGATTTGATTTTAAAAATTAATGACTTGCCTAACAAGAAAAGATATGATTCAAACATTAAACCTTTCTCAACAGAAAAGGCAATATACTTGAGATGTTCAATCAAATCATTAATTGATAGCAAGTATCTTTGAAAAAGGAAAGAAATTGATTTTGAAAACATTTGATTGAAAAGATATGATTTGAAAAAGATTTGATTTTGAAAAACTTTGAAAACTTGAAAAAAAATTGATTTGAAAACAAAATCCTCCCCCTTGTGCCATCCTAGTGTTAAACGCCCAGAATGGTGCACATTCTGGCGTTTAACGCCCAATGCACTACCTTTTTGGGCGTTAAACGCCCAACCAGGCACCCTGGCTGGCGTTTAAACGCCAGTCTGTCCTTCTTCACTGGGCGTTTTGAACGCCCAACTTTTTCTGTGTAATTCCTCTGCTGCATGTTCTGAATCTTCAGTTCCCTGTACTATTGACTTGAAAATAGAACCAAGATCAAATAAACAATGCATTGCAAGACACCAAACTTAGCAGTTTGTATACTACTAACACTAACAAAATGAGAATGCATATGAGAAACAACAAAACACTCAAGTCAATAGAATTCAAAGATCAAAACAAGGAAATCATCAAGAACATCTTGAAGATTAATGAAGACACATGAATGAATGCAAGAAGAACAGAAACATGCAATTGACACCAAACTTAAAATGAGACTCTAGACTTAAACAAGAAACATAAAATATTTTTGGTTTTTATGATTTTGAAATTTGTTTTTTGTGCTTTTTTTTTCGAAAATTATATGAAAAGAAAATAAAGGTATCAAAATTCTTAATGAGAATTCCAGGAATCATGCAATGTTAGTCTAAAGCTTCAGTCTAAAGGAATTAGACATGGCTAGCCAAGCTTCAGCAGGACATTGCATTCAAGAGCTAAATTGATGAAAATCAATCAGCTTTGGTGATGATAAGAACATCACCTTGAAACACTAGAATTCATTCTTAAGAACTCTGAAGAAAAAATACCTAATCTAAGCAACAAGATGAACTGTCAGTTGTCCATACACAAAACAATCCCTGGCAACGGCGCCAAAAACTTGGTGCGCGAAATTGTGATCACTACACAACTTTGCACAACTAACCAGCAAGTGCACTGGGTCGTCCAAGTAATACCTTACGTGAGTAAGGGTCGATCCCACGGAGATTGTTGGTATGAAGCAAGCTATGGTCACCTTGTAAATCTCAGTCAGGCAGACTCAAATGGGTATAGTGGTATACGAATAAAGCATAAAGATAAAGATAGAGGTACTTATGTAATTCGTTGGTAGGAACTTCAGATAAGCGTATGAAGATGCATTCCCTTCCGTCTCTCTGCTTTCCTACTATCTTCATCCTATCCTTCTTACTCCTTTCCATGGCAAGCTTATGTAGGGTTTAACCGTTGTCAGTGGCTACCTCCCATCCTCTCAGTGAAAATGTTCCTATGCTCTGTCACAGCATATGGCTAATCAGCTATCGGTTCTCGGTCAGGCCGGAATAGAATCCATTGATTCTTTTGCGTCTGTCACTAACGCCCCGCCTGCTAGGAGTTTGAAGCACGTCACAGTCATTCAATCATTGAATCCTACTCAGAATACCACAGACAAGGTTAGACCTTCCGGATTCTCTTGAATGCCGCCATCAGTTCTCGCCTATACCACGAAGACTCTGATCTCACGGAATGGCTGGCTCGTTTGTCAGGCGAGCACTCGGTTGTCAGGCGATCAACCATGCATCGTGTATCAGAAATCCAAGAGATATTCACTAGAGCCTTGATTGCTTGTAGAACAAAAGTGGTTGTCAGTCACCTTGTTCATAGGTGAGAATGATGATGAGTGTCACGGATCATCACATTCATCAAGTTGAAGAACAAGTGATATCTTGGACAAAGAACAAGCGGAATTGAATAGAAGAACAATAGTAATTGTATTAATACTCGAGGTACAGCAGAGCTCCACACCTTAATCTATGGTGTGTAGAAACTCCACCGTTGAAAATACATAAGAACAAGGTCTAGGCATGGCCGTGAGGCCAGCCTCCCAATGATCTAAGAACTAGATGTCCAAAGATGATCAAAGGATCTAAAATAATCCAAAGATGAAAATACAATAGTAAAAGGTCCTATATATAGAAAACTAGTAGCCTAAGGTGTACAGAGATGAGTAAATGACATAAAAATCCACTTCCGGGCCCACTTGGTGTGTGCTTGGGCTGAGCAAATGAAGCATTTTCGTGTAGAGACTCCTCTTGGAGTTAAACACCAGCTTTTATGCCAGTTTGGGCGTTTAACTCCCATTTAGGTGCCAGTTCCGGCGTTTAACGCTGGAATTTCTGTAGGTGACTTTGAACGCCGGTTTGGGCCATCAAATCTTGGGCAAAGTATGGACTATCATATATTGCTGGAAAGCCCAGGATGTCTACTTTCCAACGCCGTTGAGAGCGCGCCAATTGGGCTTCTGTAGCTCCAGAAAATCTACTTCGAGTGCAGGGAGGTCAGAATCCAACAGCATCTGCAGTCCTTTTGAGTCTCTGGATCAGATTTTTGCTCAGATCCCTCAATTTCAGCCAGAAAATACCTGAAATCACAGAAAAACACACAAACTCATAGTAAAGTCCAGAAAAGTGAATTTTAACTAAAAACTAATAAAAATATAATAAAAACTAACTAAAAGATACTAAAAACATACTAAAAACAATGCCAAAAAGGGTACAAATTATCCGCTCATCATGAGGTAGAATACAAGTAATGAAGATAACAAGTATCACAAATAAGCATATTAACATTCACTTAGGCATTCTCAATTAATGCATAAGCAAGCAGATCAAACAATATGCATATGATGTATGCCTGTCCTATGGCTGATGACTCTCATCTGTTAGTTATAAAGTTAACCCGACAAGTCCGGCTGCTAAACCCTGGACTGTCTCCCGTCGCGCATCTTCAAAAGTCTATGCATAGCTTTTTCTCTTATATATAATTTGCTCATTGGGGGTATCCTTCCTGAGGATTTATACGTGCTCGGTCACCCTTACGACATAGGTTCAATAGAGTATCGAATCTCAACCACCCTTACGACATATGGTTAATAGAGTATCGAATCTCAACCTAGAACATGTGGTGGCAAGCCACTGTTCTTTACCCAGAGAAACTCATACTCAGATAAGATTGAGTGCATAAGCCACATAAACATTTATAATCATTCCTAATCATTGCACAATCATTCATTATAGTCATGGCATCACATATACTCCACTTCTTTGTACTTTTCATACATAATTCATCATTTTTCAACCTTACTTCATCCCTAAGTTATCACCTTTTTCTAGATTCATCTCATTACTAGGCATACTACTAAGATCTAGGGCTAAAAGAGTAAAAATAGATGTTTAGAGGTTCAAAATTAGGTTTTAAAACACAAATTAACTTTGTTGAAAACAAGGGTCCTGCGTACGTGTGGGTACTCATTTTTCCTTGCTAGCATACACAAACACCTTGCTCGCATACACGAGATGCCCAACCTAGAAGGGTTGGTCACATCGCATGCAGTGGTCGTGTACGCAAGATATGCAGAGTGGCAAAAATGTTAAATGCTGCAGAATTTCAGTTTTGCACTCTGAACTTTCGACGCGCATAACCTTTTCGTTTTAAAACATTTTTCATCCGTTCTTCAGACGGCATAAACTTCACGAACCCAATTTTCTTATGAAATAAATCTGAAATAATTTGAGGGTCCGAAAGCTGAGTTATGGCTCGCCGAAATTCAGCCAAAAATCAAATTTTCACAAAAATCCTCAAAGCTCTATTTTCATTAATACACCATTGAATATCAACTTCCTATGCTAAAAAATCAGCACTAACACATACAATATTATAGGAACACAACTCTACACCCTTCCTACCTCAATTTTAAACAATTCTCATACATGAACTTCACAATTATACCAACAAAATCATCAACAATCCATCATCTATACATATTCATTATTATCAACTTGCCAATAATCATTAAATCATAATTTATCATTCTATTTCCATTCTCAATATCAAACAACAAACCAATACTCAACCTAGTTCAAGAAATACTATCAAGGCACTAAACAATCCACATACTCATGCATTTCCACCTATCCTATGGTCATTTAACCTAAGTTTTCACAAGACATTATATATTAAATATGAAAAAGCAAAACCATACCTTGGCCGATTTCCTCTTATAACCCAAAGACAACCCACTAAGCAAGCCACGAGTTCCACTTCCAAAATCCAGCCTCCACAGTTTTCACCAAGCATTCAATATCCACAATTAAGCTTCAATTTACATAAATACACACACCTAACACATATTATCACATATACATATCCAAAATTCAATACCCAACACACTTAATCAAGGTATTAGTTAAGGTTCTAAGAGTCTCACCTTACTCAAGTACCAATGAAGCAAGATTAAGCATTTTTCTCGAACTAATCGGATCCTATAACATAAAAGAATCAAAATCTCAACACCCACTTATACAATTTTCAAAATTTTGGAAAAGGAATAACTGAGATTAAAACTGATACTTCCTTACCAAATTAGATATTGGGCTTTGTAGAGCTTGACGTTGTAGACGCGTGGCCGCAAACGGTGTGATGATCAGAGCTCGGAGTGAGAAGATATGGTGGTTTGAATCAAAGCCAAGGATTTTGTTCTCCTTCCCTTGTTCTTTCCTCAGAAGCGTGTTTCTCATGAGTTTGGGAAGGAATGAGCTGAGCTCATGGTGTTAGTGGAGTGTGGGTTGGGCCTTGGGCCCAATACGGGCCTAGTTTGGCCCATTCAGCCCAATCTTGGGCCAAATTTTTTAAAATTAATGTCAAAAATTCTTATTTTAATTAGCTCTACCTCATTAAACTATAAAATTCATATCTCTAATTTTTATTAAAAATTAATTTATTGATTAACTATTTGCTAATTTTTACGGGGTTTACATATTGTCGGAGATCCACGAAGGGTGTTGTGAACATCACTTGGGCGGAAAATCATTAGGTTAGAAGGTCATTAGAGCTTAATATTACTGGCCCACTATTATTAAAGATGTTATGGAGTATGTAAAGAAGTGTCAAAAGTGCCAACTCCATGGTATTTATCATCAAATCCCATCTCATAAACTCGTCTCTATCATTCTGACACGACCATTTGCAAAGTGGAAAATGGATTTATTAGGTCAATTCCCTTAAGGTCCTGGTCAAGTAAAGTACCTAATAGTGTCCATAGACTATTTCACAAAGTGGATTGAAGATATGCCGCTAGCGAGCATCACCTCAAACTAATGTCAGAAGTTTGTCTGGGGAGAAGTTCTCGCTAGGTTTGGAATTTTTGAGGCAATCGTCACATATAATGGAACGCAGTTCACGGACTCTGAATTTCATGAACTATTAAGTGGACTAGGAATTCGGCAAATCTTTGCCTTAGTAGAGTACCCTCAAGAAAATGGACAGACTAAAACTACAAACAAGGTAATTCTGAAAGGGTTGAAGAAGCGATTAGACGACGTTCCAAGATCATGGGTTGATGAGCTATGCTAAGTGATATGGTCCTATCGTACTACGACTCAGTCCTCTACTGGAAAAAGACCATTCTGACTTACTTCTGGGGAAGAAGCAGTGATCCTAGTAGACATTGGAGAGCCCAATCCACGAATTCTTCTTGGGAGTTTGATACAGCACGAAGGTCTTGACCTAATTGATGAGGTGAGGGAAGCAACCAACCTAGCAGAACAAGCCTTGAAGCAAAGAGTTGCTAAAAGGTATAATTCCAAGGTGAAATCAAAGAACTTCCAAGCAGGAGACTTGATATTGAAGCAAGTTGATGCCGGGACCTCGGCATCCCAGGGAAAGTTGGCTCTAACCAGGAAGGTTCCTTTAGGGTTAAAGAGAATCTGGGCAAAGGGGTATACAAGTTAGAAAACCTAGATGGTTCCAAAGTCCCAAGAAGTTGCAATGCTGTTCACTTGAAAGGTATTATTCTTAGGAGCATCTTGTAATAAAATAAATGAACTCTTTTCCTATACACTTAGGTTTTTAAAGAGGCCTGATAACGTTTTTTAAAAAAATTCATTAATAATACAATGTGATCTAATTTTTGAATGATTGTCATTTAAATTGCACGCATTATGTCGTTATTTAATTTTTCATGTGTAAGTGTTAATAATGGTACAACGGTATATCAAATACCTATCCATAAATGAATGTTAAAGCCAAACGGCCAAGTAGTAATACATTTATCAACAAGCATCGATGAATAGGCGCATTAAATGCTAGTATCGGAAAATAATAAAAGCGCAAGTCACGAAATTTAAAAGGCAATAAAGGTGGTAACGACTTAACCTAATCAAATTTTGTTTAAAAGTTCACAGAAGAGATAACGATGTCCCGAATAAACAAGAAAATGTTTGTCCATAAAAGGTAATACGAATTGCCTAGTTCAAAACACTTCAAACTTTCAAAAAAAGGAATTATAAAATTTCTACAGCTTTTTCATCTGCCACTTTCTTGAAAACACTAACCTTGGAAACGTCCAAGTCGAGAGCTAAGAGTCTGATTTGGTCAAGGATGTTCTGCTCGGCATCAAATATCCTATCTACAATAGCGCGCTCAGCTCGCTTATCTGATGTGTCGAGGGTTTCAAGTTGAGTCATAAGCTCGAAAACTTGTTTCTTCAAATTTTCCACCTTCAAATCTAAAGAAAACTTTGCCTCCTTCAAGTTTGTTACTTCACCTTGAAGGGTGGTTTGTTCCTCTTGATGGATGAAAATTGAAGTATTTAGGCTCTTAACTTACGAATTGACATTGGAAGTTTCTCTATCCTTCACCGCGAACTCAGCACAAAAGTTCAAGATCTCCACCTCGGTGTCTCAGACATAGGCATCCGAGCAAAGGAGCAACATCTAAACTCGAGGAAAGGTGTCCTCCAAGGGCATCTTAGCAAGTCCCAATCGGGTATCCGCAGTCAGTAGGAGTATGTCCACAAAGTCAAGAGCCCAAAATTCTTTCTCTTGGACACAACCAAATGAAGTCGAAGAAAGGACATCAGAAGGCTCTTTACCTTTTTTCTTCGGCCTTTGCTTCTCTAAAGAGTTAGCAGGGGAACCTTCTTCCAAATTATGGTCTTCAGAACCCTGTCCTTCTCTGCTTCCTTCAAACCTGGGAGGCAGTGGCAGATTGCTCAATGTGGTCGACAAAGACACCCTGTTGCCACTAGGGTTAATCGGGAGGTTGGATTGAGATTGTAACCTTTTCTTCATAGCAGCAATAGCTACAATTACTCCAACCATGGGGACTACCAAAGGAAAAGATTTTTTATAAGCTCATAAAGTTGGAAGAAAATAATTCAAAATTTTGAAAACAAGGGCTGAGAACATAAAATTTGCTAATGTTGTTTCGAGTAGCATGCTCGATGATGAGCGGATAATTTATACGCTTTTTGGCATTGTTTTTAGTATGTTTTTAGTATGATTTAGTTAGTTTTTAGTATATTTTTATTAGTTTTTAGTTAAAATTCACTTTCCTGCACTTTACTATGAGTTTGTGTATTTTTCTGTGATTTCAGGTATTTTCTGGCTGAAATTGAGGGATCTGAGCAAAAATCTGATTTAGAGGCTGAAAAGGACTGCAGATGCTGTTGGATTCTGACTTCCCTGCACTCGAAGTGGATTTTCTGGAGCTACAGAAGCCCAATTGGCGCGCTCTCAACGGCGTTAGAAAGTAGACATTCTGGGCTTTCCAACAATGTATAATAGTCCATACTTTGTCCGAGGTTTGATGGCCCAAACCGGCGTTGCAAATCAGCCTCAGAATTTCCAGCGTTTAACGCTGGAACTGGCACAAAAATTGGAGTTAAACGCCCAAACTGGCATGAAAGCTGGCGTTTAACTCCAGAAAAGGTCTCTACACATGAAAGCTTCAATGCTCAGCCCAAGCACACACTAAGTGGACCCAGAAGTGGATTTTTACGTCATTTACTCATTCCTGTATACCCTAGGTTACTAGTTCACTATTAATAGGATCTTTTGACATTGTATCTGTACCTCATGACACTTTACACGTTTCTTTGTGTACTTCTTACAGCATGAGTCTCTAAACCCCATGGTTGGGGGTGAGGAGCTCTGCTGTGTCTTAATGGATTAATGCAATTACTACTGTTTCTTATTCAATCATGCTTGCTTCCGTTCTAAGATATCACTTGCTCTTAACCCGGATGAATGTGATGACCCGTGACACTCATCATATTCTCAACTATGAACGCGTGCCTGACAACCACCTCCGTTCTACTTTAGATTGAGTAGATATCTCTTGGATTCTTTAATCAGAATCTTCGTGGTATAAGCTAGAATTGATGGCGGCATTCAAGAGAATCCGGAAGGTCTAAACCTTGTCTGTGGTATTCTGAGTAGGATTCAATGATTGAATGATTGTTACGAACTTCAAACTCCTGAGGGCGGGGCGTTAGTGACAGACGCAAAAGAATCATTGGATTCTATTCCGGCCTGATTGAGAACCGACAGATGGATAGCCGTGCCGTGACAGGGTGCGTTGAACATTTCCACTGAGAGGATGGGAGGTAGCCATTGACAACGGTGAAACCCTACATACAGCTTGCCATGGAAGGAGCCTTGCATGTTTGATGAAGAAGACAGTAGGAAAGCAGAGATTCAGAAGATGGAGCATCTCCAAAACCTCAACCTATTCTCCATTACTGCATAACAAGTACTTATTTCATGTTCTTTTGCTTTTCACAATCAACCCTGATAATTTCTGATATCCTGACTAAGATTTACAAGATAACCATAGCTTGCTTCAAGCCGACAATCTCCGTGGGATCGACCCTTACTCACGTAAGGTATTACTTGGACGACCCAGTGCACTTGCTGGTTAGTTGTGCGGGGTTGCAAAAGTGTGATTGCAATTTCGTGCACCAAGTTTTTGGCGCCGTTGCCGGGGATTGTTCGAGTTTGGACAACTGACGGCTTATCTTGTTGCTTAGATTAGGACTATTTTATTTTTGTTGGTTTAGAGTCTTTTAGTTGAGTCTAGTTTCATATTTTAAGTTTGGTGTCAATTGCATGCTTTTGTTTTTCTTCTAATTTTCGAATTTGCATGTCTTTAGTCCCTTTTGATCCGTAAAAATTCTAAGTTTGGTGTCCTCTTTGTGTTTTTCCGTTAAAATTTTCGAAAAATTGTGTTTGATTTTCTAAAAATTTTAAGTTTGGTGTCATTTTGTGTTTTTCTCTTTCTTCATTTCAAAAATCAAATCTTTTTCATAAAATTTTTCTCAATCATATCTTTCTAATTGCTAATCTCAAAATCTTTTCAATTAACTAATTGATTCAGTTTTCAATTTGCTTTGATCTTATTTTCTTTTAATTTTCGAATTTTTATTTTATTTTTCTTTTGTTTTATTTTATTTTATCTTTTTTCGGATAATTCAAAAAAAAAAAAACAAAATTTATCCATTTGCAATCCATATCATTTCCCTTTATCCATTATGGACCTAAGTGGGATTGATCAGTCCAGAAGGACTCTGGGGTCATATGCCAACCCCATTACAGCTGCATATGGGAGTAGCATCTGTACACCTCCCATCAAAGCAAGCAGCTTTGAGCTAAATCCTCAACTCATTATCATAGTGCAGCAAAATTGCCAGTATTCCGGTCTTCCACAGGAAGAACCTACTGAGTTTCTGGCACAGTTCTTACAAATTGCTGACACAGTACATGATAAAGAGGTGGATCAGGATGTCTACAGACTATTACTGTTTCCATTTGCTGTAAAAGATCAAGCTAAAAGGTGGTTGAATAACCAACCTACAGCAAGCATAAAGACATGGAAACAGTTATCAGACAAATTCCTGAATCATTTTTACCCTCCAAAGAGGATGACACAGCTAAGGCTGGACATCCAAGGCTTTAAACAAGAGGATAATGAATCCCTTTATAATGCCTGGGAGAGGTATAGAGGTATGCTAAGAAAATGCCCCTCTGAAATGTTTTCAGAGTGGGTACAGTTAGACATCTTCTACTATGGGCTTACAGAAAAAGCTCAGATGTCTTTAGACCACTCAGCTGGTGGATCTATACACATGAGGAAGACAATTGAAGAGGCTCAAGAGCTTATAGACACTGTTGCTAGAAACCAATATTTATACTCTAGCAATGAGTTCTCTCCAAAAGAGGAAGTCATGGCAGTAGTCACTGATCCTAATCCTCAAGAACAGATGATTGAGCTTAATCAACAATTACTCCTAATGACAGAACAGTTAGCAGAATTTAAAGAGATGCTTCATGAAACTAAAGTTGCTAACAAGAACATAGAACTGCAGTTGAATCAAGCAAAACAGCAGATATCTAAACAGATAACAGGAGAGTGTCAAGCAGTTCAACTGAGGAGTGGGAAGACACTGAACAACACCACTCAAAAGAGTAAAAAGTCAAATAAGGAACAATTGACAGAGGATAACCAAACCACTGTTCAAAATCCCTCTGAGGACAGTAAGAGCCCAGAGAGGAATGCTAGTGGCGTTCAAACGCCAGGAAGGGAGGGAAAGTTGGCGTTAAACGCCCATTCCCTGCCCAGTTTTGGCGTTCAAACGCCAGAAAAGGGGGAAAAGTTGGCGTTTAACGCCCATTTTCCACCCAATCCTGGCGTTTAGACGCCAAGGGAGGATCAGACACCTGAGAGTGCTGACAGTAATCCCTCTAAAAAGGATTCTTTAACCACTTCTGTAAGGAACAAGCCTGCAGCAACTAAGGTTGAAGAATATAAAGCCAAGATGCCTTATCCTCAGAAACTCCGCTAAGCGGAGTAGGATAAGCAATTTGCCCGCTTTGCAGATTATCTAAGGACTCTTGAAATAAAGATTCCGTTTGCAGAGGCACTTGAGCAAATACCTTCTTATGCTAAGTTCATGAAAGAGATCTTAAGTCATAAGAAGGATTGGAGAGAAACTGAAAAAGTATTTCTCACTGAAGAATGCAGTGCAGTCATTCTGAAAAGCTTACCAGAAAAGCTTCAAGATCCAGGTAGCTTTATGATACCATGCACATTAGAAGGCGCTTGCACCAAGACAGCCCTATGTGATCTTGGAGCAAGCATCAATCTAATACCTGCATCCACTATCAGAAAGCTTGGGTTGACTGGAGAAGTCAAACCAACCCGGATATGCCTCCAACTTGCTGATGGCTCCATTAAACATCCATCAGGCATAATAGAGGATATGATTGTCAAGGTTGGGCCATTTGCCTTTCCAACTGACTTTGTGGTGCTGGAAATGGAGGAGCACAAGAGTGCAACTCTCATTCTAGGAAGACCTTTCCTAGCAACTGGACGAACTCTCATTGATGTACAAAAAGGGGAAGTAACCCTGAGAATCAATGAGGATGAGTTCAAGTTGAATGCTGTGAAAGCTATGCAGCATCCAGACACACCAAATGACTGCATGGGCGCTGACATTATTGACTCTTTGGTGGAAGAGATCAATATGACTGAAAGCCTAGAATCAGAGCTTGAAGACATCTTCAAGGATGCTCAGCCTGATCAAGAAGAACCACAGGAAACAAAGGAATTTTCGAAAATTCCTCAGGAGGAGGATAAGCCTCCCAAACCTGAACGCAAACCACTGCCACCATCCCTGAAGTATGCATTTCTGTGAGAGGGTGACACTTTTCCAGTGATTATAAGCTCTGCTTTAAATCCACAGGAAGAGGAAGCACTGATTCAAGTGCTAAGGACACACAAGACAGCTCTTGGGTGGTCCATAAGTGATCTTAAGGGCATTAGCCCAGCTAGATGCATGCACAAGATCCTGTTGGAGGATAATGCCAAACCAGTGGTCCAACCACAAAGGAGGCTAAATCCAGCCATGAAGGAGGTGGTGCAGAAAGAGGTCACTAAATTACTAGAGGCTGGGATCATTTATCCCATTTCTGATAGCCCCTGGGTGAGCCCTGTCCAAGTTGTCCCCAAAAAAGGAGGCATGACAGTGGTTCATAATGAAAAAAATAAACTGGTTCCTACAAGAACAGTCACAGGGTGGCGTATGTGTATTGACTACAGAAGGCTCAATACAGCCACCAGAAAGGATCATTTGCCTTTACCATTCATAGACCAAATGCTAGAAAGACTAGCTGGTCATGACTATTACTGCTTTTTGGATGGCTATTCAGGTTACAACCAAATTGCAGTAGATCCTCAGGACCAAGAGAAAACAGCATTTACTTGCCCTTCTGGCGTGTTTGCCTACAGAAGGATGCCTTTTGGTCTGTGTAATGCTCCTGCAACCTTTCAGAGATGCATGTTATCCATCTTCTCTGATATGGTGGAGAAATTTCTTGAAGTCTTCATGGATGACTTCTCAGTATATGGAGACTCATTCATCTCCTGTCTTAACCACCTATCACTTGTCCTGAAAAGGTGCCAAGAGACTAACCTGGTTTTAAACTGGGAGAAATGTCACTTTATGGTGACTGAAGGAATTGTCCTTGGGCACAAAATTTCAAGCAGGGGAATAGAGGTGGATAAGGCAAAGGTAGAGGTAATTGAAAAATTACCACCACCTGCCAATGTTAAGGCAATCAGAAGCTTTCTGGGGCATGCAGGATTCTACAGAAGGTTCATAAAGGATTTTTCAAAAATTGCAAAACCTTTGAGTAACCTGCTAGCTGCTGACACGCCATTTGTGTTTGACACACAATGTCAGCAGGCGTTTGAGACCCTGAAAGCTAAGCTGGCCACAGCACCAGTCATCTCTGCACCAGATTGGACATTGCCATTTGAATTAATGTGTGATGCCAGTGACCATGCCATTGGTGCAGTGTTGGGACAGAGGCATGACAAGCTTCTGCACGTCATTTATTATGCCAGCCGTGTTCTAAATGATGCACAGAAAAATTACACAACCACAGAAAAAGAATTACTTGCAGTGGTCTATGCCATTGACAAGTTTAGATCTTATCTAGTGGGATCAAAGGTGATTGTGTACACTGACCATGCTGCTCTTAAATACTTACTCACAAAGCAGGATTCAAAACCCAGGCTTATAAGATGGGTGTTGCTTCTGCAAGAGTTTGATATAGAAATAAGAGACAGAAAAGGGACAGAGAACCAAGTAGCTGATCATCTGTCCCGAATAGAACCAGTAGCTGGGACGTCCCTCCCTTCTACTGAGATCTCTGAGACTTTCCCAGATGAGCAACTCTTTGCCATTCAGGAAGCTCCATGGTTTGCAGATATTGCAAACTATAAAGCTGTGAGGTTCATACCCCAGGAGTACAGCAGAGTGCAAAGAAAGAAATTAATTTCAGATGCCAAGTACTACCTATGGGATGAGCCATATCTCTTTAAGAGATGTACAGACAGAATGATCCGCAGATGTGTACCCAGAGAAGAAGCACAAAGGATCCTATGGCATTGCCATGGATCACAGTATGGAGGACATTTTGGAAGTGAGCGAACAGCCACTAAAGTCCTCCAATGTGGCTTCTACTGGCCTACTCTCTATAAAGATTCCCGAGAGTTTGTGCGTAACTGTGACAGTTGCCAAAGAGCTGGTAACTTGCCTCACGGATATGCCATGCCTCAACAAGGGATATTAGAGATAGAATTGTTTGATGTATGGGGAATTGACTTCATGGGTCCATTCCCACCATCATACTCAAACACTTACATTCTGGTGGCAGTGGACTATGTATCTAAGTGGGTAGAAGCAATTGCTACACCCACTAATGATACCAAGACCGTGCTGAAATTCCTCTAGAAACACATCTTCAGCAGGTTTGGTGTTCCCAGAGTACTAATCAGTGACGGGGGCACTCATTTCTGCAATAGACAGCTATACTCTGCTATGGTCAGATATGGAATTAGCCACAAAGTGGCAACTCCGTATCATCCACAGACAAATGAGCAAGCTGAAGTCTCTAACAGAGAACTAAAAAGAATCCTAGAACGGACTGTGATAGCCCGAAGAAAGGATTGGGCAAAGAGTTTGGATGATGCTCTGTGGGCATACAGAACAACATTCAAGACTCCTATAGGAACCTCTCCATACCAACTGGTGTATGGGAAGGCCTGTCATCTGCCCGTGGAACTGGAACATAAAGCCTACTGGGCAACCAGATTCCTAAATATGGATGCTCAGTTAGCTGGTAAAAAAAGATTGCTCCAGTTAAATGAGCTAGAGGAGTTCAGACTCAATGCCTTTGAAAATGCAAAAAATTATAAGGAAAAGGCAAAGAAGTGGCATGACAAGAAGTTGTCAACCAGAGTCTTTGAGCCAGGACAAAAAGTTCTGCTCTTCAACTCTAGGCTCAGATTATTTCCAGGAAAACTTAAATCCCGGTGGAGGGGTCCGTATGTGATTACAGGAGTGTCACCATATGGATATGTTGAACTTTAGGATATTGATTCTGACAAAAAGTTCATTGTTAATGGGCAAAGAATCAAGCATTATCTTGAAGGCAATTTTGAGCAGGAATGCTCAAAACTGAGACTTGAGTGATTTTCAGTAAAGGTCCAGCTAAAGACAGTAAAGAAGCGCTTGCTGGGAGGCAACCCAGTCATTAGCAGGTTATATGTTTTGTTTTTACAAAGGCAAGTATCAAAAATGAAGGAATTCACAGAGTTACAGAAGGATTCAGCGCAAAAAGCAGAGAAAAAGAGCTTACTGGCGAAAAAACGCCAGTAAGGGGCATTTTGGGCGTTAAACGCCAGAATGGGCACCATTCTGGGCGTTTAACGCCAGTAGAGGTGCCATTTTGGGCGTTAAACGCCAGAATGGGCACCATTCTAGGCGTTTAACGCCAGGTGTGCAGCATCCTGGGCGTTTAGCAAAACGCCCAGTGATAAAGGAATTCTGGCGTTTAACGCCAGCCAGGGCACCTGGCTGGGCGTTAAACGCCCACAATGGGCAACAAATGGGCGTTAAACACCAGAATGGATGCCATTCTGGGCGTTTAACGCCAGAAAGGTGGGGGACCAAGATTTTGTTTTCCAATCAAATTTTTTTCAAACTTTCCTTTTCTTACCCATACTTTTCCACATGAACCCATCTCAACCTTTCATCATTCACTTTCAAATCCAAAAAAAATTAAAATCATTCTTCAAATCTCTCTCAAATCAATCCCAAATCTTGTTCAAAAACTTACCCTTCTCTCAAATTCTCTCCATATCTTCTCAAATCTCCTTTCAATTTCTTTCGAAATCTCCTTTCCCCCCCTTATAAAAACACGTTCGGCCTCACCATTCCCCCACACCATTCGAATTTGCTCTCCTCCTCTCTCTCTTCCTTCCTTTCTTTTGCTTGAGGACAAGCAAACCTCTAAGTTTGGTGTGCTTTTCCGTGATCACTAAAGCCAAGATTCATCAAGATCATGGCTCCTAAGGGAAAACAAACCAATTTAAGAGGAAAGAAAGAGAATAATCCAAAGAATCTTCGGAATCAAGAGAAGTTCTTAACCAAAGAACATGAAGACCATTATCACAAAATAATGGGCCTGAGGTCAGTGATCCCGGAAGTAAAATTTGATCTGAAAGAAGATGAATATCCGGGGATCCAAGAGCAAATCCAAAATAGAGGATGGGAAGTTCTAACCAATCCTGAGATAAAGGTTGGAAGGAATATGGTTCTAGAATTCTACTCAAATCTGTGGCTAACAGATAAGCAGAGAATGACTGGAACCGCTTACCATACTTACAGAACTATGGTCAGAGGGAAAGTTATGTACTTCTATCTAGACAAAATAAGAGAAATCTTCAAATTGTCTCAACTGTAAGATGATCCTGAATCCTTTAATAGGAGAATGGTGAGAGCAGATAAAGGGTTGGATCATGTTCTAGAGGACATATGCCTCCCTGAAACTAAGTGGATAACCAATTCAAAGGGTGTCCCAAAATAACTCAAGAGGGGAAACCTCAAACCAATTGCAAGAGGTTGGCTAGACTTTATTGGGCGTTCCATATTGCCCACTAGCAACCGTTCTGAGGTCACTATCAAGAGAGCAGTGATGATTCATTGCATTATGCTTGGAAAAGAAGTGGAGGTTCATCATGTGATTGCTTGTGAGATCTACACAATTGCAAATAAGAATTCCACTGAAGCCAAATTGGCTTACCCAAGCTTGATCTCCTTGCTCTGTAAAGAGGCTGGGGTAAAGATGGGAGTAGATGAATTCATACCCATTGAACATCCAATCACCAAGAATTCAATGGAAGGACAAATGCAAGACAACTCTATCAAAAGGAGGGCACAGGAGTTCCTCCCTGAATTTCCTGAAATTGGCTACTGGGCCAGCCTAGAAGCATCTATCACCAAGTTGCAAGAGACTATGGAGCAACTTAAGGAAGAACAGCAGAATCAGAACTGCATGCTATGCAAATTGCTGAAGGAACAAGAGAAGCAGGGGTGTGAACTTCAAGAACTGAAACGCCAAAAGTTCTCCCCTCAATTTGAGGGAGCATCCACTTCTCAAAATCAAGGTTGTTGAGTCCTAACTCTGTGAAAAACCTCTATCATTAGGAGCCTATTTAAATTTTTGTTTTCTATTTTTAGTCTCATCTTATATCTATTTTTGAGTCTTGTTCTTAATTCATAATTAATAAAATTTAGAATTCATGTCTTAAAGCTATGAATGTCCTATGAATCCATCACCTCTCTTAAATGAAAAATGCTTTAATCACAAAAGAACAAGAAGTACAGGATTTCGAATTTATCCTTGAAACTAGTTGAATTAGTTTGATGTGGTGACAATACTTTTTGTTTTCTGAATGAATGCTTGAACAGTGCATATGTCTTTTGAATTTGTTGTTTTGAGAATGTTAAAATTGTTGGCTCTTGAAAGAATGAGGGAAAAAGAGAACTGTTATTGAGGATCTAAAAAAATCATCAGATTGATTCTTGAAGCTAGAAAAAGCAGTGAATACAAAAAAAAAATTTCGAAAAAAAAGAAAGAAAAAGAAAGAAAAAGAAAGAAATAAAGTTGTGATCCAAGGCAAAAAGAGTGTGCTTAAGAACCCTGGACACCTCTAATTGGGGACTCTAGCAAAGCTGGGTCACAATCTGAAAAGGTTCACCCAATTATGTGTTTGTGGCATGTATGTATCCGGTGGTAATACTGGAAGACAGAGTGCTTTGGGCCACAGCCAAGACTCATACACTAGCTATGTTCAAGAATCATTATACTTAACTAGGAGAATCAATAACACTATCTGAGTTCTGAGTTCCTAAAGATGCCAATCATTCTGAACTTCAAAGGATAAAGTGAGATGCCAAAACTGTTCGGAAGCAAAAAGCTACTGGTCCCGCTCATCTAATTGGAACTATGTTTCTTTGATATTTTGGAGTCTATAGTATATTCTCTTCTTTTTATTCTATTTTGATTTTCAGTTGCTTGGGGACAAGCAACAATTTAAGTTTGGTGTTGGCTTTTTTGTGATCACTAAAGCCAAGATTCATCAAGATCATGGCTCCTAAGGGAAAACAAACCAATTTAAGAGGAAAGAAAGAGAATAATCCAAAGAATCTTTGGAATCAAGAGAAGTTCTTAACCAAAGAACATGAAGACCATTATCACAAAATAATGGGCCTGAGGTCAGTGATCCCGGAAGTAAAATTTGATCTGAAAGAAGATGAATATCCGGGGATCCAAGAGCAAATCCGAAACAGAGGATGGGAAGTTCTAACCAATCCTGAGATAAAGGTTGGAAGGAATATGGTTCAGGAATTCTACTCAAATCTGTGGCTAACAGATAAGCAGAGAATGACTGGAACCGCTTACCATACTTACAGAACCATGGTCAGAGGGAAAGTTATGTACTTCCATCTGGACAAAATAAGAGAAATCTTCAAATTGCCTCAACTGCAAGATGATCCTGAATCCTTTAATAGGAGAATGGTGAGAGCAGATAAAGGGTTGGATCAAGTTCTAGAGGACATATGCCTCCCTGGAACTAAGTGGATAACCAATTCAAAGGGTGTCCCAAACCAACTCAAGCGGGGAGACCTCAAACCAATTGCAAGAGGTTGGCTAGACTTTATTGGGCGTTCCATATTGCTCACTAGCAATCGTTCTGAGGTCACTATCAAGAGAGCAGTGATGATTCATTGCATTATGCTTGGAAAAGAAGTGGAGGTTCATCATGTGATTGCTTGTGAGATCTACACAATTGCAAATAAGAATTCCACTGAAGCCAAACTGGCTTACCCAAGCTTGATCTCCTTGCTCTGTAAAGAGGCTGGGGTAAAGATGGGAGTAGATGAATTCATACCCATTGAACATCCAATCACCAAGAAGTCAATGGAAGGACAAATGCAAGACAACTCTATCAAAAGGAGGGCGCAGGAGTTCCTCCCTGAATTTCCTGAAATTGGCTACTGGGCCAGCCTAGAAGCATCTATCACCAAGTTGTAAGAGACTATGGAGCAACTTAAGGAAGAACAGCAGAATCAGAACTGCATGCTATGCAAATTGCTGAAGGAACAAGAGAAGCAGGGGCGTGAACTTCAAGAACTGAAACGCCAAAAGTTCTCCCCTCAATTTGAGGGAGCATCCACTTCTCAAAATTAAGGTTGTTGAGTCCTAACTCTGTGAAAAACCTCTATCATTAGGAGCCTATTTAAATTTTTGTTTTCTATTTTTAGTCTCATCTTATATCTATTTTTGAGTCTTGTTCTTAATTCATAATTAATAAAATTTAGAATTTATGTCTTAAAGCTATGAATGTCCTATGAATCCATCACCTCTCTTAAATGAAAAATGCTTTAATCACAAAAGAACAAGAAGTACAGGATTTCGAATTTATCCTTGAAACTAGTTGAATTAGTTTGATGTGGTGACAATACTTTTTGTTTTCTGAATGAATGCTTGAACAGTGCATATGTCTTTTCAATTTGTTGTTTTGAGAATGTTAAAATTGTTGGCTCTTGAAAGAATGAGGGAAAAAGAGAACTGTTATTGAGGATCTAAAAAAATCATCAGATTGATTCTTGAAGCTAGAAAAAGCAGTGAATACAAAAAAAAAATTTCGAAAAAAAAAGAAAGAAAAAGAAAGAAAAAGAAAGAAATAAAGTTGTGATCCAAGGCAAAAAGAGTGTGCTTAAGAACCCTGGACACCTCTAATTGGGGACTCTAGCAAAGCTGGGTCACAATCTGAAAAGGTTCACCCAATTATGTGTCTGTGGCATGTATGTATCTGGTGGTAATACTGGAAGACAGAGTGCTTTGGGCCACAGCCAAGACTCATACACTAGATATGTTCAAGAATCATTATACTTAACTAGGAGAATCAATAACACTATCTGAGTTCTGAGTTCCTAAAGATGCCAATCATTCTGAACTTCAAAGGATAAAGTGAGATGCCAAAACTGTTCGGAAGCAAAAAGCTACTGGTCCCGCTCATCTAATTGGAACTATGTTTCTTTGATATTTTGGAGTCTATAGTATATTCTCTTCTTTTTATTCTATTTTGATTTTCAGTTGCTTGGGGACAAGCAACAATTTAAGTTTGGTGTTGTGATGAGCGGATAATTTATACGCTTTTTGGATTCTGACTTCCCTGCACTCGAAGTGGATTTTCTGGAGCTACAGAAGCCCAATTGGCGCGCTCTCAACGGCGTTGGAAAGTAGACATTCTGGGCTTTCCAGCAATGTATAATAGTCCATACTTTGTCCGAGGTTTGATGGCCCAAACCGGCGTTGCAAATCAGCCTCAGAATTTCCAGCGTTTAACGCTGGAATTGGCACAAAAATTGGAGTTAAACGCCCAAACTGGCATGAAAGCTGGCGTTTAACTCCAGAAAAGGTCTCTACACATGAAAGCTTCAATGCTCAGCCCAAGCACACACTAAGTGGACCCAGAAGTGGATTTTTACGTCATTTACTCATTCCTGTATACCCTAGGTTACTAGTTCACTATTAATAGGATCTTTTGACACTGTATCTGTACCTCATGACACTTTACACGTTTCTTTGTGTACTTCTTACAGCATGAGTCTCTAAACCCCATGGTTGGGGGTGAGTAGCTCTGCTGTGTCTTAATGGATTAATGCAATTACTACTGTTTCTTATTCAATCATGCTTGCTTCCGTTCTAAGATATCACTTGCTCTTAACCCGGATGAATGTGATGACCCGTGACACTCATCATATTCTCAACTATGAACGCGTGCCTGACAACCACCTCCGTTCTACTTTAGATTGAGTAGATATCTCTTGGATTCTTTAATCAGAATCTTCGTGGTATAAGCTAGAATTGATGGCGGCATTCAAGAGAATCCGGAAGGTCTAAACCTTGTCTGTGGTATTCTGAGTAGGATTCAATGATTGAATGATTGTTACGAACTTCAAACTCCTGAGGGCGGGGCGTTAGTGACAGACGCAAAAGAATCATTGGATTCTATTCCGGCCTGATTGAGAACCGACAGATGGATAGCCGTGCCGTGACAGGGTGCGTTGAACATTTCCACTGAGAGGATGGGAGGTAGCCATTGACAACGGTGAAACCCTACATACAGCTTGCCATGGAAGGAGCCTTGCGTGTTTGATGAAGAAGACAGTAGGAAAGCAGAGATTCAGAAGATGGAGCATCTCCAAAACCTCAACCTATTCTCCATTACTGCATAACAAGTACTTATTTCATGTTCTTTTTCTTTTCACAATCAACCCTGATAATTTCTGATATCCTGACTAAGATTTACAAGATAACCATAGCTTGCTTCAAGCCAACAATCTCCGTGGGATCGACCCTTACTCACGTAAGGTATTACTTGGACGACCCAGTGCACTTGCTGGTTAGTTGTGCGGGGTTGCAAAAGTGTGATTGCAATTTCGTGCACCACTCGACAACTATAATATCTCTCAAGCTTAGGGGGAGTTCGTTCCATAGACTAATGAGCATGTTAATGCTCACGAGTTTGGAAGCATTAAAGCTATGAACTCAGATCTTCGAGGATGAGACATTAAAATTTTAATAAAGGTTTTACCTTTTTTATTCTTCTAAAGTTATGAAAAAAGTGTTGTACCCTCCTCCCTTTCAATTTTGAAAATTTTTTTCTTTAAATCTATTGTAGGATTCCTAAAAAATATTAAATTTTCTTCTATTGGGATTACCTCAGAAAGAGACAAACCCGTGGCCTTAGAAACTAAAAGGCATGGTTAAAGTAAAAAAAATAAAAGAAGACTCTACTAGAAAGTTCGAGATCTAAGAATGAACATAACAATTCAAAGCTGCGAATGATAGCCCAGCTATTCGGGTGAAATTGAGAAGGAGCGCATCCAGTGTGCTTCAAGACGTTCATTTGAAAGTCAGAAAATGGAAGTCGGACTCCAAGTCAAAAAAACAGGGTCTCATACATCCACAGCCATTTCGGAGGCGTTTCGGCATGTTCATTTATATGGCATAAGTATTCATTGGACCCAGAACCAAAAGTACATATAAATTACCTAAGTCGGAGTTAAAGATGACCCCAGATTCTTGTAAGTTATCTAATTCCTCTTGGGTAATGAAAGGAGGTGTCGATTTCACTTACTCAGAAACCCAAGAGTAGATATACACCTCGAGCTCACTACTTGGATTGGTTGGAGGCACGGGAATAGGTCGGGGTCCCTGGGTGTTTGGAAGTGCTAGCTGATGCGTGAGCATCTTTTCTATCTTTTCCTAGTGAATTTGCATCTAATTTGTTGAGTTTAATAAAGAATTAATTATCTTTTAGCCAATATGGATGCTACTTTGAGTCTTTTTGTAATTTTATTTATTTTAGGTAGCATTCGACTGGATTTGGTGGAGTTTCTACAGCACAAGAATCAAAGGAGATGGCAGTGAGGAGCGACGCGTACGCGTGACTGACGCATACGCGTGATTTGGAGCTTTCCATGGCGACGCGTGCGCGTGACTGACGCGTACACGTGATTTGAAGATTTGCTCAGCGACGCGTGCGCGTGACTTGCGAAAAGACCATCGACGCGTACGCGTGACATGCGCCACGTGCAGAAAATGCAGAAAACGATGAGGGGTGATTTTTGGGCCCCATTTTAGCACCCAAGTTCGGCGCAGATCCAGTGAAGCCAAGTGGTCCTCACGTTACAAGACGCGAAGTAGTTAGTTAATTCTGATTTAAATTCAAAATTGATTTTAAAATAGGAAAAGATATTATCTTAATTTTAGATATTAGATTTTAAATTAATTAGGATTAGTTATAAAAAGGGGAGACTTCTCTTCTATTGAAAACCCCGGAGAACTTCCAATTCTATACAAATTTACATTCCATGAGCAACTAATCCTCCATTGCTAAGGTTAGGAGCTCTGTCTATTTGTATGGATTAATTTTATTGCTTTTTCTATTTTAATTTATGCATGGATTTATACTTTAATAATTGTTTTCGCTCTTTATTTTATGAATTTGGGTGGAACGGAAGTATGACCCTCTTTCTATTTGAGTTCTTGTATAATTTGGAAAAGCTCTATACTTGAATAACAGCTTGAAAATAAATTCTCCTAAATTTTAATTATCTGAATTTAACAGGATACGTGACATATAATCCTTTTATTTCTTGGGTAATTAGAGTTTTTGTGGCATTGATTAGCGGATAATTTATACGCTTTTTGGCAGTGTTTTTACATAGTTTTTAGTATGATTTAGTTAGTTTTTAGTATATTTTTATTAGTTTTTAAGCAAAATTCATATTTCTGAACTTTACTATGAGTTTGTGTGTTTTTTTGTGATTTCAGCTATTTTTTGGCTGAAATTGAGGGACCTGAGCAAAAATCTGATTCAGAGGCTGAAAAAGGACTGCTGATGCTGTTGGATTCTGACCTCCCTGCACTTGAAATGGAGTTTTTGGAGCTACAAAAATCCAAATGGTGCGCTTTTAATTGCGTTGGAAATTAGACATCCAGGGCTTTCCAGCAATATATAATAGTCTATACTTTTCCTGAGTTTAGACGACGCAAACTGGCGTTTAACGCCAGCTTTCTGCCCTATTCTGACGTTAAACGCCAGAAACAAGTTGCGAAGCAGAGTCAAACGCCAAAAACAAATTACAAACTAGCGTTCAACTCCAAGGAAGACCTCTACATGTGAAGCTTCAATACTCAGCCCAAGCACACATCAAGTGGGCCCGGAAGTGGATTTCTGCGTCATTTACTCATTTCTGTACCCCTAGTAATTAGTCTAGTATAAATAGAACTTTTTACTATTGTATTTTCATCTTAGTATCGATCTTTGATTAGTTTATGCGATCTTAGACATTGGGGGCTGGCCTCACGGCCATGCCTGGACCTTCATCACTTATGTATTTTCAATGGTGGAGTTTCTACACACCATAGATTAAGGGTGTGGATTCCTGCTGTTCCTCGAGTATTAATGAAATTACTATTGTTTTCTATTCAATTCATGCTTATTCTTATTCTAAGATATTCATTCGCACTTCAACCGGATGAATGTGATGATCCGTGACACTCATCATCATTCTCACTTATGAACACGTGCCTGACAAACACTTCTGTTCTACCTGCAAAAGCTAGAGTGTGTATCTCTTGGATTCATGGTCCACAACGCATGGTTGCCTCTCCTGACAATAGAGCCTTCCATTCTATGAGATCAGAGCCTTCGTGGTATAAGCTAGAATCCATTAGCAGCATTCTTGAGATCCGAAAAGTCTAAACCTTGTCTGTGGTATTCTGAGTAGGATCTGGGATGAGATGACTGTGACGAGCTTCAAACTCGCGACTGTAGGGCGTGGTGACAGACGCAAAAGGATAGTAAATCCTATTTCTACACGATCGAGAACCAACAACTGATTAGCCATGCGGGAAACCGTAGAGGACCTTTTTCTCTGAGAGGACGGGAAGTAGCCATTGACAACGGTGACGCCCAACATACAGCTTGCCATGGAAAGGAGTATGAAGGATTGGATTAAGGCAGTAGGAAAGCAGAGATTCAGAAGGAACAACGCACCTCCATACACTTATCTGAAATTCCCACCAATGATTTACATAAGTATCTCTATCTTTATTTTACGTTTTATTTATCTTTTAATTATTAAAACTCCATAACCATTTGAATCCGCCTGATTGAGATTTACAAGGTGACCATAGCTTGCTTCAAGCCGACAATCTCTGTGGGATCGACCCTTACTCATGTAAGGTTTATTACTTAGACGACCTAGTGCACTTGCTGGTTAATTGTGTGAAGTTGTGAAAAAGAGTGATATTATACTTGTGCGTACCAAGTTGTTGGCGCAATTGAGATCACAATTTTGTGCACCAAAGTTATTTCTTGTTACTCAAGTCAAGATTTCAATTTCAAAAATTTATCTTTTCAAAAATTTATCTTTTCAAAATCTTTTTCAAAATCAAATCTTTTTCATTTTTTCCTTTGTTTTTCGAAAATTTTAAAAATTATTTTTCAAAATCTTTTTCTTAATTTCATTTCAAATTTTCGAAAACTTTACTAACAATTAATGTGATTGATTCAAAAATTTGAAGTTTGTTACTTTCTTGTTAAGAAAGGTTCAATCTTTAAATTCTAGAATCATATCTTTTAGTTTCTTGTTAGTCAAGTAATCAATTTTAATTTTAAAAATAAAATCTTTTTAATTTCCTTTCAAATCTTTCTAAATTTCTTTTTCAAATCTTTTTCAAAATAAATTTCAATCAAATCTTTTTCAACCATATCTTTTTAAATCATATCTTTTTCAAAATCAATTTCAAAGTTTTTTCTAACTTCTTATCATTTCAAAATTGATTTTCAAATCTTTTTCAACTAACTAATTGACTTTTTGTTTGTTTCTTATCTTTTTCAAAACCACCTAACTACTTTTCAATCTCAAATTTTCAAAAATCACTAACCATTTTTCAAAAACAATTTTCAAAAACTCCTCTCTCTCATCTCCTTCTATTTATTTATTCATTTACTAACACTTCTCTTCATCTAAAAATTCAAACTCTCTCTCCTCCTCTGTGTTCGAATTTTCTCCTCTTTCTTCTATTCTTTTCTTCTTCTACTCTCATAAAGGAATCTCTATACTATGACATAGAGGATTCCTCTTCTTTTTTGTTATCTTCTTTTTCATATGAGAAGGAGCAAGGATAAGGACATTCTTGTTGAAGCAGATCCTGAACCTGAAAGGACCCTCAAGAAGAAGCTAAGAGAAGTTCAAGCACAACAATCCAGAGAAAACCTTTGGTGCACAAAATTGTGATCTCTAATAATGGCATTCAACTTGGTATGCGCGTTTATAGCTCAGCACTTTCTTCACAACTCCGCACAACTAACCAGCAAGTGCACTAGGTCGTCCAAGTAATAAACCTTACGTGAGTAAGGGTCGATCCCACGGAGATTGTTGGTATGAAGTAAGCTATGGTCATCTTGTAAATCTCAGTTAGGCGGATAATAAATGATTATGTAGTTTTCGAATAATAATAATAAATAAATAGAAAATAAAGATAGAAATACTTATGTAAATCATTGGTGGGAATTTCAGATAGGCGTATGAAGATGCTGTGCTCCTTCTGAAACTCTGCTTTCCTACCGCCTTCATCCGATCCTTCTTACTCCTTTCCATGGCAAGCTGTATGTAGGGCATCACCGTTGTCAATGGCTACATCCCATCCTCTCAGTGAAAATGGTCCAAATGCTCTGTCACAGCATGGCTAATCATCTGTCGGTTCTCGATCATGTCGGAATAGAATCCATTGATTCTTTTGCGCTTGTCATCACGCCCAACAATCGCGAGTTTGAAGCTCGTCAGAGTCATTCAATCCCTGAATCCTACTCGGAATACCATAGACAAGGTTTAGAATTTTCGGATTCTCATGAATGCCGCCATCAATTCTAGCTTATACCACGAAGATTCTGATTAAGGAATCCAAGAGATATGCGCCCGGTCTAAGGTAGAACGGAGGTGGTTGTCAGTCACGCGTTCATAGGTGAGAATGATGATGAGTGTCACGGATAATCACATTCATCATGTTGAAGCGCAACGAATATCTTAGAACAGGAATAAACTGAATTGAATAGAAAATAGTAGTAATTGCATTAAAACTCGAGGTACAGCAGAGCTCCACACCCTTAATCTATGGTGTGCAGAAACTCCACCGTTGAAAATACATAAGTGATGAAGGTCCAGGCATGGCCGAATGGCCAGCCCCAATAAACATGATCATAGGATCAAAAATACAATCCAGGATGTCTAATACAATAATAAAATGTCCTATTTATACTAGACTAGCTACTAGGGTTTATAGAAGTAAGTAATTGATGCAGAAATCCACTTCCGGGGCCCACTTGGTGTGTGCTTGGGCTGAGCTTGAGCTTTACTCGTGCAGAGGCTTCTTTTGGAGTTGAACGCCAAGTTGTAACGTGTTTTTGGCGTTCAACTCTGGTTCGTGACGTGTTTCTGGCGTCTGACTCCAGAATGCAGCATGGAACTGGCGTTAAGCGCTAGTTTACGTCGTCTAATCACGAATAAAGTATGGACTATTATATATTGCTGGAAAGCCCTGGATGTCTACTTTCCAACGCCGTTAAGAGCGTGCCATTTGAAGTTCTGTATCTCCAGAAATTCTATTTCGAGTGCAAGGAGGTCAGAATCCAACAGCATCAGCAGTCCTTTGTCCAGAATATACCTGAAATCACAGAAAAACACACAAACTCATAGTAAAGTCCAGAAATGTGAATTTAATATAAAAACTAATGAAAACATCCCTAAAAGTAGATAGATCCTACTAAAAACTACCTAAAAACAATGCCAAAAAGCGTATAAATTATCCGCTCATCACAACACCAAACTTAAATTGTTACTTGTCCCCAAGCAACTGAAAATCAATTAGGATAAAAAGAAGAGAATATACTATAAAGCTCAGAATATCAATGAATATTAATTCTAATTATATGAGTGGGACTTGTAGCTTTTTGCTTCTGAGCAGTTTTGGCATCTCACTTTATCCTTTGAAGTTTAGAATGATTGGCATCTCTAGGAACTTAGAATTTCAGATAGTGTTATTAATTCTCCTAGTTAAGTTTGTTGATTCTTGAACACAGCTACTTTTATGAGTCTTGGCCGTGGCCCTAAGCACTTTGTTTTCCAGTATTACCACCGGATATATAAATGCCACAGACACATGACTGGGTGAACCTTTTCAGATTGTGACTCATCTTTGCTAAAGTTCCCAGTTAGAGGTGTCCAAAGCTCTTAAGCACACTCTTTTTGCTTTGGATCACGACTTTAACCACTCAGTCTCAAGTTTTTTCACTTGGACCTGCATGCCACAAGCACATGGTTAGGGACAGCTTGATTTAGCCGCTTAGGCCTGGATTTTATTTCCTTGGGCCCTCTTATACATTGATGCTCAAAGCCTTGGACCCTTTTTACCCTTGCCTTTTGGTTTTAAGGGCTATTGGCTTTTTCTGCTTGCTTTTTTCTTTCTTTCTATTATATTTTTTTCACAAGCTTTTGCTATTCACTGCTTTTTCTTGCTTCAAGAATCAATTTCATGATTTTTCAGATTATCAATAGCATTTCTCTTTGTTCATTATTCTTTCAAGAGCCAACAATTTTAACATTCATAAACAACAAGATAAAAAATATGCACTGTTCAAGCATTCATTCAGAAAACAAAAAGTATTGTCACCACATCAATATAATTAAACTAAATTCAAGGATAAATTCGAAACTCATGTACTTCTTGTTCTTTTGTATTAAAAACATGTTTTATTTAAGAAAGGTGAAGGATTCATGGAATTATTCATAGCTTTAAGACATAGTTACTACATACTAATGATCATGTAATAAAGACACAAACATAGATAACATAAAGCTTAAAAATCGAAAAACAGAGAAATAAGAACAAGGAATGAGTCCACCTTAGTGATGGTGGGGCTTTCTTCTTGAAGAACCAATCATGTCCTTGAGCTCTTCTATGTCTCTTCCTTGCCTTTGTTGCTCATCCCTCATTGCTCTTTGATCTTCTCTAATTTCATGGAGAATGATGGAGTGTTCTTGATGTTCCACCCTTAATTGATCCATATTGTAACTCAAGTCTTCTAGAGAAGTGTTGAGTTGTTCCCAATAGTTATTGGGAGGAAAGTGTATCCCTTGAGGCATCTCCGGGATTCCTTGGTGATGAGCTTCCTCATGCGTCTCTTGGGATCCATGAGTGGGCTCTCTTGTTTGCTCCATCCTCTTCTTAGTGATGGGCTTGTCCTCTTCAATGAGGATGTCTTCTTCTATGATAACTCCAGCTTAGTAGCATAGATGGCAAATAAGATGAGGAAAAGCTAGCCTTGCCAAGGTAGATGGCTTTTCGGCTATTTTGTAGAATTCAAGGGAGATGACTTCATAAACCTCTACTTCCTCTCCAATCATGATGCTATGGATCATGATGGCCCGATCCACAGTAACTTCGGATCGGTTGCTAGTGGGAATGATGGAGTGTTGGATGAACTCCAACCATCCTCTAGCCACAGGCTTGAGGTCCAGTCTTCTTAATTGAACCGGATTGCCTTTGGAGTCTCTTTTCCATTGAGCTCCTTCAACACATATGTCCATAAGGACTTGGTCCAACCTTTGATCAAAGTTGACTCTTCTTGTGTAGGGGCGTGTATCTCCTTACATCATGGGAAAGTTAAACGCCAATCTCATATTTTCCGGACTAAAATCTAAGTATTTCCCCCAAAACATTGTAAGATAATTCTTTGGATTCGGGTTCACACTTTGATCATGGTTCCTAGTGATCCATGCATTGGCATAGAACTCTTGAACCATTAAGATTCCGAATTGTTGAATGGGGTTGGTCAGAACTTCCCAACTTCTTCTTTGGATCTCATGTTGGATCTCCGGATACTCATTTTTCTTGAGTTTGAAAGGGACCTCAGGAATCACCTTCTTCTTGGCCACAACATCATATAAGTGGTCTTGATGGGGTTTAGAGATGAATCTCTCCATCTCCCATGACTCGGAGGTGGAAGCTTCTGTCTTTCCTTTTCCTTTTCTAGAGGTTTCTCTGGCCTTAGGTGCCATCAATGGTTATGGAAAAATAAAAAAGCTATGCTTTTACCACACTAAACTTAGAATATTGCTCGCCCTCGAGCAAGAGAAGAAAGAATAGATGAAGAAGAAAAAAATATAGAGGAGAGGGAGAGAGGGTTGTGTTTCGGCCAAGGAGGAGAAGAAAGGGTTGTGTTGTGTGAAAATGAAGAAGAATGGAGGGGTTCATATAGTGGAGGGAGAGGGGTTAAGGTTCGGCCATATTGGGTGGGTTTGGGTGGGAAATGGATTTTGAATTTTGAAGGTAGGTGGGGTTTATGGGGAAGAGTGGATGGATGTGAGTGGTGAAGAGGTGATGGGGAAGAGAGATTGAGGTGATTGGTGAAGGGTTTTGAGGAAGAGTGTTATTGGATTGTGTGAAGAGGAGAGAAGGTGAGTTGAGGTAGGTGGGGATCCCGTGGGGTCCACAGATCCTGAGGTGTCAAGGATTTACATCCCAACACGAATGAGGCGTGTAAAATGCCCTTTTCATGCAATCTTGGCGTTCAACGCCAGATTGATGCTTGTTTCTGGCGTTGAACGCCAGCTTCATGCTTGTTTTGGGCGTTCAACACCCATCTGCAGCATGTTTTTGGCGTTGAACGCCAGTTCCATGCTTGTTTTTGGCGTTCAGCGCCAGCTCTTCTCAGTTTTTAAACGCCAGGATGTTGCTTGATTTTGGCGTTCAATGCCAGATCCATGCTCTGTTCTGGCGTTGAATGCCAGCCAGATGCTCCTTACTGGCGTTTAAACGCCAGTAAGCCCTTCCTCCAGGGTTTACTTTTTTTTTCTGCTGTTTTTGATCTTGTTTTTAATTTTAATATTAATTTTGTGACTCCACACGATCATGAACCTGATAAAGCATAAAAGAAAGATAAAAATAAAAATAGAATTAGATAAATAAAAATTAGATTGCCTCCCAATAAGCGCTTTTTTAATGTCATTAGCTTGACAGTGGGCTCTCATGGAGCCTCACAGGTGATTAGGTCAATGTTGTAGACTCCCAACACCAAACTTAGAGTTTGAATGTGGGGATTCAACACCAAACTTAGAGTTTGGCTTTGGCCTCCCAACACCAAACTTAGAGTTTGATTGTGGGGGCTCTGTTTGACTCTGTACTGAGAGAAGCTTTTCATGCTTCTTCTCCATTGTTAAAGAAGAACACCATTGGGTTTTAAACACAAGGTAGTCCCCATTCAATTGAAGGACTAATTCTCCTCTGTTAACATCTATCACAGCTCCTGCTATGGCTAGGAAAGGTCTTCCAAGGATGATGCATTCATCCTCCTCCTTCCTAGTGTCTAAGATTATGAAATCAGCAGGGATGTAATGGGCTTCAACCTTTACTAACACGTCCTCTACCAATCCATAAGCTTGTCTTACTGACCTGTCTACCATTTGCAATGAGAATATGGCAGGCTGTACCTCAATGATCCCTAGCTTCTCTATTACTGAGAGTGGCATAAGATTTATGCTTGACCCCAGGTCACACAGTGCTTTTTCATAGGTCATGGTGCCTATGGTACAGGGTATTAAAAATTTACAAGGATCTTGTTTCTTTTGAGGTAAAGTTTGCTGAACCCATGTATCTAGTTCACCAATGAGCAAGGGAGGTTCACCTTCCCAAGTCTCATTACCAAACAACTTGGCATTCAGCTTCATGATAGCTCCTAGATATTGAGCAACTTGCTCTCCAGTTACATCTTCATCCTCTTTAGAGGAAGAATAGTTTTCAGAGCTCATGAATGGCAGAAAGAGGTTTAATGGGGTCTCTATGGTCTCTATATGACTTCAGATTCCTTTAAGTCCTCAATAAGGAACTCCTTCTTGCTTGAGAGACGTCCCATGAGGTCCTCCTCATTGGGATTCACGCCCTCTTCTTCTTCTCCAGGTTTGGCCATGTTGATTATGTCAATGGCCTTGCACTCTCTTTTTGGATTCTCTTTAGTATTGCTTTAGAGAGTACTAGGAGGAGTTTCTGTGACTTTCTTACTCAGCTAGCCCACTTGTGCCTCCGAATTTCTAATGGAGGATCTTGTTTCACTCATGAAGCTTAAAGTGGCCTTAGACAGATCAGAGACTATATTTGCTAAGTTAGAGGTGCTCTGCTCAGAATTCTCTGTCTGTTGCTGAGAAGATGATGAAAAAGGCTTGCTATTTCTAAACTTGTTTCTTCCACCATTATTAAAGCCTTGTTGAGGATTTTGTTGATCCTTCCATGAGAAATTTGGATGATTTCTCCATGATGAATTATAGGTGTTTCCATAAGGTTCACCCATGTAATTTACCTCTGCCATTGCAGGGTTCTCAGGATCATAAGCTTCTTCTTCAAAAGATGCCTCTTTAGTACTGTTAGATGCATTTTGCCATCCATTCAGACTTTGAGAAATCATGTTGACTTGCTGAGTTAACATTTTGTTCTGAGCCAATATGGCATTCAGAGCATCAATTTCAAGAACTCCCTTCCTCTGAGGCGTCCCATTATTCACGGAATTTCTCTCAGAAGTGTACATGAATTGGTTATTTGCAACCATTTCAATAAGTTCCTGAGCCTCTACAGGCGTTTTCTTTAGGTGAATGAATCCACCTGCAGAATGGTCCAGTGACATCTTAGAGAACTCAGACAGACCATAATAGAATATATCTATCATGGTCCACTCTGAAAACATGTCAGAAGGACACTTTTTGGTCATCTGCTTGTATCTTTCCCAAGCTTCATAGAGGGATTCACCATCTTTTTGCTTGAAAGTCTGAACATCCACTCTAAGCTTGCTCAGCTTTTGAGGAGGAAAGAATTTAACCAAGAAGACCGTGACCAGCTTATCCCAAGAGTCCAGGCTATCCTTAGGTTGTGAGTCCAACCATGTTCTAGCTCTGTCTCTTACAGCAAAAGGGAAAAGCATGAGCCTGTAGACTTCAGGATCTACTCCATTAGTCTTAACAGTCTCACA
The DNA here is from genome assembly GCF_014773155.1 of Arachis stenosperma. Taxonomy (NCBI): domain Eukaryota; kingdom Viridiplantae; phylum Streptophyta; class Magnoliopsida; order Fabales; family Fabaceae; genus Arachis; species Arachis stenosperma. The sequence goes on along the minus strand of NC_080379.1, from coordinate 48,663,965 downwards.
AATCTGCAAGAACTCAGTTAAAAATTGGTAGGGATCTTCTGATGGAAGTCCATGAAACTTGCAGTTTTGTTGCGTTAGAGCAACTAGTTGAGGTTTCAGCTCAAAATTGTTTGCTCTAATGGCGGGAATTGAGATGCTTCTTCCATCAAACTTGGAAGTAGGTGTAGTATAATCACCAAGCATCCTCCTTACATTATTGTTGTTGGGTTCGGCTGCCATATGCTTTTCTTGTTCGAAAATTTCAGTAAGGTTGTCTTTGGATTGTTGTAATTTAGCTTCTCTTAGTTTCCTCTTCAGAGTCCTTTCAGGTTCAAGGTCAGCTTCAACAAGAATGCCTTTTTCCTTGTTCCTACTCATGTGAGAAAGAAGAGAACAGAAAAGGAAGAAGAATCCTCTATGTCACAGTATAGAGATTCCTTTAGGTTAGTAGAAGAGGAAAGGAAATAAGAGTGAAGAAGAGTGAAGAAGAATGAAGAATCCAAACACAAGGGTGAGGATAGGGTCAGATTCTAGAGATGAAGAGAAGTGTTAGTGAATGAATAAATAAATAGAATAAGATGAGAGGGGGAGAATTTGAAAATTAATTTTGAAAAATGGTTAGTGATTTTTGAAAATTAAAGAAAAAATTAAAATTTTAAACAATTAGTTAATTAAAAGAATTTTGAAAATGAGGGAGGGAATTTTCAAAAATTAGGGAGAGGAAATTAGATAGGTGGTTTTGAAAAAGATAAGATATAGTTAAAACACACAAAAAGTCAAATAGTTAGTTGAAAAAGATTTGAAATTTAATTTTGAAAATATAAGAAGTTTAGAAAAGATATTTTGAAGTTAAATTTTTGAAAAAGATAAAATTTTAAAAAAGATATTTTGAGAAAGAATTTATTTTTTTAAAATTAAAATTTGATTACTTGACTAACAAGAAGCTAAAAGATATGATTCTAGGATTTAATGATTGAACCTTTCTTAACAAGAAAGTAACGAACTTCAAATTTTTGAATCAATCACATTAATAGTTAGTAAAGTTTTCGAAATTTTGAATTAAAGATAAGAAAAAGATTTTAAAAATAAATTTTAAAAATTTCGAAAATAATAAAAAAATTGAAAAAGATTTGATTTCTGAAAAAGATTTTGAAAAGATAAGATTTTTAAATTTGAAGTTTTGACTTGACTAACAAGAAATAGCTAATTTTAAAAATTTTGACTAAGTCAACCCAAAATTTTGAAAATTATGAGTAAAACAAGGAAAATATATTTTTTTTTGAATTTTTAATGATGAGAGAGAAAAACACAATTATGACCCAAAATATGAAAATTTTGGATCAAAACACATGATGCATGCAAGAACACTATGAATGTCAAGATGAACACCAAGAACACTTTGAAGATCATGATGAACATCAAGAACATTTTTTTGAAAAAAATTTTGATGCAAATAAAACACGCAAGACACCAAACTTAGAAATCTTTAATGCTTAGACACTATAAATACAAAAATGCACATGAAAAACAACAAAAGACATAAAACAAGAGAACATCAAGATCAAACAAGAAGACTTACCAAGAACAACTTGAAGATCATGAAGAACACTATGAATGCATAAATTTTCGAAAAAATGCAAGAACAAGATGAATATGCAATTGACACCAAACTTAAAATTCAACTAAAGACTCAAACAAGAAACACAAAAATAATTTTGGTTTTTTTTTGGATTTTATTATTTTTTGGATTTTATTTTATATTTTTCGAAAACATCTTTTGGAAAAAGGAAGTAATGAATCCAAAGTCCTCAATCAGAATCCCAGGGATCATGTAATGATTGTTACATGAGACTTTAGATTTTATTCTTAAAAACTCTGAAATAATTTTCGAAAACAAAAGAAAAAATTTTTGAAAATAAAACAAAAAGAAATTTACCTAATCTGAGCAACAAGATGAACCGTCAGTTGTCCAAACTCGACAAATCCCCGGCAATAGCGCCAAAAACTTGGTGCACGAAATTGTGATCTCTAATAATGGTATTCAACTTGGTATGCGCGTTTATAACTCAGCACTTTCTTCACAACTCCGCACAACTAACCAGCAAGTGCACTGGGTCGTCCAAGTAATAAACCTTACGTGAGTAAGGGTCGATCCCACAGAGATTGTTGGTATGAAGCAAGCTATGGTCATCTTGTAAATCTCAGTTAGGCGGATAATAAATGATTATGTAGTTTTCGAATAATAATAATAAATAAATAGAAAATAAAGATAGAAATACTTATGTAAATCATTGGTGGGAATTTCAGATAGGCGTATGAAGAAGCTGTGCTCCTTCTTAATCTCTGCTTTCCTACTGCCTTCATCCGATCCTTCTTACTCCTTTCCATGGCAAGCTGTATGTAGGGCATCACCGTTGTCAATGGCTACATCCCATCCTCTCAGTGAAAATGGTCCAAATGCTCTATCACAGCACGGCTAATCATCTGTCGGTTCTCGATCATGTCGGAATAGAATCCATTGATTCTTTTGCGCTTGTCATCACGCCCAACAATCGCGAGTTTGAAGCTCGTCACAGTCATTCAATTCTTGAATCCTACTCGGAATACCATAGACAAGGTTTAGACTTTTCGGATTCTCATGAATGCCGCCATCAATTCTAGCTTATACCATGAAGATTCTGATTAAGGAATCCAAGAGATATGCGCCCGGTCTAAGGTAGAACGGAGGTGGTTGTCAGTCACGCGTTCATAGGTGAGAATGATGATGAGTGTCACGGATAATCACATTCATCATGTTGAAGTGCAACGAATATCTTAGAACAGGAATAAACTGAATTGAATAGAAAATAGTAGTAATTGCATTAAAACTCGAGGTACAGCAGAGCTCCACACCCTTAATCTATGGTGTGCAGAAACTCCACCGTTGAAAATACATAAGTGATGAAGGTCCAGGCATGGCCGAACGGCCAGCCCCAATAAACGTGATCACAGGATCAAAAATACAATCCAGGATGTCTAATACAATAATAAAATGTCCTATTTATACTAGACTAGCTACTAGGGTTTATAGAAGTAAGTAATTGATGCAGAAATCCACTTCCGGGGACCATTTGGTGTGTGCTTGGGCTGAGCTTGAGCTTTATATGTGCAGAGGCTTCTTTTGGAGTTGAACGCCAAGTTGTAACGTGTTTTTGGCATTCAACTCTGGTTCGTGACGTGTTTCTGACATTTGACTCCATAATGCAGCATAAAACTGGCATTGAGCGCCAGTTTATGTCATCTAATCATGAATAAAGTATGGACTATTATTGCTGGAAAGCTCTGGATGTCTACTTTCCAACGCCGTTGAGAGCGCGCCATTTGGAGTTCTGTAGCTCCAGAAATTCTATTTCGAGTGCAGGGAGGTCAGAATCCAATAGCATCAGCAGTCCTTTGTCCAGAATATACCTGAAATCACAGAAAAACACACAAACTCATAGTAAAGTCCAGAAATGTGAATTTAACATAAAAACTAATGAAAAAATCCCTAAAAGTAGCTAGATCCTACTAAAAACTACCTGTTCCGAGGGTTACCTGAAACTGTAGGTCGATCTCGGTCGAGATCTCCTGTGTTGGTCGGAGCTGACGTATCCGGCAGGTGCATAGCGGCCGGAGCTGGTGTGTCTGACCTGTAGGACTTGGTGATGGTGCTGATCCTTCGTCCCCGGAGGGTGGGGGGTACCTGCAAGGGACTCCGATGCTTAAGTTAGCAAGGGTATTAAGCAGGTATTGAGTAGAATCAGAATATGAGTTATACCTGGGTGCTCCAGTGTATTTATAATGGTGAGATGTGGCCTTCTGTGGATAAGATAAGTTAGTTATCTTATCTTATCTTTATCTTATCTTTAAGTGAGGTCATCTTTATCTTTTAAGGGAACCGCCCTTCTTTCCGTAGGCTTGGGCTGCTTTAGGATTTGGGGCGTGTTCCTCTATTTGGGCCCTTCTTTGGGCTTTCTGGGGACTTGACCGAGCTCTTGAGGAAGAGGTCGGGTTGTCCTGACCTGAAGAGGTCGGTTGCTTTATCTGTCGAACATCCCGGGTCGGTCAGCTCGACCCAGGGTATGAACAGTGCCCCTGCTTGAGCTCGGTCTTCTTTTTGAGGTCGAGTCCTTGACTTCGGTCCTTCTTTAGTGAAGCCGAACTCAAGCATTTTGTCGATTCCTTTGTAGAAGCTTTGAATGTAGAACGTTTTCTTTTAAAAAAAATGCGCGCTTCTATACCGGCGCTCTTTTGGGAACGTGCGAGGGTTTAATGCTTTTAATTTTGAGCATTAATTGCCCCATTTCCCCTAGGCTCTTTACTTTGGATTTTGAAAACCTAAAAACGGTTTCTCTCCTTTTGCTCTTTCGTAACTTCTTTTCTTAGTTCTCTCCACTCTCTGTTTTTCGTTTTGCATTTCTGCTTTCCTTTCGTTGCGGCGTCATTTGGTGTTGGAGTTTGGGGTCTTTGTATTTCCTGCGACATTATTCTTGTTCGCGTTCCCAAATTTCGTCTTCCTCCTTTGGATTTTTTGAAGCTCGCTGCTCTTTCCAGGTTGGTACTAGCTTATCTCACTTTTTCGTAGCTTCGTCTTTAATTTTGGTGAAGTTCTGGTTTTGCATGTTTGAAAGGTTGGATCTTTTTACGATATTATATTTACCTGTTTGCTGCGATATGCTTTTCCTGTGGTTTTTCTTGGAATTTTGAGGCTTTCTGAGTTTTTACTGTTGCTTCTGGTCGTTTTTGATATTAGTACAAAATCTGCATCTATTTCTCACTTTTGGAGATTGCTTCCTGTCTGATCTTTGAAAAAAGGTTGCTTCTTTAATGGTCTTGTGCTCGATGCTTGGGAGTGTTTTTTTGCTTGGTAGGCTTGTAATGATTTGCTGTGTTTTCTTTTGATGAAAAGCGCTTGTTGTTTTGAATTCTTTTTGAGAAATGCTGGGATGTGATCTGTAGAGTATTTCTGGAAACCTTGCTTTGTTGCTGCTTCCAAAGGATGCCCCAGGACTTGGGTTTGAGTCTTGGGGTTTTCCTTTTCGTGGTTTCATCTTCTGAGAAGTGTTGACCGAGTTGTTTTTTCCCTTTGTCCGAGATGTTTGTAGTAACCTTATTTTCTTTTCTTACTTTGTAGGATTAGTTGGCCTCATGTCTTCTCGCAATAATATTGTAGAGATGTCGTCCAGAGTTCCCGAGGGGATGTCCGATTGGCTGGACTCCCTTGTTTCGTTGTGTGTTTCTGTTGTAGATGCGGAGTTTTGCACAGAACTGAGGAAGCGCCATAGGATTTGTGGTAACAATGCCCGTGAGGAAGATTACGAGCTTGTTGCCCCTGATTCTGACGAGACAGTTTGCTTTCCGACTTCTATTGAGCGAGAGCGTCCCTTCTTTTATGCTTATGAATACTTTTTTAGTCAGTTGAACGTTTCTTTTCCTTTTACTGCTTTTGAAACCGACCTGTTGTGGTCGTGTAACACTGCTCCATCCCAGCTTCACCCGAATTCCTGGGGTTTTATTAAAATTTTTCAACTTCTTTGCCAGGAGTTGGACATAATACCTTCTGAAACTCTTTTCCTTTATCTTTTTGTCTCGGCCAAACCCAGAGGCTCCTCCAAAAAGAAAGCTTCCTGGATTTCTTTCAGATCGGCCCAGGGGCATAAAGTTTTTGCCATGTATGATGAGTCGTTTAAAGATTTTAGGAACTACTTCTTTCGAGTCCGTGCTATTGGGGGGGTCCGCCCCTTTTTTCTCGATGAAAATGATGAGCCTGCTTTTCCTCTAGAGTAAGAGTGCCACGTTACACATGGGAAATGCTTAGTGAGGTTGAGCGGGCCTTTGTAGTCGTTCTTGAAGATTTGTGGGGGAAGCCTCCCCATCTGGATACGAAGAGATTTTTGAGTGATCCATCTTTGGTTCGGGCTGCTTTGGGTACTGTCTGCTTTATTTTTATACTTGCTTTCCGAGCTTTTTCTTCTTCTATGTTGTAATTTGTCTTTTGTGGTTGATTTTGTGTTCTTCAGGGATGTAGAAGAATAATGATTCTATGAAGGCCTTCAAGAAGGCGAAGAAGGAAACTGCTGCTTTAAACATTTCGGCCAAGGCGGCCGGAGAGGGATCTTCCCAGGTTCCAGTTAAACCTCCTGTACCTAGTTCTCCCGGGCCAAGGAAAGCAATTCCTATTCCTCGGGTTTGTCTGGTCGATCCCCCACAATCTTCTGCTGTAGCTCCTGGTGCCCCTCCTAGTAAGAAGCAAAAGACATCCGAGCCCTTCAACCTGGATGCCCCAGATTTTGATGCTATCGAGTTTGTTGACCAGCAAATTGCCCCCTATGGTGGGCTTTCTATGGACGACGTTTCTCTTCTTCCGCATCTGGATTTTATCACCAAAAGTAGTGTGAAGATGGCTCATATGGGTGCGGCTATATTTCGAACAGTTCAGGGGATTCCGATTCATGCCACAAAATCCTTCATGGAAGAGGCCAACTCAGAATTTGATCGAATCAAGGGTCTGAAGGAGGAATTGGAGGTGAAGTTTGCGAAGGTGGAGAAGGAGCTGGAGGGTGAGAAGGCTAGTTCTATTGCCTTGGCTGCTTCTTTGAAGCTGGCCGAAGACATGGCATTGAAACATAAGGATAGCTATGTCTCGGCTTATAGGGAATTGATGCATCTTCGGGAGGATTTGGAAACTACTCGGGTTAATTATGGTGAGCTTCAGGGTCACCTTGTGGGTAGCATAACTGCTACCTCCAAGAACCTGATGGAGCAGTTCCGGGTTGTTGCTCCTGATGCTGACTTGACTCTCATCAGTCTGGACAATGTCGTGAGGGATGGTAAGATTGTCCCTGATGACCAGGATGATGATGAGACTGATCCTCCCCTAGTGCCTTCTCTTAAGGTGTCGACCTCCTCTGTTCCCCCTGTTACATCTGATCCGGAGTGCCAGATTCTGAACCGGGATGATGAAACCGTAGATGCTGTGCCCCTTCAGACTCGCCCTCCTTCTCCCCGTATTGATGCTACTGGGAAGGCTCCCGATCTTAGCTGATCTTTTTTCTGCCTATTTGTGTAAATAGCCCGGTTTGTAGGATTTTGAACTTGTTTTTTGTGGATGATGTTTTATTGACTTGTCGATACTCTAGTTGCTGTTTTTAGCAACTTTATTTTGAAAACAAAATAGTTTTTCTGAGGCTGATTTTGGTGGCCTCTTTGAAGCTTTGTCATACTATGCTTTCATTGTACTCTAGCAGGGTGTCTGTCGGAATCTTGCTGTTTGGCCTTTTTAGATTGCTTTCGCATTTTGTTTGTAGCTTGGATCCTTTTGAGGTCGTGACTTGTGGGGGGTCCAACTTGTTTTTTTGGTTTCCTCGCTTTTGTTTTGTGTTTTAGCGCCTTATGACCGATTTCTTTATGTTGGTCCCCCTTCGAAGTTATTTTTGTGATCCCCTTTTCTGGGCCTTTACCCGGTCTCTTTTAGGGATTACTTTTGCAACTTGTTTTGTAGAAAACCGACTTCGTTAGGTCGATTTCTTCTAAGTTTTTTTGTAATCCTCTTTCTTGGACCTTTAGTAGGTCTCTTTCAGGGATTACTTTGATAACTTTTTAATGGTAGGAGTCCGACTTGGTTATGTCGGTCTCCTTTAAGTTATTTTTTGTAGTCCTCTTTCTTGGATCTTTGTCAGATCTCTTTCAGGGACTACTTGTATAACTTTTTAGTGGTAGGAGTCCGACTTGGTTATGTCGGTCTCCTTTAAGTTATTTTTTGTAGTCCTCTTTCTTGGATCTTTGTTAGATCTCTTTCAGGGACTACTTGTATAACTTTTTAGTGGTAGGAGTCCGACTTGGTTATGTCGGTCTCCTTTAAGTTATTTTTGTAGTCCTCTTTCTTGGATCTTTGTCAGATCTCTTTCAGGGACTACTTGTATAACTTTTTGTTTTGGGTTGACTTTGTTATGTCAGGCCCTTCTAAGTTAAAGTAATCCTCTTTAATAGGGTTGGCCAGACCTCTTTCCAGGGTTTACTTATAACTTGGGTTGACTTGGTCCGACTTCCAAACGTCGGCCAGTCTTTAAGTTATTATATTAGCTATCCGTAAGACCTCGTCAAGTTCATTTTTAGATTGCTTTCGATAACTTCTTACATTATTCTGTGTTCATCTTTGCCGATTTGTAGAAAATGGTTGGCATCTTTAGATCGTCCTTTGGGTGAATCGCGTTTTCACCTTTATCGGACAATTATCTTTATCGTGGTCGCGCAGTGAATTTGTTTTTCACTTTCTGCCGACCTGTTGCTTTATAATCGGACGATGAATACTTCAGATTAATGCGTCTTGGAATCTTGTAGAATATCTCAGTAAACTTTAAAAAAATGCAAATATATACATGTGGGAATTTTCTGATCCCTTTAAGTCGGGTATGGTCTAGGTCTCGACCTGGTGCCTCATTAAAAAACCTTTTCAGAAAAAAGAGCGCATCCATCTAGTGAGATCCTTTACCTTTTCTAACTGTAGTACCTTCTTAGGTTGCAGGCGTGCCATGATCGGGGAAGCTCTCGTCCATCAAGCTCGGACAGTCTGTAGTAGCCCTTCCCAAGTACTTCTATGACTCGGTAAGGTCCTTTCCAGTTTGCTGCCAGCTTCCCTTCTCCGGGTCGAGTTGTTCCAATATCATTTCGGATTAGGATGAGATCATTCTCCGCAAAACTTCTCAGCACTACCTTTTGATTATATCTGGAAGCTATTCGGCACTTTAGAGCTTCTTCCCTGATCCGAGCTCTTTCTTGGATTTTGGGTAACAAGTCGAGCTCTTCTCTCTAAAGTTGGGAGTTTGCTCCCTCATTGTAGTGGACTACTCTAGGCGACCCTTCCTCAATTTCTACTGGAATCATTGCCTCTATTCCGTATGCTAATCGAAAGGGGGATTCCTTCGTGGTAGAATGTGGCGTTGTTCGATATGCCCATAGGACTTGTGGAAGCTCCTCCGCCCAGGCTCCCTTTGCGTCTTGTAATCTCCGTTTTAATCCGGCCAATATGACTTTGTTAGCCGCTTCGGCTTGTCCATTGGCTTGTGGATGTTCAACGGAGGTGTACTGGTGCTTTATATTCAAGTCAGCTACTAGTTTTCTGAAGCCTGCATCTGTGAATTGAGTACCATTGTCTGTGGTTATTGAATATAGAACCCCGAACCTTGTGACAATGTTTCTATATAAGAATTTCCGGCTTCTCTGAGCGGTGGCATTAGCTAGGGGCTCTGCCTCGATCCACTTTGTAAAGTAATCTACCCCTACTATGAGGAATTTAACTTGTCCTGATCCCTATGGGAAGGGGCCGAGAAGATCGAGTCCCCATTTTGCAAACGGCCAAGGCGAGGTCACGCTAATGAGCTCTTCTGGCGGGGCGATGTGAAAGTTGGCATGTTTCTGACATGGTGGATATGTCTTCACAAATTCTGTAGCTTCTTTCTGTAGAGTTGGCCAATAAAATCCCGCCCGGAGTACCTTTTTGGCGAAAGCTCGTGCTCCGAGATAATTGCTACAAATGCCGCCGTGTATTTCTTCTAGCACTTTCCTTGTGTTGGAGGTCGGCACGCATTTTAGTAAAGGTGTTGAGATTCCTCTTTTGTACAGGATGTTGTTTATAATGGTGTAGTACTGTGCCTCCATTTTTAACCTCTTTGCCTCCTTTTCTTTTGTGGGGAGCGTTCCTGTTTTGAGGTAGTTGATTATGGGGGTCATCCATCCTTGGTCCTGACTTGTTATAGTCAGGACTTTTCCTTCTTCCGAGATTGACGGGTTTTGCAACATTTCCTGGATGAGGCTCCTATTGTTGCCCCCTGGTTTGGTGCTGGCTAGTTTTGAGAGTGCATCAGCTCGGGCATTTTGTTCACGGGGTATGTGGCAGATTTTATACTCCCCGATTTCACGGGGTATGTGGCAGATTTTATACTCCCCGATTTGTCCGAGCTGTTCCTTGGTTTTATCCAAATATTTTTTCATGGTGGGATCTTTGGCTTGGTAGCTCCCTGTTATTTGTGATGTGATTACTTGTGAATCGCTATAAATGTTGAGTTTTTGAGCTCCGACTTCTTTAGCCAGCTTCAAACCAGCTAATAATGCTTCATATTCTGCCTGGTTGTTTGAGGTTGGGAACCCGAACTTGAGGGAGAGCTCAACTTGGGTTCCTTGGTCGCTTTCTATTATCACGCATGCGCCGCTTCCAGTTTTATTTGAAGAGTCGTCCACATAAAGATTCCATTCTGTGGGGGTTCCTAGGGCATCTGTGAATTCTGCGATAAAGTCGGCCAGGTACTGTGATTTGATGGCCGTCCGAGCTTCATATTAGAGGTTAAACTCTGACAACTCGACTGCCCATTGTAGAATTCTGCCTGCCAGATCTATTTTCTGCAATATTCCTTTTATGGGCTGGTTAGTTCGAACCTTAATGGTGTGAGCCTGGAAGTACGGGCGGAGTCGTCGAGATGTTAGAATGAGGGTATAAGCAAATTTTTCTATTTTCTGGTAGTTCAGCTCGGATCCCTGTAGCGCTTTGCTAATGAAGTAGACGGGTTTTTTTCCATGTTCGTCTTCCCTGACTAGTGCTGAGGCTATTGCCCGGCTCCCTACTGCGAGATATAATATGAGCGGTTCTCCTTCTCGTGGCCGAGATAGGATAGGTGGTCGTCCTAAGAACTCCTTGAAGTCTCGGAAGGTTTGCTCACATTCTGTTGTCCATTCGAACTGTTTTCCCTTTCTTAAAGTAGCATAGAAGGGAATAGATCTTATCGCAGCTCCTGCTAAGAATCGGGATAGAGCGGCCAACCTCCCGTTGAGTTGTTATACTTCTTTGACACAGGTTGGGCTCTTCATGTTGAGTATGGCTTGACATTTGTCTGGATTTGCTTCAATTCCCCTTTGTGTGAGCATGAAGCCTAAGAATTTGCCTGCTTCTACTACGAAGGTGCATTTTGCGGGATTGAGCCGCATGTTGTGTTTCCTTATAGTGTAAAACACTTGAGTCAGGTCGGATAATAATGTATCTTCGCTTTGTGTCTTTATCAACATGTCATCTACATAAACTTCCATGATTTTTCCGATTTGATATGAGAAAACTTTATTCATTAGCCTTTGATAAGTAGCTCCTGCGTTCTTGAGACCGAAAGGCATCACGATGTAGCAGTAGTTTGCTTTTGGTGTTAGGAACAAGGTCTTTTCTTGATCTGGTGGATACATGGGGATTTGGTTGTACCCTGAATATACGTCCATGAACGAGAGATACTTATATCCTGATGAAGCATCTACTAGAGCGTCGATGCTTGGGAGTGGATAAGGGTCTTTTGGGCAGGCTTTGTTGAGGTCGGTGTAGTCGGTGCACATTCGCCACTTCCCATTTGACTTTTTCACCAATACGACGTTTGCTAGCCATAGTGGGTATTTAACTTCCCTTATAAACCCTGCCTCTAGTAGTGTTTGTATTTGTTCTTCTACAGCTTGAGATCGTTCTGGTCCGAGTTTTCTTCGTCTTTGTTGTACCGGCCGGGATCCCGGGTAGACTACCAATTTGTGGCTCATTAGTTCGGGATCAATGCCTGGCATGTCGGCAGCTTTCCATGCAAAGAGATCAACATTATCTCATAGGAACCGTATTAGTGATTCCTTTATGTCTCCTTTCAGGATCATGCCAATATTAGTTGTTTTATCCGAGGTGTTTCCGATCTGGACTCTTTCTACTTCTCCTTCGGGTCATGGTCGGAGTTCTTCTCGTCTCTGAACTTCACCAGCTCGATTGTGTGGAACTCTCCTTCTTCGCCTCGGAGGTTTAGACTTTCGTTATAACAGCGACGTGCCATCTTTTGATCTGCCTTTATTGTAGCTATCCCTTCCGCAGTTGGGAATTTCATACATAGATGTGGTGTTAAAACTATTGCGCCGAGTTGATTTAACGTTGGCCGACCTATTAAGGCATTGTAGGGTGAGCTTACTTCGACCACGATGTAGTCTATCTTGAGTGTCCTGGATTGGTTCCCCTTCCCAAAGGTTGTATGCAGCGGTACATATCCCAGCGGTTGAACTGGGGTATCTCCAAGTCCAAACAGGCTGTTCGGGTATGCTCTTAGCTCTTTTTCTTCTAGGCCGAGTTTGTCGAAGGCAGTTTTGAATAATATGTCGGCAGAGCTTCCCTGGTCAATTAGTGTACGGTGAAGGTTGGCGTTTGCTAGTATGATCGTAATGACCATGGGGTCGTCGTGTCCCGAGATGATTCCGGATGCATCTTCCTTGGTAAACATGATTGCTGGGATGTCTGGCGCTTCCTTCTTTCCTTCGACATGGTACACCTCTTTGAGGTGTCACTTGCGGAATGATTTGGAGATTCCTCCCCCAGCAAATCCGCCGTGTACGTGAACGTGTCTTTCTGGTGTGCGAGGTGATCGTTCAGATCGTCCGACATCCTCATCCCTTCTTCTTTTTCTTGGTTCGTCGTCCTGATTGGCCAAAAACCGATTTAGCTTTCCTTCTCTTACTAATTTTTCTATAATGTTTTTCAAGTCGAAGCATTCGTTGGTGGAATGCCCTCGAAGTCGGTGATATTCACAGTATTCATTCCAATTTCCTCCTCCTCTTTTGCCTTTAAGTGGCCGGGCTGGAGGGATTTTCTCTGTATGGCAGACTTCTTTGTAAACATCTACCAAGGATACCCTAAGAGGAGTGAAGTTATGATATTTTTTTATTTTCTCTCCGGAGCGATCTTCCTTTTTCTTGGATTCTTTATCTCGGTAGGCAGAACCGGACCTTAAGGTTTCGCCAAGTCGAGAATTTTCCTCCATGTTGATGTACTTCTGCGCCCGTTCTTGTACTCCGTCTAGGGATGTTGGGTATCTCTTTGATATAGATTGGCTAAATGGTCCTTCTCGCAGGCCATTTATGAGGCCCATAATGGCAGCTTCTGTTGGTAGACTTTGTATGTCCATGCATGTTTTGTTGAATCTTTCCATGTAGTTGCAAAGGCTCTCCCGATCTCCTTGCTTGATCCCTAGTAGGCTAGGTGCGTGTTTGGCTTTGTCCTTTTGTATGGAAAATCGGGCCAGGAACTTTTTGGCCAGGTCGTCGAAACTCGAGATGGATTTTGGAGGTAGGTTGTCAAACCATTTAATGGCTGTCTTGGTGAGAGTTATTGGAAAGGCTTTGCAGCGAACTGCATCTGAGGCATCAGTGAGGTACATTCTACTTCTGAAATTGCTGAGATGATGGTTGGGGTCCGAGATGCCGTCATATCGAGTCATATCCGGAAGTTTGAAATCTTTTGGAATTTTGGTCTTCATAATTTCTCTGGTGAATGGATCTTGATCTTTCTGAGAGCTATCCTCCGTGGATGGTCGAGTAGCTTTAGTTTTGAGATCAGCTTCGAGTTTTATAAGCTTATCTTCTAATTCTCGGTGCCGCCTTATCTCCCGACGTAGATCTTCTTCTTTTTCACGTTGATGTTGGGCTTCTTTCTCAAGTTGCTCCAATCGATTTTGAAGTGCTTCTATTACTCCTAGATTTGATGAATTTTTGTCTCCGTTGGGTTCCGGAGTATCTTTGAGTATAGTATCTGCATTTTTATGCGGCGTTCTGTCTTCCAAACCTGAATCGTGGTCGTTGTCATGGTCATCCGCCATGTTGATGGGATGACTTCCAGGATCCCCGGCAACGGCGCCAATGTTCCGAGGGTTACCTAAAATTGTAGGTCGATCTCGGTCGAGATCTCCTGTGTTGGTGGGAGCCGACGTATCCAGCAGGTGTATAGCAGCCGGAGCTGGTGTGTCCGACCTGTAGGACTTGGTGATGGTGCTGATCCTTCGTCCCCGGAGGGTGGGGGTACCTGCAAGGGACTCCGATGCTTAAGTTAGCAAGGGTATTAAGCAGGTATTGCGTAGAATCAGAATATGAGTTATATCTGGGTGCTCTAGTGTATTTATAATGGTGAGATGTTGCCTTCTGTGGATAAGATAAGTTAGTTATCTTATCTAATCTTTATCTTATCTTTAAGTGAGGTCATCTTTATCTTTTAAGGGAACCGCCCTTCGTTCCGTAGGCTTGGGCTGCTTTAGGATTTGGGGCGTGTTCCTCTATTTGGGCCCTTCTTTGGGCTTTCTGGGGACTTAACCGAGCTCTTGAGGAAGAGGTCGGGTTGTCCTGACCTGAAGAGGTCGGTCGCTTTGTCTGTCGAATATCCCGGGTCAGTCAGCTCGACCCAGGGTATGAACACTCCCTAAAAATAATGCCAAAAAGCGTATAAATTATCCGCTCATCTCAACACCAAACTTAAATTGTTGCTTGTCCCCAAGCAACTGAAAATCAATTAGGATAAAAAGAAGAGAATATACTATAAAGCTCAGAATATCAATGAATATTAATTCTAATTAGATGAGCGGGACTTGTAGCTTTTTGCTTCTGAACAGTTTTGGCATCTCACTTTATCCTTTGAAGTTTAGAATGATTGGCATCTCTAGGAACTTAGAATTTCAGATAGTGTTATTGATTCTCCTAGTTAAGTTTGTTGATTCTTGAACACAGCTACTTTTATGAATCTTGGCCGTGGCCCTAAGCACTTTGTTTTTCAATATTACCACCGGATACATAAATGCCACAGACACATGACTGGGTGAACCTTTACAGATTGTGACTCAGCTTTGCTAAAGTTCCCAGTTAGAGGTGTCCAGAGCTCTTAAGCACACTCTTTTTGCTTTGGATCATGACTTTAACCACTCAGTCTCAAGTTTTTTCACTTGGACCTGCATGCCACAAGCACATGGTTAGGGACAGCTTGATTTAGCCGCTTAGGCCTGGATTTTATTTCCTTGGGCCCTCCTATACATTGATGCTCAAAGCCTTGGACCCTTTTTACCCTTGCCTTTTGGTTTTAAGAGCTATTGGCTTTTTCTGCTTGCTTTTTCTTTTTCTTTCTATTATATTTTTTTTCACAAGCTTTTGCTATTCACTGCTTTTTCTTGCTTAAAGAATCAATTTCATGATTTTTCAGATTATCAATAGCATTTCTCTTTGTTCATCATTCTTTCAAGAGCCAACAATTTTAACATTCATAAACAATAAGATAAAAAATATGCACTGTTCAAGCATTCATTCAGAAAACAAAAAGTATTGTCACCACATCAATATAATTAAACTAAATTCAAGGATAAATTCGAAACTCATGTACTTCTTGTTCTTTTGTATTAAAAACATGTTTTATTTAAGAAAGGTGAAGGATTCATGGAATTATTCATAGCTTTAAGACATAGTTACTACATACTAATGATCATGTAATAAAGACACAAACATAGATAACATAAAGCTTAAAACTTGAAAAACAGAGAAATAAGAACAAGGAATGAGTCCACCTTAGTGATAGTGGGGCTTTCTTCTTGAAGAACCAATCATGTCCTTGAGCTCTTCTATGTCTCTTCCTTGCCTTTGTTGCTCCTCCCTCATTGCTCTTTGATCTTCTCTAATTTCATGGAGAATGATGGAGTGTTCTTGATGTTCCACCCTTAATTGATCCATATTGTAACTCAAGTCTTCTAGAGAAGTGTTGAGTTGTTCCCAATAGTTATTGGGAGAAAAGTGTATCCCTTGAGGCATCTCCGAGATTCCTTGGTGATGAGCTTCCTCATGCGTCTCTTGGGATCCATGAGTGGGCTCTCTTGTTTGCTCCATCCTCTTCTTAGTGATGGGCTTGTCCTCTTCATTGAGGATGTCTCTTTCTATGATAACTCCAGCTGAGTAGCATAGATGGCAAATAAGATGAGAAAAAGCTAGCCTTGCCAAGGTAGAGGGCTTTTCGGCTATTTTATAGAATTCAAGGGAGATGACTTCATGAACCTCTACTTCCTCTCTAATCATGATGCTATGGATCATGATGGCCCGATCCACAGTAACTTCGGATCGGTTGCTAGTGGGGATGATGGAGCGTTGGATGAACTCCAACCATCCTCTAGCCACAGGCTTGAGGTCCAGTCTTCTTAATTGAACCGGATTGCCTTTGGAGTCTTTTTTCCATTCAGCTCATTCAACACATATGTCCATAAGGACTTGGTCCAACCTTTGATCAAAGTTGACTCTTCTTGTGTAGGGGCGTGCATCTCCTTGCATCATGGGCAAGTTAAATGCCAATCTCACATTTTCCGGACTAAAATCTAAGTATTTTCCCCAAAGCATTGTAAGATAATTCTTTGGATTCGGGTTCATACTTTGATCATGGTTCCTAGTGATCCATGCATTGGCATAGAACTCTTGAACCATTAAGATTCCGACTTGTTGAATGGGGTTGGTCAAAACTTCCCAACTTCTTCTTTGGATCTCATGTTGGATCTCCGGATACTCATTTTTCTTGAGTTTGAAAGGGACCTCAGGGATCACCTTCTTCTTGGCCACAACATCATATAAGTGGTCTTGATCGGCTTTAGAGATGAATCTCTCCATCTCCCATGACTCGGAGGTGGAAGCTTTTGTCTTCCCTTTTCCTTTTCTAGAGGTTTTTCTGGCCTTAGGTGCCATCAATGGTTATGAAAAAACAAAAAAGCTATGCTTTTACCACACCAAACTTAGAATATTGCTCGCCCTCGAGCAAGAGAAGAAAGAATAGATGAAGAAGAAGAAAATATGAAGGAGAGGGAGAGAGGGTTGTGTTTCGGCCAAGGAGGAGAAGAAAGGGTTGTGTTGTGTGGAAATGAAGAAGAATGGAAGGGTTTATATAGTGGAGGGAGAGGGGTTAAGGTTCGGCTATATTGGGTGGGTTTGGGTGGGAAAGGGATTTTGAATTTTGAAGGTAGGTGGGGTTTATAGGGAAGAGTGAATGATTGTGAGTGGTGAAAAGGTGATGGGGAAGAGAGATTGAGGTGATTGGTGAAGGGTTTTGGGGAAGCGTGTTATTGGATTGTGTGAAGAGGAGAGAAGGTGAGTTGAGGTAGGTGGGGATCCTGTGGGGTCCACAGATCCTGAGGTGTCAAGGATTTACATCCCTGCACCAATGAGGCGTGTAAAATGCCCTTTTCATGCAATCTTGGCATTCAACGCCAGATTGATGCTTGTTTCTGGCGTTGAACGCCAGCTTCATGCTTGTTTTGGGTGTTCAACACCCATCTGCAGCATGTTTCTGGCGTTGAACGCTAGTTCCATGCTTGTTTCTGGTGTTCAGCGCCAACTCTCCTCAGTGTGTTTTCCTGGCATTTAAACGCCAGGATGTTGCTTGTTTCTGGCATTCAACGCCAGATCCATGCTCTGTTCTGGCGTTGAACGCCAGCCAGATGCTCCTTACTGGCGTTTAAATGCCAGTAAGCCCTTCCTCCAGGGTTTGCTTTTTTTTTCTACTGTTTTTGATCTTATTTTTAATTTTAATATTAATTTTGTGACTCCACATGATCATGAACCTGATAAAGCTTAAAAGAAAGATAAAAATAAAATAGAATTAGATAAATAAAAATTGGGTTGCCTCCCAATAAGCGCTTCTTTAATGTCAATAGCTTGACAGTGGGCTCTCATGGAGCCTCACAGGTGATCAGGTCAATGTTGTAGACTCCCAACACCAAACTTAGAGTTTGAATGTGGGGATTCAACACCAAACTTAGAGTTTGGCTTTGTTCTCCCAACACCAAACTTAGAGTTTGATTGTGGGGGCTCTGTTTGACTCTATACTGAGAGAAGCTTTTCATGCTTCTTCTCCATTGTTAAAGAAGAACACCCTTGGGTTTTAAACACAAGGTAGTCCCCATTCAATTGAAGGACTAATTCTCCTCTGTTAACATTTATCACAGCTCTTGCTGTGGCTAGAAAAGGTCTTCCAAGGATGATGCATTCATCCTCCTCCTTCTTAGTGTCTAAGATTATGAAATTAGCAGGGATGTAAAGGTCTTTAACCTTTACCAACACGTCCTCTACCAATCCATAAGCTTGTCTTACTGAATTGTCTTCCATTTCCAATGAGAATATGGCAGGTTGTACCTCAATGATCCCTAGCTTCTCCATTACTGAGAGTGGCATAAGATTTATGCTTGACCCCAGGTCACACAAAGCCTTTTCAAAGGTCATGGTGCCTATGGTACAGGGTATTAAAAATTTACAAGGATCTTGTTTCTTTTGAGGTAAAGTTTGCTGAACCCATGTATCTAGTTCACCAATGAGCAAGGGAGGTTCACCTTCCCAAGTCTCATTACCAAACAACTTGGCATTCAGCTTCATGATAGCTTCTAGATATTGAGCAACTTGCTCTCCAGTTACATCTTCATTCTCTTCAGAGGAAGAATAGTTTTCAGAGCTCATGAATGGCAGAAGGAGGTTTAATGGGGTCTCTATGGTCTCTATATGACTTTCAGATTCCTTTAAGTTCTCAATAAGGAACTCCTTCATGCTTGAGAGATGTCCCATGAGGTCCTCCTCTTTGGGATTCATGCCCTCTTCTTCTTCTCCAGGTTTGGCCATGTTGATTATGTCAATGGCCTTGCACTCTCTTTTTGGATTCTCTTCAGTATTGCTTTAGAGAGTACTAGGAGGAGTTTCTGTGACTTTCTTACTCAGCTGGCCCACTTGTGCCTCCAAATTTTTGATGGAGGATCTTGTTTCACTCATGAAGCTTAAAGTGGCCTTAGACAGATCAGAGACTATATTTGCTAAGTTAGAGGTGCTCTGCTCAAAATTCTCTGTCTGTTGCTGAGAAAATGATGGAAAAGGCTTGCTATTTCTAAACCTGTTTCTTCCACCATTATTAAAGCCTTGTTAAGGCTTTTGTTGATCCTTCCATGAGAAATTTGGATGATTTCTCCATGATGAATTATAGGTGTTTCCATAAGGTTCACCCATGTAATTTACCTCTGCCATTGCAGGGTTCTCAGGATCATAAGCTTCTTCTTCAAAAGATGCCTCTTTAGTACTGTTAGATGCATTTTGCCATCCATTCAGACTTTGAGAAATCATGTTGACTTGCTGAGTTAACATTTTGTTCTGAGCCAATATGGCATTCAGGGCATCAATTTCAAGAACTCCCTTCCTCTGAGGCGTCCCATTATTCACGGAATTCCTCTCAGAAGTGTACATGAATTGGTTATTTGCAACCATTTCAATAAGTTCTTGAGCTTCTGCAGGCGTTTTCTTTAGGTGAATGAATCCACTTGCAGAATGGTCCAGTGACATCTTAGAGAACTCAGATAGACCATAATAGAATATATCTATCATGGTCCACTCTGAAAACATGTCAGAAGGACACTTTTTGGTCATCTGCTTGTATCTTTCCCAAGCTTCATAGAGGGATTCACCATATTTTTCCTTGAAAGTCTGAACATCCACTCTAAGCTTGCTCAGCTTTTGAGGAGGAAAGAATTTAACCAAGAAGGCCGTGACCAGCTTATCCCAAGAGTCCAGGCTAGCCTTAGGTTGTGAGTCTAACCATGTTCTAGCTCTGTCTCTTACAGCAAAAGGGAAAAGCATGAGCCTGTAGACTTCAGGATCTACTCCATTAGTCTTAACAGTCTCACAAATCTGCAAAAACTCAGTTAAAAACTGGTAGGGATCTTCTGATGGAAGTCCATGAAACTTACAGTTTTGTTGCATTAGAGCAACTAGTTGAGGTTTCAGCTCAAAATTGTTTGCTCCAATGGCAGGAATTGAGATGCTTCTTCTATCAAACTTGGAAGTAGGTGTAGTATAATCACCAAGCATCCTCCTTGAATTATTGTTGTTGGGTTCGGCTGCCATATCCTCTTCTTGTTCGAAAATTTCAATAAGGTTGTCTCTGGATTGTTGTAATTTAGCTTCTCTTAGTTTCCTCTTCAGAGTCCTTTCAGGTTCAAGGTCAGCTTCAACAAGAATGCCTTTTTCCTTGTTCCTACTCATATGAGAAAGAAGAGAACAGAAAAGGAAGAAAAATCCTCTATGTCACAGTATAGAGATTCCTTTATGTTAGTAGAAGAGGAAAGGAAATAAGAGTGAAGAAGAGTGAAAAAGAATGAAGAATCCAAACACAAGGGTGAGGATAGGGTCAAATTCTTGAGATGAAGAGAAGTGTTAGTGAATGAATAAATAAATAGAATAAGATGAGAGGGGGAGAATTCGAAAATTAATTTTGAAAAAAGGTTAGTGATTTTCGAAAATTAAAGGAAAATTAAAATTAAAATTAAAATTTTAAACAATTAGTTAATTAAAAGAATTTTGAAATAGAGGGAGGGAATTTTCGAAAATTAGGGAGAGGAAATTAGTTAGGTGGTTTTGAAAAAGATAAGATATAGTTAAAACAAACAAAAAGTCAACTAGTTAGTTGAAAAAGATTTGAAATTTAATTTTGAAAATATGAGAAGTTTAGAAAAGATATTTTGAAGTTAAATTTTTGAAAAAGATAAAATTTTAAAAAAGATATTTTGAAAAAGAATTTATTTTTTTAAAATTAAAATTTGATTACTTGACTAACAAGAAGCTAAAAGATATGATTCTAGGATTTAATGATTGAACCTTTCTTAACAAGAAAGTAACGAACTTCAAATTTTTGAATCAATCACATTAATAGTTAGTAAAGTTTTCGAAATTTTGAATTAAAGATAAGAAAAAGATTTTAAAAATAAATTTTAAAAATTTCGAAAATAATAAAAAAATTGAAAAAGATTTGATTTCTGAAAAAGATTTTGAAAAGATAAGATTTTTAAATTTGAAGTTTTGACTTGACTAACAAGAAATAGCTAATTTTAAAAATTTTGACTAAGTCAACCCAAAATTTTGAAAATTATGAGTAAAACAAGGAAAATATATTTTTTTTTTGAATTTTTAATGATGAGAGAGAAAAACACAATTATGACCCAAAATATGAAAATTTTGGATCAAAACACATGATGCATGCAAGAACACTATGAATGTCAAGATGAACACCAAGAACACTTTGAAGATCATGATGAACATCAAGAACATATTTTTGAAAAAAATTTTGATGCAAAGAAAACACGCAAGACACCAAACTTAGAAATCTTTAATGCTTAGACACTATAAATACAAAAATGCACATGAAAAACAACAAAAGACATAAAACAAGAGAACATCAAGATCAAACAAGAAGACTTACCAAGAACAACTTGAAGATCATGAAGAACACTATGAATGCATAAATTTTCGAAAAAATGCAAGAACAAGATGAATATGCAATTGACACCAAACTTAAAATTCGACTAAAGACTCAAACAAGAAACACAAAAATAATTTTGGTTTTTTTTTTGATTTTATTATTTTTTGGATTTTATTTTATATTTTTCGAAAACATCTTTTGGAAAAAGGAAGTAATGAATCCAAAGTCCTCAATCAGAATCCCAGGGATCATGTAATGATTGTTACATGAGACTCTAGATTTCATTCTTAAAAACTCTGAAATAATTTTCGAAAACAAAAGAAAAAATTTTTGAAAATAAAACAAAAAGAAATTTACCTAATCTGAGCAACAAGATGAACCGTCAGTTGTCCAAACTCGACAAATCCCCGGCAATAGCGCCAAAAACTTGGTGCACGAAATTGTGATCTCTAATAATGGTATTCAACTTGGTATGCGCGTTTATAACTCAGCACTTTCTTCACAACTCCGCACAACTAACCAGCAAGTGCACTGGGTCGTCCAAGTAATAAACCTTACGTGAGTAAGGGTCGATCCCACAGAGATTGTTGGTATGAAGCAAGCTATGGTCATCTTGTAAATCTCAGTTAGGCGGATAATAAATGATTATGTAGTTTTCGAATAATAATAATAAATAAATAGAAAATAAAGATAGAAATACTTATGTAAATCATTGGTGGGAATTTCAGATAGGCGTATGAAGAAGCTGTGCTCCTTCTGAATCTCTGCTTTCCTACTGCCTTCATCCGATCCTTCTTACTCCTTTCCATGGCAAGCTGTATGTAGGGCATCACCGTTGTCAATGGCTACATCCCATCCTCTCAGTGAAAATGGTCCAAATGCTCTGTCACAGCACGGCTAATCATCTGTCGGTTCTCGATCATGTCGGAATAGAATCCATTGATTCTTTTGCGCTTGTCATCACGCCCAACAATCGCGAGTTTGAAGCTCGTCACAGTCATTCAATTCTTGAATCCTACTCGGAATACCATAGACAAGGTTTAGACTTTTCGGATTCTCATGAATGCCGCCATCAATTCTAGCTTATACCATGAAGATTCTGATTAAGGAATCCAAGAGATATGCGCCCGGTCTAAGGTAGAACGGAGGTGGTTGTCAGTCACGCGTTCATAGGTGAGAATGATGATGAGTGTCACGGATAATCACATTCATCATGTTGAAGTGCAACGAATATCTTAGAACAGGAATAAACTGAATTGAATAGAAAATAGTAGTAATTGCATTAAAACTCGAGGTACAGCAGAGCTCCACACCCTTAATCTATGGTGTGCAGAAACTCCACCGTTGAAAATACATAAGTGATGAAGGTCCAGGCATGGCCGAACGGCCAGCCCCAATAAACGTGATCACAGGATCAAAAATACAATCCAGGATGTCTAATACAATAATAAAATGTCCTATTTATACTAGACGAGCTACTAGGGTTTACAGAAGTAAGTAATTGATGCAGAAATCCACTTCCGGGGACCATTTGGTGTGTGCTTGGGCTGAGCTTGAGCTTTACATGTGCAGAGGCTTCTTTTGGAGTTGAACGCCAAGTTGTAACGTGTTTTTGGCATTCAACTCTGGTTCGTGACGTGTTTCTGACGTTTGACTCCATAATGCAGCATAAAACTGGCATTGAGCGCCAGTTTATGTCATCTAATCACGAATAAAGTATGGACTATTATTGCTGGAAAGCTCTGGATGTCTACTTTCCAACGCCGTTGAGAGCGCGCCATTTGGAGTTCTGTAGCTCCAGAAATTCTATTTCGAGTGCAGGGAGGTCAGAATCCAATAGCATCAGCAGTCCTTTGTCCAGAATATACCTGAAATCACAGAAAAACACACAAACTCATAGTAAAGTCCAGAAATGTGAATTTAACATAAAAACTAATGAAAAAATCCCTAAAAGTAGCTAGATCCTACTAAAAACTACCTGTTCCGAGGGTTACCTGAAACTGTAGGTCAATCTCGGTCGAGATCTCCTGTGTTGGTCGGAGCTGACGTATCCGGCAGGTGCATAGCGGCCGGAGCTGGTGTGTCCGACCTGTAGGACTTGGTGATGGTGCTGATCCTTCGTCCCCGGAGGGTGGGGGGTACCTGCAAGGGACTCCGATGCTTAAGTTAGCAAGGGTATTAAGCAGGTATTGAGTTGAATCAGAATATGAGTTATACCTGGGTGCTCCAGTGTATTTATAATGGTGAGATGTGGCCTTCTGTGGATAAGATAAGTTAGTTATCTTATCTTATCTTTATCTTATCTTTAAGTGAGGTCATCTTTATCTTTTAAGGGAACCGCCCTTCTTTCCGTAGGCTTGGGCTGCTTTAGGATTTGGGGCGTGTTCCCCTATTTGGGCCCTTCTTTGGGCTTTCTGGGGACTTGACCGAGCTCTTGAGGAAGAGGTCGGGTTGTCCTGACCTGAAGAGGTCGGTTGCTTTATCTGTCGAACATCCCGGGTCGGTCAGCTCGACCCAGGGTATGAACAGTGCCCCTGCTTGAGCTCGGTCTTCTTTTTGAGGTCGAGTCCTTGACTTCGGTCCTTCTTTAGTGAAGCCGAACTCAAGCATTTTGTCGATTCCTTTGTAGAAGCTTTGAATGTAGAACATTTTCTTTTAAAAAAAATGCGCGCTTCTATACCGGCGCTCTTTTGGGAACGTGCGAGGGTTTAATGCTTTTAATTTTGAGCATTAATTGCCCCATTTCCCCTAGGCTCTTTACTTTGGATTTTGAAAACCTAAAAACGGTTTCTCTCCTTTTGCTCTTTCGTAACTTCTTTTCTTAGTTCTCTCCACTCTCTGTTTTTCGTTTTGCATTTCTGCTTTCCTTTCGTTGCGGCGTCATTTGGTGTTGGAGTTTGGGGTCTTTGTATTTCCTGCGACATTATTCTTGTTCGCGTTCCCAAATTTCGTCTTCCTCCTTTGGATTTTTTGAAGCTCGCTGCTCTTTCCAGGTTGGTACTAGCTTATCTCACTTTTTCGTAGCTTCGTCTTTAATTTTGGTGAAGTTCTGGTTTTGCATGTTTGAAAGGTTGGATCTTTTTACGATCTTATATTTACCTGTTTGCTGCGATATGCTTTTCCTGTGGTTTTTCTTGGAATTTTGAGGCTTTCTGAGTTTTTACTGTTGCTTCTGGTCGTTTTTTATATTAGTACAAAATCTGCATCTGTTTCTCACTTTTGGAGATTGCTTCCTGTCTGATCTTTGAAAAAAGGTTGCTTCTTTAATGGTCTTGTGCTCGATGCTTGGGAGTGTTTTTTTGCTTGGTAGGCTTGTAATGATTTGCTGTGTTTTCTTTTGATGAAAAGCGCTTGTTGTTTTGAATTCTTTTTGAGAAATGCTGGGATGTGATCTGTAGAGTATTTCTGGAAACCTTGCTTTGTTGCTGCCTCCAAAGGATGCCCCAGGACTTGGGTTTGAGTCTTGGGGTTTTCCTTTTCGTGGTTTCATCTTCTGAGAAGTGTTGACCGAGTTGTTTTTTCCCTTTGTCCGAGATGTTTGTAGTAACCTTATTTTCTTTTCTTACTTTGTAGGATTAGTTGGCCTCATGTCTTCTCGCAATAATATTGTAGAGATGTCGTCCAGAGTTCCCGAGGGGATGTCCGATTGGCTGGACTCCCTTGTTTTGTTGTGTGTTTCTGTTGTAGATGCGGAGTTTTGCACAGAACTGAGGAAGCGCCATAGGATTTGTGGTAACAATGCCCGTGAGGAAGATTACGAGCTTGTTGCCCCTGATTCTGACGAGACAGTTTGCTTTCCGACTTCTATTGAGCGAGAGCGTCCCTTCTTTTATGCTTATGAATACTTTTTTAGTCAGTTGAACGTTTCTTTTCCTTTTACTGCTTTTGAAACCAACCTGTTGTGGTCGTGTAACACTGCTCCATCCCAGCTTCACCCGAATTCCTGGGGTTTTATTAAAATTTTTCAACTTCTTTGCCAGGAGTTGGACATAATACCTTCTGAAACTCTTTTCCTTTATCTTTTTGTCTCGGCCAAACCCAGAGGCTCCTCCAAAAAGAAAGCTTCCTAGATTTCTTTCAGATCGGCCCAGGGGCATAAAGTTTTTGCCATGTATGATGAGTCGTTTAAAGATTTTAGGAACTACTTCTTTCGAGTCCGTGCTATTGGGGGGGTCCGCCCCTTTTTTCTCGATGAAAATGATGAGCCTGCTTTTCCTCTAGAGTAAGAGTGCCACGTTACACATGGGAAATGCTTAGTGAGGTTGAGCGGGCCTTTGTAGTCGTTCTTGAAGATTTGTGGGGGAAGCCTCCCCATCTGGATACGAAGAGATTTTTGAGTGATCCATCTTTGGTTCGGGCTGCTTTGGGTACTGTCTGCTTTATTTTTATACTTGCTTTCCGAGCTTTTTCTTCTTCTATGTTGTAATTTGTCTTTTGTGGTTGATTTTGTGTTCTTCAGGGATGTAGAAGAATAATGATTCTATGAAGGCCTTCAAGAAGGCGAAGAAGGAAACTGCTACTTTAAACATTTCAGCCAAGGCGGCCGGAGAGGGATCTTCCCATGTTCCAGTTAAACCTTCTGTACCTAGTTCTCCCGGGCCGAGGAAAGCAATTCCTATTCCTCGGGTTTGTCTGGTCGATCCTCCACAATCTTCTGCTGCAGCTCCTGGTGCCCCTCCTAGTAAGAAGCAAAAGACATCCGAGCCCTTCAACCTGGATGCCCCAGATTTTGATGCTATCGAGTTTGTTGACCAGCAAATTGCCCCCTATGGTGGGCTTTCTATGGACGACGTTTCTCTTCTTCCGCATCTGGATTTTATCACCAAAAGTAGTGTGAAGATGGCTCATATGGGTGCGGCTATATTCCGAACAGTTCAGGGGATTCCGATTCATGCCACAAAATCCTTCATGGAAGAGGCCAACTCAGAATTTGATCGAATCAAGGGTCTGAAGGAGGAATTGGAGGTGAAGTTTGCGAAGGTGGAGAAGGAGCTGGAGGGTGAGAAGGCTAGTTCTATTGCCTTGGCTGCTTCTTTGAAGCTGGCCGAAGACATGGCATTGAAACATAAGGATAGCTATGTCTCGGCTTATAGGGAATTGATGCATCTTCGGGAGGATTTGGAAACTACTCGGGTTAATTATGGTGAGCTTCAGGGTCACCTTGTGGGTAGCATAACTGCTACCTCCAAGAACCTGATGGAGCAGTTCTGGGTTGTTGCTCCTGATGCTGACTTGACTCTCATCAGTCTGGACAATGTCGTGAGGGATGGTAAGATTGTCCCTGATGACCAGGATGATGATGAGACTGATCCTCCCCTAGTGCCTTCTCTTAAGGTGTCGACCTCCTCTGTTCCCCCTGTTACATCTGATCCGGAGTGCCAGATTCTGAACCGGGATGATGAAACCGTAGATGCTGTGCCCCTTCAGACTCGCCCTCCTTCTCCCCGTATTGATGCTACTGGGAAGGCTCCCGATCTTAGCTGATCTTTTTTCTGCCTATTTGTGTAAATAGCCCGGTTTGTAGGATTTTGAACTTGTTTTTTGTGGATGATGTTTTATTGACTTGTCGATACTCTAGTTGCTGTTTTTAGCAACTTTATTTTGAAAACAAAATAGTTTTTCTGAGGCTGATTTTGGTGGCCTCTTTGAAGCTTTGTCATACTATGCTTTCATTGTACTCTAGCAGGGTGTCTGTCGGAATCTTGCTGTTTGGCCTTTTTAGATTGCTTTCGCATTTTGTTTGTAGCTTGGATCCTTTTGAGGTCGTGACTTGTGGGGGGTCCAACTTGTTTTTTTGGTTTCCTCGCTTTTGTTTTGTGTTTTTAGCGCCTTATGACCGATTTCTTTATGTTGGTCCCCCTTCGAAGTTATTTTTGTGATCCCCTTTTCTGGGCCTTTACCCGGTCTCTTTTAGGGATTGCTTTTGCAACTTGTTTTGTAGAAAACCGACTTCGTTAGGTCGATTTCTTCTAAGTTTTTTTTGTAATCCTCTTTCTTGGACCTTTAGTAGGTCTCTTTCAGGGATTACTTTGATAACTTTTTAATGGTAGGAGTCCGACTTGGTTATGTCGGTCTCCTTTAAGTTATTTTTTGTAGTCCTCTTTCTTGGATCTTTGTCAGATCTCTTTCAGGGACTACTTGTATAACTTTTTAGTGGTAGGAGTCCGACTTGGTTATGTCGGTCTCCTTTAAGTTATTTTTTGTAGTCCTCTTTCTTGGATCTTTGTTAGATCTCTTTCAGGGACTACTTGTATAACTTTTTAGTGGTAGGAGTCCGACTTGGTTATGTCGGTCTCCTTTAAGTTATTTTTTGTAGTCCTCTTTCTTGGATCTTTGTCAGATCTCTTTCAGGGACTACTTGTATAACTTTTTGTTTTGGGCTGACTTTGTTATGTCAGGCCCTTCTAAGTTAAAGTAATCCTCTTTAATAGGGTTGGCCAGACCTCTTTCCAGGGTTTACTTATAACTTGGGTTGACTTGGTCCGACTTCCAAACGTCGGCCAGTCTTTAAGTTATTATATTAGCTATCCGTAAGACCTCGTCAAGTTCATTTTTAGATTGCTTTCGATAACTTCTTACATTATTCTGTGTTCATCTTTGCCGATTTATAGAAAATGGTTGGCATCTTTAGATCGTCCTTTGGGTGAATCGCGTTTTCACCTTTATCGGACAATTATCTTTATTGTGGTCGCGCAGTGAATTTGTTTTTCACTTTCTGCCGACCTGTTGCTTTATAATCGGACGATGAATACTTCAGATTAATGCGTCTTGGAATCTTGTAGAATATCTCAGTAAACTTTAAAAAAATGCAAATATATACATGTGGGAATTTTCTGATCCCTTTAAGTCGGGTATGGTCTAGGTCTCGACCTGGTGCCTCATTAAAAAACCTTTTCAGAAAAAAGAGCGCATCCATCTAGTGAGATCCTTTACCTTTTCTAACTGTAGTACCTTCTTAGGTTGCAGGCGTGCCATGATCGGGGAAGCTCTCGTCCATCAAGCTCGGACAGTCTGTAGTAGCCCTTCCCAAGTACTTCTATGACTCGGTAAGGTCCTTTCCAGTTTGCTGCCAGCTTCCCTTCTCCGGGTCGAGTTGTTCCAATATCATTTCGGATTAGGATGAGATCATTCTCCGCAAAACTTCTCAGCACTACCTTTTGATTATATCTGGAAGCTATTCGGCACTTTAGAGCTTCTTCCCTGATCCGAGCTCTTTCTTGGATTTTGGGTAACAAGTCGAGCTCTTCTCTCTAAAGTTGGGAGTTTGCTCCCTCATTGTAGTGGACTACTCTAGGCGACCCTTCCTCAATTTCTACTGGAATCATTGCCTCTATTCCGTATGCTAATCGAAAGGGGGATTCCTTCGTGGTAGAATGTGGCGTTGTTCGATATGCCCATAGGACTTGTGGAAGCTCCTCCGCCCAGGCTCCCTTTGCGTCTTGTAATCTCCGTTTTAATCCGGCCAATATGACTTTGTTAGCCGCTTCGGCTTGTCCATTGGCTTGTGGATGTTCAACGGAGGTGTACTGGTGCTTTATATTCAAGTCAGCTACTAGTTTTCTGAAGCCTGCATCTGTGAATTGAGTACCATTGTCTGTGGTTATTGAATATAGAACCCCGAACCTTGTGACAATGTTTCTATATAAGAATTTCCGGCTTCTCTGAGCGGTGGCATTAGCTAGGGGCTCTGCCTCGATCCACTTTGTAAAGTAATCTACCCCTACTATGAGGAATTTAACTTGTCCTGATCCCTATGGGAAGGGGCCGAGAAGATCGAGTCCCCATTTTGCAAACGGCCAAGGCGAGGTCACGCTAATGAGCTCTTCTGGCGGGGCGATGTGAAAGTTGGCATGTTTCTGACATGGTGGATATGTCTTCACAAATTCTGTAGCTTCTTTCTGTAGAGTTGGCCAATAAAATCCCGCCCGGAGTACCTTTTTGGCGAGAGCTCGTGCTCCGAGATAATTGCTACAAATGCCGCCGTGTATTTCTTCTAGCACTTTCCTTGTGTTGGAGGTCGGCACGCATTTTAGTAAAGGTGTTGAGATTCCTCTTTTGTACAGGATGTTGTTTATAATGGTGTAGTACTGTGCCTCCATTTTTAACCTCTTTGCCTCCTTTTCTTCTGTGGGGAGCGTTCCTGTTTTGAGGTAGTTGATTATGGGGGTCATCCATCCTTGGTCCTGACTTGTTATAGTCAGGACTTTTCCTTCTTCCGAGATTGACGGGTTTTGTAACATTTCCTGGATGAGGCTCCTATTGTTGCCCCCTGGTTTGGTGCTGGCTAGTTTTGAGAGTGCATCAGCTCGGGCATTTTGTTCACGGGGTATGTGGCAGATTTTATACTCCCCGATTTCACGGGGTATGTGGCAGATTTTATACTCCCCGATTTGTCCGAGCTGTTCCTTGGTTTTATCCAAATATTTTTTCATGGTGGGATCTTTGGCTTGGTAGCTCCCTGTTATTTGTGATGTGATTACTTGTGAATCGCTATAAATGTTGAGTTTTTGAGCTCCGACTTCTTTAGCCAGCTTCAAACCAGCTAATAATGCTTCATATTCTGCCTGGTTGTTTGAGGTTGGGAACCCGAACTTGAGGGAGAGCTCAACTTGGGTTCCTTGGTCGCTTTCTATTATCACGCATGCGCCGCTTCCAGTTTTATTTGAAGAGTCGTCCACATAAAGATTCCATTCTGTGGGGGTTCCTAGGGCATCTGTGAATTCTGCGATAAAGTCGGCCAGGTACTGTGATTTGATGGCCGTCCGAGCTTCATATTGGAGGTCAAACTCTGACAACTCGACTGCCCATTGTAGAATTCTGCCTGCCAGATCTATTTTCTGCAATATTCCTTTTATGGGCTGGTTAGTTCGAACCTTAATGGTGTGAGCCTGGAAGTACGGGCGGAGTCGTCGAGATGTTAGAATGAGGGTATAAGCAAATTTTTCTATTTTCTGGTAGTTCAGCTCGGATCCCTGTAGCGCTTTGCTAATGAAGTAGACGGGTTTTTTCCCATGTTCGTCTTCCCTGACTAGTGCTGAGGCTATTGCCCGGCTCCCTACTGCGAGATATAATATGAGCGGTTCTCCTTCTCGTGGCCGAGATAGGATAGGTGGTCGTCCTAAGAACTCCTTGAAGTCTCGGAAGGTTTGCTCACATTCTGTCGTCCATTCGAACTGTTTTCCCTTTCTTAAAGTAGCATAGAAGGGAATAGATCTTATCGCAGCTCCTGCTAAGAATCGGGATAGAGCGGCCAACCTCCCGTTGAGTTGTTATACTTCTTTGACACAGGTTGGGCTCTTCATGTTGAGTATGGCTTGACATTTGTCTGGATTTGCTTCAATTCCCCTTTGTGTGAGCATGAAGCCTAAGAATTTGCCTGCTTCTACTACGAAGGTGCATTTTGCGGGATTGAGCCGCATGTTGTGTTTCCTTATAGTGTAAAACACTTGAGTCAGGTCGGATAATAATGTATCTTCGCTTTGTGTCTTTATCAACATGTCATCTACATAAACTTCCATGATTTTTCCGATTTGATATGAGAAAACTTTATTCATTAGCCTTTGATAAGTAGCTCCTGCGTTCTTGAGACCGAAAGGCATCACGATGTAGCAGTAGTTTGCTTTTGGTGTTAGGAACAAGGTCTTTTCTTGATCTGGTGGATACATGGGGATTTGGTTGTACCCTGAATATACGTCCATGAACGAGAGATACTTATATCCTGATGAAGCATCTACTAGAGCGTCGATGCTTGGGAGTGGATAAGGGTCTTTTGGGCAGGCTTTGTTGAGGTCGGTGTAGTCGGTGCACATTCGCCACTTCCCATTTGACTTTTTCACCAATACGACGTTTGCTAGCCATAGTGGGTATTTAACTTCCCTTATAAACCCTGCCTCTAGTAGTGTTTGTATTTGTTCTTCTACAGCTTGAGATCGTTCTGGTCCGAGTTTTCTTCGTCTTTGTTGTACCGGCCGGGATCCCGGGTAGACTACCAATTTGTGGCTCATTAGTTCGGAATCAATGCCTGGCATGTCGGCAGCTTTCCATGCAAAGAGATCAACATTATCTCATAGGAACCGTATTAGTGATTCCTTTATGTCTCCTTTCAGGATCATGCCAATATTAGTTGTTTTATCCGAGGTGTCTCCGATCTGGACTCTTTCTACTTCTCCTTCGGGTCATGGTCGGAGTTCTTCTCGTCTCTGAACTTCACCAGCTCGATTGTGTGGAACTCTCCTCCTTCGCCTCGGAGGTTTAGACTTTCGTTATAACAGCGACGTGCCATCTTTTGATCTGCCTTTATTGTAGCTATCCCTTCCGCAGTTGGGAATTTCATACATAGATGTGGTGTTAAAACTATTGCGCCGAGTTGATTTAACGTTGTCCGACCTATTAAGGCATTGTAGGGTGAGCTTACGTCGACCACGATGTAGTCTATCTTGAGTGTCCTGGATTGGTTCCCCTTCCCAAAGGTTGTATGCAGCGGTACATATCCCAGCGGTTGAACTGGGGTATCTCCAAGTCCAAACAGGCTGTTCGGGTATGCTCTTAGCTCTTTTTCTTCTAGGCCGAGTTTGTCGAAGGCAGTTTTGAATAATATGTCGGCAGTGCTTCCCTGGTCAATTAGTGTACGGTGAAGGTTGGCGTTTGCTAGTATGATCGTAATGACCATGGGGTCGTCGTGTCCCGAGATGATTCCGGATGCATCTTCCTTGGTAAACATGATTGCTGGGATGTCTGGCGCTTCCTTCTTTCCTTCGACATGGTACACCTCTTTGAGGTGTCACTTGCGGAATGATTTGGAGATTCCTCCCCCAGCAAATCCGCCGTGTACGTGAACGTGTCTTTCCGGTGTGCGAGGTGATCGTTCAGATCGTCCGACATCCTCATCCCTTCTTCTTTTTCTTGGTTCGTCGTCCTGATTGGCCAAAAACCGATTTAGCTTTCCTTCTCTTACTAATTTTTCTATGATGTTTTTCAAGTCGAAGCATTCGTTGGTGGAATGCCCTCGAAGTCGGTGATATTCACAGTATTCATTCCAATTTCCTCCTCCTCTTTTGCCTTTAAGTGGCCGGGCTGGAGGGATTTTCTCTGTATGGCAGACTTCTTTGTAAACATCTACCAAGGATACCCTAAGAGGAGTGAAGTTATGATATTTTTTATTTTCTCTCCGGAGCGATCTTCCTTTTTCTTGGATTCTTTATCTCGGTAGGCAGAACCGGACCTTAAGGTTTCGCCAAGTCGAGAATTTTCCTCCATGTTGATGTACTTCTGCGCCCGTTCTTGTACTCCGTCTAGGGATGTTGGGTATCTCTTTGATATAGATTGGCTAAATGGTCCTTCTCGCAGGCCATTTATGAGGCCCATAATGGCAGCTTCTGTTGGTAGACTTTGTATGTCCATGCATGTTTTGTTGAATCTTTCCATGTAGTTGCAAAGGCTCTCCCGATCTCCTTGCTTGATCCCTAGTAGGCTAGGTGCGTGTTTGGCTTTGTCCTTTTGTATGGAAAATCGGGCCAGGAACTTTTTGGCCAGGTCGTCGAAACTCGAGATGGATTTTGGAGGTAGGTTGTCAAACCATTTAATGGCTGTCTTGGTGAGAGTTATTGGAAAGGCTTTGCAGCGAACTGCATCTGAGGCATCAGTGAGGTACATTCTACTTCTGAAGTTGCTGAGATGATGCTTGGGGTCCGAGATGCCGTCATATCGAGTCATATCCGGAAGTTTGAAATCTTTTGGAATTTTGGTCTTCATAATTTCTCTGGTGAATGGATCTTGATCTTTCTGAGAGCTATCCTCCGTGGATGGTCGAGTAGCTTTAGTTTTGAGATCAGCTTCGAGTTTTATAAGCTTATCTTCTAATTCTCGGTGCCGCCTTATCTCCCGACGTAGATCTTCTTCTTTTTCACGTTGATGTTGGGCTTCTTTCTCAAGTTGCTCCAATCGATTTTGAAGTGCTTCTATTACTCCTAGATTTGATGATTTTTTGTCTCCGTTGGGTTCCGGAGTATCTTTGAGTATAGTATCTGCGTTTTTATGCGGCGTTCTGTCTTCCAAACCTGAATCGTGGTCGTTGTCATGGTCATCCGCCATGTTGATGGGATGACTTCCAGGATCCCCGGCAACGGCGCCAATGTTCCGAGGGTTACCTAAAACTGTAGGTCGATCTCGGTCGAGATCTCCTGTGTTGGTGGGAGCCGACGTATCCAGTAGGTGTATAGCAGCCGGAGCTGGTGTGTCCGACCTGTAGGACTTGGTGATGGTGCTGATCCTTCGTCCCCGGAGGGTGGGGGTACCTGCAAGGGACTCCGATGCTTAAGTTAGTAAGGGTATTAAGCAGGTATTGCGTAGAATCAGAATATGAGTTATATCTGGGTGCTCTAGTGTATTTATAATGGTGAGATGTGGCCTTCTGTGGATAAGATAAGTTAGTTATCTTATCTAATCTTTATCTTATCTTTAAGTGAGGTCATCTTTATCTTTTAAGGGAACCGCCCTTCGTTCCGTAGGCTTGGGCTGCTTTAGGATTTGGGGCGTGTTCCTCTATTTGGGCCCTTCTTTGGGCTTTCTGGGGACTTAACCGAGCTCTTGAGGAAGAGGTCGGGTTGTCCTGACCTGAAGAGGTCGGTCGCTTTGTCTGTCGAATATCCCGGGTCAGTCAGCTCGACCCAGGGTATGAACACTCCCTAAAAACAATGCCAAAAAGCGTATAAATTATCCGCTCATCTCAACACCAAACTTAAATTGTTGCTTGTCCCCAAGCAACTGAAAATCAATTAGGATAAAAAGAAGAGAATATACTATAAAGCTCAGAATATCAATGAATATTAATTCTAATTAGATGAGCGGGACTTGTAGCTTTTTGCTTCTGAACAGTTTTGGCATCTCACTTTATCCTTTGAAGTTTAGAATGATTGGTATCTCTAGGAACTTAGAATTTCAGATAGTGTTATTGATTCTCCTAGTTAAGTTTGTTGATTCTTGAACACAGCTACTTTTATGAGTCTTGGCCGTGGCCCTAAGCACTTTGTTTTTCAATATTACCACCGGATACATAAATGCCACAGACACATGACTGGGTGAACCTTTTCAGATTGTGACTCAGCTTTGCTAAAGTTCCCAGTTAGAGGTGTCCAGAGCTCTTAAGCACACTCTTTTTGCTTTGGATCATGACTTTAACCACTCAGTCTCAAGTTTTTTCACTTGGACCTGCATGCCACAAGCACATGGTTAGGGACAGCTTGATTTAGCCGCTTAGGCCTGGATTTTATTTCCTTGGGCCCTCCTATACATTGATGCTCAAAGCCTTGGACCCTTTTTACCCTTGCCTTTTGGTTTTAAGAGCTATTGGCTTTTTCTGCTTGCTTTTTCTTTTTCTTTCTATTATATTTTTTTTCACAAGCTTTTGCTATTCACTGCTTTTTCTTGCTTCAAGAATCAATTTCATGATTTTTCAGATTATCAATAGCATTTCTCTTTATTCATCATTCTTTCAAGAGCCAACAATTTTAACATTCATAAACAATAAGATAAAAAATATGCACTGTTCAAGCATTCATTCAGAAAACAAAAAGTATTGTCACCACATCAATATAATTAAACTAAATTCAAGGATAAATTCGAAACTCATGTACTTCTTGTTCTTTTGTATTAAAAACATGTTTTATTTAAGAAAGGTGAAGGATTCATGGAATTATTCATAGCTTTAAGACATAGTTACTACATATTAATGATCATGTAATAAAGACACAAACATAGATAACATAAAGCTTAAAACTCGAAAAACAGAGAAATAAGAACAAGGAATGAGTCCACCTTAGTGATAGTGGGGCTTTCTTCTTGAAGAACCAATCATGTCCTTGAGCTCTTCTATGTCTCTTCCTTGCCTTTGTTGCTCCTCCCTCATTGCTCTTTGATCTTCTCTAATTTCATGGAGAATGATGGAGTGTTCTTGATGTTCCACCCTTAATTGATCCATATTGTAACTCAAGTCTTCTAGAGAAGTGTTGAGTTGTTCCCAATAGTTATTGGGAGAAAAGTGTATCCCTTGAGGCATCTCCGAGATTCCTTGGTGATGAGCTTCCTCATGCGTCTCTTGGGATCCATGAGTGGGCTCTCTTGTTTGCTCCATCCTCTTCTTAGTGATGGGCTTGTCCTCTTCATTGAGGATGTCTCTTTCTATGATAACTCCAGCTGAGTAGCATAGATGGCAAATAAGATGAGAAAAAGCTAGCCTTGCCAAGGTAGAGGGCTTTTCGGCTATTTTATAGAATTCAAGGGAGATGACTTCATGAACCTCTACTTCCTCTCTAATCATGATGCTATGGATCATGATGGCCCGATCCACAGTAACTTCGGATCGGTTGCTAGTGGGGATGATGGAGCGTTGGATGAACTCCAACCATCCTCTAGCCACAGGCTTGAGGTCCAGTCTTCTTAATTGAACCGGATTGCCTTTGGAGTCTCTTTTCCATTCAGCTCATTCAACACATATGTCCATAAGGACTTGGTCCAACCTTTGATCAAAGTTGACTCTTCTTGTGTAGGGGCGTGCATCTCCTTGCATCATGGGCAAGTTAAATGCCAATCTCACATTTTCCGGACTAAAATCTAAGTATTTCCCCCAAAGCATTGTAAGATAATTCTTTGGATTCGGGTTCATACTTTGATCATGGTTCCTAGTGATCCATGCATTGGCATAGAACTCTTGAACCATTAAGATTCCGACTTGTTGAATGGGGTTGGTCAGAACTTCCCAACTTCTTCTTTGGATCTCATGTTGGATCTCCGGATACTCATTTTTCTTGAGTTTGAAAGGGACCTCAGGGATCACCTTCTTTTTGGCCACAACATCATATAAGTGGTCTTGATTGGCTTTAGAGATGAATCTCTCCATCTCCCATGACTCGGAGGTGGAAGCTTTTGTCTTCCCTTTTCCTTTTCTAGAGGTTTTTCTGGCCTTAGGTGCCATCAATGGTTATGAAAAAACAAAAAAGCTATGCTTTTACCACACCAAACTTAGAATATTGCTCGCCCTCGAGCAAGAGAAGAAAGAATAGATGAAGAAGAAGAAAATATGAAGGAGAGGGAGAAAGGGTTGTGTTTCGGCCAAGGAGGAGAAGAAAGGGTTGTGTTGTGTGGAAATGAAGAAGAATGGAAGGGTTTATATAGTGGAGGGAGAGGGGTTAAGGTTCGGCTATATTGGGTGGGTTTGGGTGGGAAAGGGATTTTGAATTTTGAAGGTAGGTGGGGTTTATAGGGAAGAGTGAATGATTGTGAGTGGTGAAAAGGTGATGGGTGATGGTGTTTTTGTGGAAAAATGAATTTCCAACACACAAATCCAACCGGCAAGTGTACCGGATCGCATCAAGTAGTAATAACTCACTTAGAGTGAGGTCGATCCCACAGGGATTGATGGATCAAGCAATTTTAGTGGGTGATTAGTTTAGTCAAGCTAACATTTAGTGAATTATGTGGAATTGTAGCCAACAGAAAGTAAATTTGCAGGAATTATAAAGTGCAGAAAGTAAATTGCATTGAAACTTAAAGAGCAAGAAAAGTAAATTGGCAAAATCTTAAATGACAAGAAATGTAAATTGCTTGAATCTTAAATGGGTCAGGGATGTGGGATTGCAAAAATTAAACTAGCAAAGGTAAATTGCATTAAATATAAAAGAGACAATTGAATTGCTGTGAAGTAAATCTCAAACAGAAGAGTAAATGCCTTGAAGAATTTAGAACAGAAAAGCAATGCTTAAGTTGCAGCAAATTAAAAGTGATTGAAGATCTCAGGAGTGGAGGAGACTAGATAACAAGTCTAGATCTCAAATCCTTCCTTGATCCAACAAGAACAATTGCAAAAGGAATAAAGGAAAACAGATTGCAGAAATCGCAGAAGAAGAAGAAATGAGCAGAGAGTGGAATTCAATTATGCAGAAAATTAAAGAAGAGATCTCAAGGTGAGATTGAAACAGAAGTTCTTCAATTCTTCACCCAAGATCCAAAGCAAGAAAAGTGAAGAGTGCTCAAGCAGGAACCAGGAAGAAGAGAGATCAATTCTCCTTCCCAATTCTCTAGCAAATTCCAAAGTTCAAAATTAAAATGCAAGTATAAAGGAAAATTCAAAGATAAAGTCTCCAGCCCCCAATTACATAAAACTAGCTCCTATTTATACACTTTCTATTCTTGGATTTTGGGATTTGGATGGGCTTTTGATTTGGTGAAGAAATGAATTAAATTGGGTTTTTAATTCAATTTCAGCCCATGAAGGAAAATTGCTTCCAGGAGGCTGCCCTGCCCTTGTGGAGGGCAGGGCAGAAAATTGATGCTTGGCGCGAGACTTGGTGCGGCCTTGGGCGAGCTTGGTGCGGCAAAGATGCTTGGGACGCTTGTTGGTGCGCAAAGATGCTGCCCTGCCCGTGCCAAGGGCAGGGCAGGAAAGGTTTGGTGCGCCAGGATCGGCCACGGTGCGCGCGTTGGTGCTGCCAAGGAAAGAATTGTGCGCCAGAATCAAAATTGGTGCGCGCATGATGCTGCCACACACAAGATGCTGCCCTGCCCGCGCCAAGGGCAGGGCAGAGTTTCCAAAAGATGAAGTTCCAAGTTCGAAACTTGGTGGATGCACACGCTACTCCTTTTCCTTGGTTTATTTTTGCTTATTTTTGACCCTTAAATATGCCTTTCGTTCCTGCCTCAATTGGACGCCAAATATGGATTTCTATATATCGTTGGAAAGCTCTGAATGTCAGCTTTCCAACGCAACTGGAAGCACATCAATCGGACGTCTGTAGCTCAAGTTATAGCCCTTTGAAGTAGGCATGGTCATGCTGTGAGCGCCCAGATTTTAACTTAGCCAAAATTTGCTTCATCCTCACTTTGCTTCATCATGATTCTGCCCTTGTGAGCCCGACATTGCCCTTGAGGAGGGCAGAGCAGAATTGCTTCTCAAGCTTGTTTCCTTATGTTGCCCTCCTAGAGGGCAGTGTGCCCTTATGGAGGGCAATGTTTGCTTCCTCCCTTCCATGCGGCACACTTCTCATTCCTTTAACCACGCTTCCTTCTCCTTGAGTCACGCTTTCTTTAGGCCACGTTTTCTTCTTTTTTTTTTTTTCTTTTCTTCACCTACAATAAACCAAAACAACCACTCAAAGTATCACTAAATTCAAGAGGCTTATAAATCAATTAAAATTCAATTAAAATTAGCTTAAACCTCATGGATTAACATTAATTTCATGGTGGTTGCTTGATTTAAAGAACTCATGCATTTTCATTCCAAATCACTTACTTAGGATGCAAGAAAGTGTATAAAAACTAACAAAACAAGTGAAATTAGCTTGAAAAATGGGTATATGATGACATGTCATCACAACACCAAACTTAAATCTTGCTTGTCCCCAAGCAAGAAAAGAATCATGCAATAAAGATTGACAATCCAAGGTAAGAAGAATAGCAACTCAATGTTCATGGCAAGCTAGTTTTCTATGCATGCTACAATTACAAAAGAGATGTAAATGATTGATGCTTCTATCTAGCTTATTTTATGAAATCTTTTTCTTATAATTCTTCCTTGAAACAAGCTTTTGATTTTTTTTTCTCTTTTTTTTTCTCCTTTTGGGTGCTTTGCCCCATGAGTTAATAACAAAGCTACGACTTCTAAATGCTTTGTTTTCAAGTATTACCACTTGATACATAAGCACCACAAGCATTTAATT
Organism: Arachis stenosperma; assembly: GCF_014773155.1. Lineage (NCBI taxonomy): Eukaryota > Viridiplantae > Streptophyta > Magnoliopsida > Fabales > Fabaceae > Arachis > Arachis stenosperma. The sequence continues at coordinate 48,625,193 of NC_080379.1, read as the reverse complement.
AGAGGACTTCATTAAGCTCATTTTTCTTTTCTTTTCTTGACTCTCTAATCATTGATGCTCAGAACCTTGAGCTTTGAGGGAGTGCTTTTGCACTTGAGCCTAGCCTTGACTTCTAAGTGTTTTGTTTTCAAGCATTTGGCTTGATACATAAACACCACAAGCACTTAGCAAATAAATTGCCATTGGTACTCAGAGCCTTCAGCTTTCTCATTCTTTCCCTTTTTCTTTTCTTGCTTTAATTATATTTGCTTCTTCAAGGTTTTCATGATTTCAAAAGATTTCACAAAATGTACTAGATGAAAAACTTCAATTAAATAAAATCCAATGTAATTGAGCAACAATCAATCATACTAGCTTTCCAATACTTGTATGCACATGCTAAATTCTTCTTTAATTCCTTGTTTGTTTATGATCATGATGCTTTTTGCTTTTGAATTCACAAAACTCAAGTTGGTAGTCATAATGTCACAACAACATATTTCAAATCAAATTCAAGCTATGCTTAGTCATACCACACATGTATACAGAAAATATAAAGACAATCATGCAATTTAAAGTGTTGGAAATAAATGAGAGGAAAAGGAACTTTACAACCTTGTAGTCCATCTTCTCTATTGTTGTCATTTTCCTCCCATTCTTCTCCTTTCCCTTGCCAACTTAGAGTGCTTGCTCATCCTCAAGCAACAATTAGAACAATGGCTATGGGGCTAAGATGGATCATGAATGTCTTACACAATGAAATGTTAGTAGCACATGTGTTTTAAGCAAGCAAAATTAAAGATAACAATCAAGGCACAAGAGACAAAGACATTTTGATTGCAAACATAAGAGGGTGTGCATGATACATTGCAAAAAAAATAAGTGGCACACCAAACTTAGTGTGACACTTTCACCTGAAATTAATGCAAGTATCTAGTAAGTATTGGAACCAAATTTTGTTGCATAGCAACACCAAACTTAGAATGCAACCATATGTCAATTTATTTGAACTAAAACTAAAGAAAAGAAACTGTTATTTGTTGAATACAATCACCAAGTGAAGAATCTATCATGAGTAAGGATGTTTGGGTGATGTATTAACAAACACAGTTAATAAAAGAAAGCATTAAAAACAAGGAAATGACTAAAACAATCAAGAAAACTAAAATTGTCTAACTAAAAAAAATAACACTGCAGCGGCATTATGGTTATGTAAACAAGTGGTGTTGCTTGAATGAATTGCATAGAAAAATAAATGGCACACCAAACTTAGAATCTTGGTGCATCACTTTCATTTTTGATTTGATGCAATCATCCAAAAAGATTGAAAATGTGTTGCATGGCAACACCCAACTTAGAATGTAACCATATGCCAATTTATTGAATTTAAACAAAGCATAGAATGAAATGTACCTACGGTTGGGTTACCTCCCAACAAGTGCTCTTTTAGTGTCATTAGCTTGACATGTTGTTCTTCACTTTCTTCCTCTTTTTCCAGTTTGTTAAGAGGAATGACCTCAAAGGAGGAGAAAATTCAGCTACTGTCCCTTGCCTTGGTCTTTCCTTAGCAAGCTTTCTTTTGAATTTGGCTTGATTGAGCTTGCTTTTAGGGACAGGATTGGTGCTTTTGTTAATTGCCTTCACTTCCTTGAATTCAAGACTTGGTTGCTGTGTGATTATTGGAGTTTTGTATTCATCCAGAGTCTTTTGAATTGGTGGCTCCATGAGCTTTTCCTCTTGTACTTCTCTGCTTCACTTGAGTTTGGAATGACTTCCTCACTTTCTTGCTCCTCCACTTCCTCCCTTGCACCCAACATTTGACTTAATAGTTCTTTTATGGAGGAGGTTTGTTGTTCTTCCCAAGATTTCTTCATCTCCTCTTCATATTTTTCGATCACAGATTCAAGGAAAGTTTGTGAGGGTTGTGAATGTTCATGTTCCCTTTTCATCTCAAGTGCAGTTTCATTTCCAACCACCTCTTCCTTCTTTGCAATTTCACTTGATACAGTAGCCTCCTCATCTTGCTCTTCCTCCATTGAAATTTCAATTGATATAGGAACCCCTTCTTCCTCTTCTTCACTCACAGATTGTTCCTCATCCTTAACACTTGGTGATCCTGAATGCCCTTCTGTTTTCTTGAGGAGGAATTCTTGTTCTGTCCAGCGTTGTTTTTGTTCTTCCATAATTTGTTCTAGTCTTTCCAATAATTCTCTGGACTTTTGAAGGGGATCCTCAGCCACTAGCTCAAAGGATAAAGGTTGAGAGTAATTTTGTGGTTGGTGAGATGAGTTGTATGGATCTTGGAGGGAATTTTGTGTTGAGGCATAATCAAATGATGAAGAATTTTGAAATGAGAAACTGGGAAGTAAGGGTGGATAATTTTTCATGTGATTTGACTGCTCAGAATTTGCAGTTTCTTGGTGATACTCCCATCCACCATGAGGATAATGATATGAATCATTTTGTGGTGGTGGTTGGTATCCCTCATAATTCTCTTGCTCATCTTGGGGTTCTGAAGAGAACCTCCATGGATTGGAGTGCTCAGAATTTGTGTCTTCCTGGTGATATTCCCAACCATAATTAGAATAATGACTTGAATCATATTGTGATGGTGGGTAATATCCCATGAAGTTTGTTTGATTAAAAGATGAGGTGAACTCCATTTGAATTTTGTAGAACACAACACCAATGAAAATTGAAATTACTCATATCAGATATGAGTTTTGCTTAGTGAGGCAAAAACACAAACACCTTGATTTCAACTTTAAAACAGAGAACCAAAAAAAATGCTTGATCTAAACTTCTCACCCACTTAATCATTGTTGATCTAATCAATCCCCGGCAACGGCGCCAAAAACTTGATGGTGTTTTTGTGGAAAAATGAATTTCCAACACACAAATCCAACCGGCAAGTGTACCGGATTGCATCAAGTAGTAATAACTCACTTAGAGTGAGGTCGATCCCACAGGGATTGATGGATCAAGCAATTTTAGTGGGTGATTAGTTTAGTCAAGCTAACATTTAGTGAATTATGTGGAATTGTAGCCAACAGAAAGTAAATTTGCAGGAATTATAAAGTGCAGAAAGTAAATTGCATTGAAACTTAAAGAGCAAGAAAAGTAAATTGGCAAAATCTTAAATGACAAGAAATGTAAATTGCTTGAATCTTAAATGGGTCAGGGATGTGGGATTGCAAAAATTAAACTAGCAAAGGTAAATTGCATTAAATATAAAAGAGACAATTGAATTGCTGTGAAGTAAATCTCAAACAGAAGAGTAAATGCCTTGAAGAATTTAGAACAGAAAAGCAATGCTTAAGTTGCAGCAAATTAAAAGTGATTGAAGATCTCAGGAGTGGAGGAGACTAGATAACAAGTCTAGATCTCAAATCCTTCCTTGATCCAACAAGAACAATTGCAAAAGGAATAAAGGAAAATAGATTGCAGAAATCGCAGAAGAAGAAGAAATGAGCAGAGAGTGGAATTCAATTATGCAGAAAATTAAAGAAGAGATCTCAAGGTGAGATTGAAACAGAAGTTCTTCAATTCTTCACCCAAGATCCAAAGCAAGAAAAGTGAAGAGTGCTCAAGCAGGAACCAGGAAGAAGAGAGATCAATTCTCCTTCCCAATTCTCTAGCAAATTCCAAAGTTCAAAATTAAAATGCAAGTATAAAGGAAAATTCAAAGATAAAGTCTCCAGCCCCCAATTACATAAAACTAGCTCCTATTTATACACTTTCTATTCTTGGATTTTGGGATTTGGATGGGCTTTTGATTTGGTGAAGAAATGAATTAAATTGGGTTTTTAATTCAATTTCAGCCCATGAAGGAAAATTGCTTCCAGGAGGCTGCCCTGCCCTTGTGGAGGGCAGGGCAGAAAATTGATGCTTGGCGCGAGACTTGGTGCGGCCTTGGGCGAGCTTGGTGCGGCAAAGATGCTTGGGACGCTTGTTGGTGCGCAAAGATGCTGCCCTGCCCGTGCCAAGGGCAGGGCAGGAAAGGTTTGGTGCGCCAGGATCGGCCACGGTGCGCGCGTTGGTGCTGCCAAGGAAAGAATTGTGCGCCAGAATCAAAATTGGTGCGCGCATGATGCTGCCACACACAAGATGCTGCCCTGCCCGCGCCAAGGGCAGGGCAGAGTTTCCAAAAGATGAAGTTCCAAGTTCGAAACTTGGTGGATGCACACGCTACTCCTTTTCCTTGGTTTATTTTTGCTTATTTTTGACCCTTAAAGATGCCTTTCGTTCCTGCCTCAATTGGATGCCAAATATGGATTTCTATATATCGTTGGAAAGCTCTGAATGTCAGCTTTCCAACGCAACTGGAAGCACATCAATCGGACGTCTGTAGCTCAAGTTATAGCCCTTTGAAGTAGGCATGGTCATGCTGTGAGCGCCCAGATTTTAACTTAGCCAAAATTTGCTTCATCCTCACTTTGCTTCATCATGATTCTGCCCTTGTGAGCCCGACATTGCCCTTGAGGAGGGCAGGGCAGAATTGCTTCTCAAGCTTGTTTCCTTATGTTGCCCTCCTAGAGGGCAGTGTGCCCTTGTGGAGGGCAATGTTTGCTTCCTCCCTTCCATGCGGCACACTTCTCATTCCTTTAACCACGCTTCCTTCTCCTTGAGTCACGCTTTCTTTAGGCCACGTTTTCTTCTTTTTTTTTTCTTTTCTTCACCTACAATAAACCAAAACAACCACTCAAAGTATCACTAAATTCAAGAGGCTTATAAATCAATTAAAATTCAATTAAAATTAGCTTAAACCTCATGGATTAACATTAATTTCATGGTGGTTGCTTGATTTAAAGAACTCATGCATTTTCATTCCAAATCACTTACTTAGGATGCAAGAAAGTGTATAAAAACTAACAAAACAAGTGAAATTAGCTTGAAAAATGGGTATATGAAGACATGTCATCAATGGGGAAGTGAGATTGAGGTGATTGGTGAAGGGTTTTGGGGAAGCGTGTTATTGGATTGTGTGAAGAGGAGAGAAGGTGAGTTGAGGTAGGTGGGGATCCTGTGGGGTCCACAGATCCTGAGGTGTCAAGGATTTACATCCCTGCACCAATGAGGCGTGTAAAATGCCCTTTTCATGCAATCTTGGCGTTCAACGCCAGATTGATGCTTGTTTCTGGCGTTGAACGCCAGCTTCATGCTTGTTTTGGGTGTTCAACACCCATCTGCAGCATGTTTCTGGCGTTGAACGCTAGTTCCATGCTTGTTTCTGGTGTTCAGCGCCAACTCTCCTCAGTGTGTTTTCCTGGCATTTAAACGCCAGGATGTTGCTTGTTTCTGGCGTTCAACGCCAGATCCATGCTCTGTTCTGGCGTTGAACGCCAGCCAGATGCTCCTTACTGGCGTTTAAATGCCAGTAAGCCCTTCCTCCAGGGTTTGCTTTTTTTTTCTACTGTTTTTGATCTTATTTTTAATTTTAATATTAATTTTGTGACTCCACATGATCATGAACCTGATAAAGCTTAAAAGAAAGATAAAAATAAAATAGAATTAGATAAATAAAAATTGGGTTGCCTCCCAATAAGCGCTTTTTTAATGTCAATAGCTTGACAGTGGGCTCTCATGGAGCCTCACAGGTGATCAGGTCAATGTTGTAGACTCCCAACACCAAACTTAGAGTTTGAATGTGGGGATTCAACACCAAACTTAGAGTTTGGCTTTGTTCTCCCAACACCAAACTTAGAGTTTGATTGTGGGGGCTCTGTTTGACTCTATACTGAGAGAAGCTTTTCATGCTTCTTCTCTATTGTTAAAGAAGAACACCCTTGGGTTTTAAACACAAGGTAGTCCCCATTCAATTGAAGGACTAATTCTCCTCTGTTAACATTTATCACAGCTCTTGCTGTGGCTAGGAAAGGTCTTCCAAGGATGATGCATTCATCCTCCTCCTTCTTAGTGTCTAAGATTATGAAATTAGCAGGGATGTAAAGGTCTTTAACCTTTACCAACACGTCCTCTACCAATCCATAAGCTTGTCTTACTGAATTGTCTTCCATTTGCAATGAGAATATGGCAGGTTGTACCTCAATGATCCCTAGCTTCTCCATTACTGAGAGTGGCATAAGATTTATGCTTGACCCCAGGTCACACAAAGCCTTTTCAAAGGTCATGGTGCCTATGGTACAGGGTATTAAAAATTTACAAGGATCTTGTTTCTTTTGAGGTAAAGTTTGCTGAACCCATGTATCTAGTTCACCAATGAGCAAGGGAGGTTCACCTTCCCAAGTCTCATTACCAAACAACTTGGCATTCAGCTTCATGATAGCTTCTAGATATTGAGCAACTTGCTCTCCAGTTACATCTTCATTCTCTTCAGAGGAAGAATAGTTTTCAGAGCTCATGAATGGCAGAAGGAGGTTTAATGGGGTCTCTATGGTCTCTATATGACTTTCAGTTCCTTTAAGTTCTCAATAAGGAACTCCTTCTTGCTTGAGAGATGTCCCATGAGGTCCTCCTCATTGGGATTCATGCCCTCTTCTTCTTCTCCAGGTTTGGCCATGTTGATTATGTCAATGGCCTTGCACTCTCTTTTTGGATTCTCTTCAGTATTGCTTTAGAGAGTACTAGGAGGAGTTTCTGTGACTTTCTTACTCAGCTGGCCCACTTGTGCCTCCAAATTTTTGATGGAGGATCTTGTTTCACTCATGAAGCTTAAAGTGGCCTTAGACAGATCAGAGACTATATTTGCTAAGTTAGAGGTGCTCTGCTCAGAATTCTCTGTCTGTTGCTGAGAAGATGATGGAAAAGGCTTGCTATTTCTAAACCTGTTTCTTCCACCATTATTAAAGCCTTGTTAAGGCTTTTGTTGATCTTTCCATGAGAAATTTGGATGATTTCTTCATGATGAATTATAGGTGTTTCCATAAGGTTCACCCATGTAATTTACCTCTGCCATTGCAGGGTTCTCAGGATCATAAGCTTCTTCTTCAAAAGATGCCTCTTTAGTACTGTTAGATGCATTTTGCCATCCATTCAGACTTTGAGAAATCATGTTGACTTGCTGAGTTAACATTTTGTTCTGAGCCAATATGGCATTCAGAGCATCAATTTCAAGAACTCCCTTCCTCTGAGGCGTCCCATTATTCACGGAATTCCTCTCAGAAGTGTACATGAATTGGTTATTTGCAACCATTTCAATAAGTTCTTGAGCTTCTGCAGGCGTTTTCTTTAGGTGAATGAATCCACTTGCAGAATGGTCCAGTGACATCTTAGAGAACTCAGATAGACCATAATAGAATATATCTATCATGGTCCACTCTGAAAACATGTCAGAAGGACACTTTTTGGTCATCTGCTTGTATCTTTCCCAAGCTTCATAGAGGGATTCACCATATTTTTGCTTGAAAGTCTGAACATCCACTCTAAGCTTGCTCAGCTTTTGAGGAGGAAAGAATTTAACCAAGAAGGCCGTGACCAGCTTATCCCAAGAGTCCAGGCTAGCCTTAGGTTGTGAGTCCAACCATGTTCTAGCTTTGTCTCTTACAGCAAAAGGGAAAAGCATGAGCCTGTAGACTTCAGGATCTACTCCATTAGTCTTAACAGTCTCACAAATCTGCAAGAACTCAGTTAAAAACTGGTAGGGATCTTCTGATGGAAGTCCATGAAACTTACAGTTTTGTTGCATTAGAGCAACTAGTTGAGGTTTCAGCTCAAAATTGTTTGCTCCAATGGCAGGAATTGAGATGCTTCTTCCATCAAACTTGGAAGTAGGTGTAGTATAATCACCAAGCATCCTCCTTGAATTATTGTTGTTGGGTTCGGCTGCCATATCCTCTTCTTGTTCGAAAATTTCAATAAGGTTGTCTCTGGATTGTTGTAATTTAGCTTCTCTTAGTTTCCTCTTCAGAGTCCTTTCAGGTTCAAGGTCAGCTTCAACAAGAATGCCTTTTTCCTTGTTCCTACTCATATGAGAAAGAAGAGAACAGAAAAGGAAGAAGAATCCTCTATGTCACAGTATAGAGATTCCTTTATGTTAGTAGAAGAGGAAAGGAAATAAGAGTGAAGAAGAGTGAAAAAGAATGAAGAATCCAAACACAAGGGTGAGGATAGGGTCAAATTCTTGAGATGAAGAGAAGTGTTAGTGAATGAATAAATAAATAGAATAAGATGAGAGGGGGAGAATTCGAAAATTAATTTTGAAAAAAGGTTAGTGATTTTCGAAAATTAAAGGAAAAATTAAAATTAAAATTAAAATTTTAAACAATTAGTTAATTAAAAGAATTTTGAAATAGAGGGAGGGAATTTTCGAAAATTAGGGAGAGGAAATTAGTTAGGTGGTTTTGAAAAAGATAAGATATAGTTAAAACAAACAAAAAGTCAACTAGTTAGTTGAAAAAGATTTGAAATTTAATTTTGAAAATATAAGAAGTTTAGAAAAGATATTTTGAAGTTAAATTTTTGAAAAAGATAAAATTTTAAAAAAGATATGATAGAAAAGATATTTTGAAAATAACAAGAGGCTAAAACAAGAGGCTAAAAGATATGATTCTAGGATTTAAAGATTGAACCTTTCTTAACAAGAAAGTAACAAACTTCAAATTTTTGAATCAATCACATTAATTGTTAGTAAAGTTTTCGAAATTTTGAATTAAAGATAAGAAAAAGATTTTAAAAATAAATTTTAAAAATTTCGAAAATAATAAAAAAAATTAAAAAAGATTTGATTTTTGAAAAAGATTTTGAAAAGATAAGATTTTTAAATTTGAAATTTTGACTTGACTAACAAGAAACAACTAATTTTAAAATTTTTTAACTAAGTCAACCCAAAATTTCGAAAATTATGAGTAAAACAAGGAAAAGATATATTTTTTTTTTGAATTTTTAATGATGAGAGAGAAAAACACAATTATGACCCAAAACATGAAAATTTTGGATCAAAACACATGATGCATGCAAGAACACTATGAATGTCAAGATGAACACCAAGAACACTTTGAAGATCATGATGAGCATCAAGAACATATGTTTCAAAAAATTTTTGATGTAAAGAAAACATGCAAGACGCCAAACTTAGAAATCTTTAATGCTTAGACATTATGAATGCAAAAATGCACATGAAAAACAACAAAAGACATAAAACAAGAGAACATCAAGATCAAACAAGAAGACTTACCAAGAACAACTTGAAGATCATGAAGAACACCATGAATGCATAAATTTTCGAAAAAATGCAAGAGCAAGATGAATATGCAATTGACACCAAACTTAAAATTTGACTAAAGACTCAAACAAGAAACACAAAAATAATTTTGGTTTTTTTTTGGATTTTATTATTTTTTTGGATTTTATTTTATATTTTTCGAAAACATCTTTTGGAAAAAGGAAGTAATGAATCCAAAGTCCTCAATCAGAATCCCAGGGATCATGTAATGGTTGTTACATGAGACTCTAGAATTCATTCTTAAAAATTCTGAAATAATTTTCGAAAACAAAAGGAAAAATTTTTGAAAGATTTTTGAAAAATTTTTTTGAAAATAAAACAAAAAGAAATTTACCTAATCTAAGCAACAAGATGAACTTTCAGTTGTCCAAACTCGAACAATCCCCGGCAATGGCGCCAAAAACTTGGTGCAAGAAATTGTGATCTCTAATAATGGCATTCAACTTGGTATGCGCGTTTATAACTCAGCACTTTCTTCACAACTCCGCACAACTAACCAGCAAGTGCACTGGGTCGTCCAAGTAATAAACCTTACGTGAGTAAGGGTCGATCCCACGGAGATTGTTGGTATGAAGCAAGCTATGGTCATCTTGTAAATCTCAGTTAGGCGGATAATAAATGATTATGTAGTTTTCGAATAATAATAATAAATAAATAGAAAATAAAGATAGAAATACTTATGTAAATCATTGGTGGGAATTTCAGATAGGCGTATGAAGATGTTGTGCCCCTTCTGAAGCTCTGCTTTTCTACTGCCTTCATCCGATCCTTCTTACTCCTTTCCATGGCAAGCTGTATGTAGGGCATCACTATTGTCAATGGCTACATCCCATCCTCTCAGTGAAAATGATCCAAATGCTCTGTCACAGCACGGCTAATCATCTGTTGGTTCTCGATCATGTCGGAATAGAATCCATTGATTCTTTTGCACTTGTCATCACGCCCAACAATCGCGAGTTTGAAGCTCGTCACAGTCATTCAATCTCTGAATCCTACTCGGAATACCACAGACAAGGTTTAGACTTTTCAGATTCTCATGAATGCCGCCATCAATTCTAGCTTATACCACGAAGATTTTGATTAAGGAATCCAAGAGATATGCGCCCGGTCTAAGGTAGAACGGAGGTGGTTGTCAGTCACGCGTTCATAGGTGAGAATGATGATGAGTGTCACGGATAATCACATTCATCATGTTGAAGTGCAACAAATATCTTAGAACAGGAATAAACTGAATTGAATAGAAAATAGTAGTAATTGCATTAAAACTCGAGGTACAGCAGAGCTCCACACCCTTAATCTATGGTATGCAGAAACTCCACCGTTGAAAATACATAAGTGATGAAAGTCCAGGCATGGCCGAATGGCCAGCCCCAATAAACGTGATCACATGATCAAAAATACAATCCAGGATGTCTAATACAATAATAAAATGTCCTATTTATACTAGACTAGCTACTAGGGTTTACAGAAGTAAGTAATTGATGCAGAAATCCACTTCTGGGGCCCACTTGGTGTGTGCTTGGACTGAGCTTGAGCTTTACACGTGCAGAGGCTTGTTTTGGAGTTGAACGCCAAGTTGTAACGTGTTTTTGGTGTTCAACTCTGGTTCGTGACGTGTTTCTGGCGTTTGACTCCAGAATGCAGCATGGAACTGGCGTTGAGCGCCAGTTTACGTCATTTAATCACAAATAAAGTATGGACTATTATATATTTCTGGAAAGCTCTGAATGTCTACTTTCCAACGCCGTTGAGAGAGCGCCATTTGGAGTTCTATAGCTCCAGAAATTCCATTTCGAGTGCAGGGAGGTCAGAATCCAACAGCATCAGCAGTCCTTTGTCAGCCTTTTATCAGAGTTTTGCTCAGGTCCCTTAATTTCAGCCAGAATATACCTAAAATCACAGAAAAACACACAAACTCATAGTAAAGTCCAGAAATGTGAATTTAACATAAAAACTAATGAAAACATACCTAAAAGTAGCTAGATCCTACTAAAAACTACCCAAAAACAATGCCAAAAAGCGTATAAATTATCCACTCATCAACTTTACAGAGAATCTCGAAAAAGAAAGAGACATGGCTGATGAGCGGATAATTTGTATACTTTTTGGCATTGTTTTTAGTATGTTTTTGATATGATCTAGTTAGTTTTTAGTATATTTTTATTAGTTTTTAATTAAAATTCACTTTTCTGGACTTTACTATGAGTTTGTGTGTTTTTCTGTGATTTCAGGTATTTTCTGGCTGAAATTGAGGGATCTGAGCAAAAATCTGATTCAGAGACTCAAAAGGACTGCAGATGCTGTTGGATTCTGACCTCCCTGCACTCGAAGTGGATTTTCTGGAGCTACAGAAGCCCAATTGGCGCGCTCTCAACGGCGTTGGAAAGTAGACATCCTGGGCTTTCCAGCAATATATAATAGTCCATACTTTGCCCAAGATTTGATGGCCCAAACCGGCGTTCAAAGTCACCTCAAGAAATCCCAGCGTTAAACGCTGGAACTGGCACCCAAATGGGAGTTAAACGCCCAAACTGGCACCAAAGCTAGCGTTTAACTCCAAGAAGAGTCTCTACACGAAATTGCTTCATTGCTCAGCCCAAGCACACACCAAGTGGGCCCGGAAGAGGATTTTTATGTCATTTACTCATTTCTGTACACCCTAGGCTACTAGTTTCTTATAAGTAGGACCTTTTACTATTGTATAGAAATCTTTTGATCACTTTTAGATCTCTAGATCATCTTTGGACGTTTTAGTTCTTAGATCATTGGGAGGCTGGCCATTCGGCCATGCCTAGACCTTGTTCTTATGTATTTTCAACGGTGGAGTTTCTACACACCATAGATTAAGGTGTGGAGCTCTGCTGTACCTCGAGTATTAATGCAATTACTATTGTTCTTCCATTCAAACTCCGCTTGTTCTTTATCCAAGATATCACTTGTTCTTCAACATGATGAAGGTGATGATTGACGCCCATCACCATTCTCACTCATGAACAAGGTGACTGACAACCACTCTTGTTCTACAAGCATTTGAGGCTTAGTGAATATCTCTTGGATTCCTGATTGCACGATGCATGGTTGATCGCCTGACAACCGAGTGCTCACCTGACAAACGAGCCAGCCATTCCGTGAGATCAGAGTCTTCGTGGTATAGGCAAGAACTGATGGCAGCATTCAAGAGAATCCGGAAGGTCTAACCTTGTCTGTGGTATTCTGAGTAGGATTCAATGATTGAATGACTGTGACGTGCTTCAAACCTGTAACCTACTGGGCGTTAGTGACAGACGCAAAAGAGTTATTCTATTCCGGTAGGGGAGGGAACCAAACCGGTGATTGGCCGTACTGTGACAGAGTATTGAGCATTAGCTTTCACTGCGAGGATGGGAGGTAGCTGCTGACAACAGTGAGACCCTATACGAGCTTGCCATGGAAAGGAGTAAGAAGGGTTGGATGAAGACAGTAGGAAAGCAGAGAGACGGAAGGGAAAGCATCTTCATACACTTGTCTGAAGCTCTTACACCAATGATATACATAAGTATCACTATCTTTATCTTTTATGTTATTTTCGTTCATCACCATATATATCTGAGTTTGCCTGACTAAGATTTACAAGATGACCATAGCTTGCTTCAATACTAACAATCTCCGTGGGATCGACCCTTACTCACGTAAGGTTTATTACTTGGACGACCCAGTGCACTTGCTGGTTAGTTGTGCGAAGTTGTGTAATGCCATGGTATTGAGCGCACCAAGTTTTTGGAGCCATTACCAGGGATTATGAGAGTTGTGAAAAAGTATAGTTCACAATTTCGCGCACCAAGTTTTTGGCGCCGTTGCCGGGGATTGTTCTAGTTTTGAGCAGGCCTTTGGTAACATCAGTGCCAAGATCCGGCAACAACATCAAATTTTTGGTGTTATTGCCCGGGATTGCGTAGGCTGGACAACTGACGGTTCATCTTGTTGCTTAGATTAGGTATTTTTTTTCGAAATTCTTGAAGATGAATTCTAGAGTTTCATGATGATTTGTTGAAATCTGGCTGGCTGAGAAGCCATGTCTAATCTGATTGGACCGAGGTTTCAACTCATCACCACAAGAGCTTATTGATTTCGTATCAATCTTGCTTTTGGAGCAGTGATTTGCTAAGGCTTGGCTGACCTTTGGTCATGTCTAGTGTTTTGGACCGAAGCTTTCTTTGGAAGCTTGGCTGGCTGTGAAGCCATGTCTAATTCCTGGACCGGAGTCTTAGACTAGCATTGCACTGATTCCTGAAATTCTCATTAAGAATTTTGATACCTTCTTTTTCCACTTAATTTTCGAAAAACACAAAAAAAATTAAAAAATTAAAAAATCATAAAATTCAAAAATGTTTCTTGTTTGAGTCTAGTGTCTCATCCTAAGTTTGGTGTCAACTGCATGCATTCATATGTCTTAGTGATCTTCAAGATGTTCTTGATTATTCACTTGCTCTGATCTTTGAATTCTATTGACTTGAGTATTTTGTGTGTCTCATATGCATTTTCAGTTCATTAGTGTCAGTAGTATACAAACTGCTAAGTTTGGTGTCTTGCATGCATTGTTATTTGATTCTTGTTGCATTTTAATTATTAAAAATCCAAAAATATTTTTAATTTGTGTCTTTTCAAGTCAATGATACAAGGGATTGAAGATTCAGAACACACTGCAGAGGAATTATACAGAAAAAGCTGAGCATTCAAAAATGCCCAGTGAAGAAGGCAGACTGGCGTTTAAACGCCAGCCAGGGCACCTGGTTGGGCGTTTAACGCCCAAAAAGGTAGCATTTTGGGCGTTAAACGCCAGAATGTATACCATTCTGGGCGTTTAACGCCAGGATGGTGCTAGGGGGAAGATTTTGTTTTCAAATCAATTTTTTTTCAAGTTTTCAAAGTTTTTCAAAATCAAATCTTTTTCAAATCATATCTTTTCAATCAAATGTTTTCAAAATCAATTTCTTTCCTTTTTCAAAGATACTTACTAACAATTAATGATTTGATTGAACATTTTTTGCCTTTTCTATTAAGAAAGGTTTTATGTTTGAATCATATCTTTTCTTGTTAGGTAAGTCATTAATTTTTAAAATCATATCTTTTCAAATTGTTTTCAAATCATATCTTTTAAAATTGTTTTCAAATCATATCTTCTCAATCACATCTTTTTAAAACCATAACTTTTCAATTAAATCTTTTTAACCTCATCTTTTTCAAAACAGTTTCAATCAAATCTTTTTGACTTCTAATTTTAAAAAAAAAAAATCTTTTTCAAAAATCACTTGATTTCTTTTTCACTTTCAATTTTCGAAAATTATCAATCAAATTTTCAAAATGTTTTCAAAATCTTTTAATTGAATTTTCGAAAATTCCCTTCCCTCCTTCTCACATCCTTCTATTTATGGAGTACCACTCCTTCTTAATGCACAATTCGAACTCTAACTACTAAAGTTCGAATTCTTCTTCTCCTTCTTCTTTCTATTTCTCTTTTCCTCTGATATTTCAAGGAATCTCTATACTGTGACATAGAGGATTCCACATTTTCTTTTTCTCTTCTCTTTCATATGAGCAGGAGCAGAGACAAAGGCATTCTTGTTGAAGCTGATCCTGAACCCGAAAGGACCTTGAAGAGAAAGCTAAGAGAAGCCAAAGCACAACTCTCTTTAGAGGACCTGACCGAATTCTTCAAAGAAGAAGAACCCATGGCAGCCGAAAACAACAACAATGCCAACAATGCAAGGAAGGTGCTGGGTGACTTTACTGCACCTACTCCCGACTTCTATGGGAGAAGCATCTCTATCCCTGCCATTGGAGCAAACAACTTTGAGCTTAAGCCTCAATTAGTTTCTCTAATGCAACAGAATTGCAAGTTCCATGGACTTCCAATGGAAGACCCTCATCAGTTTTTAGCTGAATTCTTGCAAATCTGTGACACAGTCAAGACTAATGGGGTTAACCCTGAGGTCTATAGACTGATGCTATTCCCTTTTGCTGTAAGAGACAGAGCTAGAATATGGTTGGATTCTCAACCTAAAGAAAGCCTGGACTCTTGGGAAAAGCTAGTCAATGCCTTCTTGGCAAAGTTCTTTCCACCACAAAGATGGAGTAAGCTTAGAGTGGAAGTCCAAACCTTCAGACAGAAGGATGGAGAATCCCTCTATGAAGCTTGGGAAAGATACAAACAATTAATCAGAAGATGTCCTTCAGACATGCTTTCTGAATGGAGCATCATAGGTATTTTCTATGATGGTCTCTCTGAACTATCTAAGATGTCCTTGGATAGCTCTGCTGGAGGATCTCTTCATCTGAAGAAGACGCCTGCAGAAGCTCAAGAATTGATTGAAATGGTTGCAAATAACCAATTCATGTACACTTCTGAAAGGAATCCTGTGAACAATGGGACTAGTCAGAAGAAAGGAGTTCTTGAGATTGACACTCTGAATGCCATACTGGCTCAGAACAAGATATTGACTCAACAAGTCAATTTGATTTCTCAAAGTCTGTCTGGAATGCAAAATGCACCAAACAGTACTAAGGAAGCTTCATCTGAGGAAGAAGCTTATGATCCTGAGAACCCTTCCATGGAAGAGGTGAATTACCTAGGAGAACCCTATGGAAACACCTATAATTCTTCATGGAGAAATCACCCAAATCTCTCATGGAAGAATCAAGAGAGACCTCAACAAGGTTTCAATAACAATAATGGTGGAAGAAACAGGTTTAGCAATGGCAAGCCTTTTCCATCATCTTCTCAGCAACAGACAGAGAGTTCTAAGCAGAATACTTCTGACTTAGCAACAATGGTCTCTGATCTAATAAAGACCACTCAAAGTTTCATGAATGAAACAAGGTCCTCCACCAGAAATTTGGAAGGACAAGTGGGTCAGCTGAGCAAGAAAGTTACTGAACTCCCTCCTAGTACTCTCCCAAGTAATACAGAAGAAAATCCAAAAGGAGAGTGCAAAGCCATAGACATGGCCGAATATGGAGAGGAAAGAAAGGAAGAAGACGCCACTGAGAAAGACCCCAGTGGGCGTGCACCACTCTCCTCTGAGTTCCTCAATGAGGAACAATGGGAATCTGAGGCTCAAAATGAGACCATAGAGATTCCATTGGACTTACTTCTGCCATTCATGAGCTCTGATGAGTATTCTTCCTCTGAAGAGGATGAGTATGTTGCTGAAGAGCAAGTTGCTAAATACCTTGGAGCAATCATAAAACTAAATGACAAGTTATTTGGAAATGAGACTTGGGAGGATGAACCTCCCTTGCTCACCAAAGAACTGGATGACTTGTCTAGGCAGAAACTGCCTCAAAAGAGGCAGGATCCTGGGAAGTTTTCTATACCTTGTACCATAGGCACCATGACCTTCAAGAAGGCCTTGTGTGACTTAGGGTCAAGTGTGAACCTCATGCCCCTCTCTGTAATGGAGAAATTAGGGATCTTAGAGGTGCAAGCTGCAAGAATCTCATTAGAGATGGCAGACAATTCAAGAAAACAAGCTCATGGACTTGTAGAGAATGTTTTGGTGAAGATTGAAGACCATTACATCCCTACTGATTTCATAGTCCTAGAGACTGGGAAGTGCATGGATGAATCCATCATCCTTGGCAGACACTTCCTAGCCACAGCAAAGGCTGTGATTGATGTTGATAGAGGAGAGTTGATCATTCAAGTGAATGAAGAATCCTTGGTGTTTAAGGCCCAAGGATATCCCTCTGTCATCATGGAGAGGAAGCATGAAGAGCTCCTCTCAAAACAGAGCCAAACAGAGCCCCCACAGTCAAACTCTAAGTTTGGTGTTGGGAGGCTACAACCAAACTCTAAGTTTGGTGTTGAAACCCCACATTCAAACTCTAAGTTTGGTGTTGGGAGGTTTCAACACGGTTCTGAGCATTTCTGAGGCTCCATGAGAGCCCTCTGTCAAGCTAATGACATTAAAGAAGCGCTTGTTGGGAGGCAACCCAATGTTTTATAATTAATTATTTTCTTTTGTTATTTTATCTTTTTTGTAGGTTGATGATCATAAGAAATCACAAAAACAATGAAAAAAGCAAAAACAGAATGAAAAACAGGAAGAAAAACAGCACACCCTGGAGGAGAAGAAACTGGCGTTCAAACGCCAGTAATGCTAGCTGTTGGGCGTTTAACGCCCAGTCTGGCACCATTCTGGGCGTTTAACGCCAGAAAGGGGCACCAGACTGGCGTTAAACGCCAGTAAAAGGCAAGAACCTGGCGTTAAATGCCAGGAATGGGCACCAGCCCGGCGTTTAACGCCAGAAATGGCTCAAAACGTGATTTTGAGCAACATTTGGTGCAGGGATGACTTTTCCTTGACACTACAGGATCTGTGGACCCCACAGGACCCTACCATCACTCTCTCTCTTCTTCCCCCATTCACCAATCACCTCAACACCTCTTCCCCAAAAACCCCTCACCTATCAACTCCCATCTTTCTCTTCACCACTCACATCCATCCTTCATAAAACCCCACCAACCTCACCCTTCAAATTCAAACCACTTTCCCTCCCAAACCCACCCATAATGGCCGAACCTTTACCCCCCTCTCTCCTATAAATACCCTTCTTCAACTCTTCATTTTCACACAACCTACACACCCTTTCTTACCCTTCTTGGCCGAACACACTACCATCTCCCTTCTTCTTCATTTCTTCTTCTTCTACTCTCTTCTTTCTTCTTTTGCTCGAGGACGAGCAAACATTTTAAGTTTGGTGTGGTAAAAGCGTTGCTTTTTTGTTTTTCCACAACCATTTATGGCATCCAAGGCCGGAGAAACCTCTAAAAAGAGGAAAGGGAAGGCAAAAGCTTCCACCTCCGAGTCATGGGAGATGGATAGATTCCTCTCAAGGGTGCATCAAGACCACTTCTATGAAGTTGTGGCCTTGAAGAAGGTGATCTCCGAGGTCCCCTTTTCACTCAAAAAGGGTGAATATCCGGAGATCCGCCATGAGATCCGAAGAAGAGGTTGGGAAGTTCTTACCAACCCCATTCAACAAGTTGGAATCTTGATGGTTCAAGAGTTCTATGCCAATGCATGGATCACAAAGAACCATGACCAAAGTGTGAACCCGAATCCAAAGAATTATCTCACTATGGTTCGGGGGAAATACTTGGATTTTAGTCCGGAGAGTGTGAGGGTGGCATTCAACTTGCCTATGATGCAAGGAGAAGAGCATCCTTACACTAGAAGGGTCAACTTTGATCAAAGGTTGGACCAAGTCCTCACAGTCATATGTGAAGAGGGCGCACAATGGAAGCAAGATTCAAGAGGAAAGCCGGTCCAATTGAGAAGGCATGACCTCAAGCCCGTGGCTAGAGGATGGTTAGAGTTCATACAACGCTCAATCATCCCCACTAGCAACCGGTCCGAAGTTACCATAGACCGGGCCATCATGATCCATAGTATCATGATTGGAGAAGAAATAGAGGTTCATGAGGTTATAGCCCAAGAACTCTATAAGGTGGCGGACAAGACCTCCACCTTGGCAAGGTTAGCCTTTCCTCATCTCATTTGTCACCTCTGTTATTCAGTTGGAGTTGACATAGAGGGAGACATCCCCATTGATGAGGACAAGCCCATCACCAAGAAAAGGATGGAGTACATAAGAGATCTCACTCATCATGAGATCCCTGAGATTCCTCAAGGAATGAATTTTCCTCCACAAAACTATTGGGAGCAACTAAACACCTCCCTAGGAGAACTAAGTTCCAACATGGGACAGCTGAGGGTGGAGCATCAAGAACACTCCATCATCCTTCATGAAATTAGAGAAGATCAAAGAATCATGAGGGAGGAGCAACAAAGACAAGGAAGAGACATTGAGGAGCTCAAGCACTCCATAGGATCTTCAAGAGCAAGAAAGAGCCACCATCACTAAGGTGGACCCGTTCTTTGATTTCCTTGTTATTGTTCTTCTGTTTTTCGAATTTTAATGCTTATGTTTATCCATGTTTGTGTCTTATGATCATTAGTGTCTTAGTGTCTATGCCTTAAAGTTATGAATGTCCTATGAATCCATCACCTTTCTTGAATAAAAACGTGCTTAATTGAAAAGGAAAGAATTGCATGAATTCTGAATTTTATAATAGTTTAATTATTTTGATGTGGTGGCAACACTTTTGTTCTCTGAATGTATGCTTAAACAGTGCATATGTCTTTTGAATTTGTGGTTCATGAATGTTGGCTCTTGAAAGAATGATGAAAAAGGAGACATGTTACTGAGGATCTGAAAAATCATAAAAATGATTCTTGAAGCAAGAAAAAGCAGAAAAAAAAAAGAGAAAAAAAAACGAAAAAAAAACGAAAAAGAAAGAATAAAGTTGTGATCTAAGGCAAATAAGAGTGTGCTTAAGAACCCTGGACACCTCTAATTGGGGACTTTAGCAAAGCTGAGTCACAATCTAAAAAGGTTCACCCAATTATGTGTCTGTGGCATGTATGTATCCGGTGGTAATACTGGAAGACAGAGTGCTTTGGGCCACAGCCAAGACTCAATAAATAGCTATATTCAAGAATCATCATACTTTACTAGGAGAATCATTAACACTATCTGGATTCTGAGTTCCTAAAGAAGCCAATCATTCTGAATTACAAAGGATAGAGTGAGATGCCAAAACTATTCAGAGGCAAGAAGATAAAAGCCCCGCTCATCTAATTAATACTGATCTTCATAGATGTTTTTGGAATTCATTGCATATTCTCTTCTTTTTATCTTATTTGATTTTCAGTTGCTTGAGGACAAGCAACAATTTAAGTTTGGTGTTGTGATGAGCGGATAATTTGTATACTTTTTGGCATTGTTTTTAGTATGTTTTTGATATGATCTAGTTAGTTTTTAGTATATTTTTATTAGTTTTTAATTAAAATTCACTTTTCTGGACTTTACTATGAGTTTGTGTGTTTTTCTGTGATTTCAGGTATTTTCTGGCTGAAATTGAGGGATCTGAGCAAAAATCTGATTCAGAGACTCAAAAGGACTGCAGATGCTGTTGGATTCTGACCTCCCTGCACTCGAAGTGGATTTTCTGGAGCTACAGAAGCCCAATTGGCGCGCTCTCAACGGCGTTGGAAAGTAGACATCCTGGGCTTTCCAGCAATATATAATAGTCCATACTTTGCCCAAGATTTGATGGCCCAAACCGGCGTTCAAAGTCACCTCAAGAAATCCCAGCGTTAAACGCTGGAACTGGCACCCAAATGGGAGTTAAACGCCCAAACTGGCACCAAAGCTGGCGTTTAACTCCAAGAAGAGTCTCTACACGAAATTGCTTCATTGCTCAGCCGAAGCACACACCAAGTGGGCCCGGAAGAGGATTTTTATGTCATTTACTCATTTCTGTACACCCTAGGCTACTAGTTTCTTATAAGTAGGACCTTTTACTATTGTATAGAAATCTTTTGATCACTTTTAGATCTCTAGATCATCTTTGGACGTTTTAGTTCTTAGATCATTGGGAGGCTGGCCATTCGGCCATGCCTAGACCTTGTTCTTATGTATTTTCAACGGTGGAGTTTCTACACACCATAGATTAAGGTGTGGAGCTCTGCTGTACCTCGAGTATTAATGCAATTACTATTGTTCTTCCATTCAAACTCCGCTTGTTCTTTATCCAAGATATCACTTGTTCTTCAACATGATGAAGGTAATGATTGACGCCCATCACCATTCTCACTCATGAACAAGGTGACTGACAACCACTCTTGTTCTACAAGCATTTGAGGCTTAGTGAATATCTCTTGGATTCCTGATTGCACGATGCATGGTTGATCACCTGACAACCGAGTGCTCACCTGACAAACGAGCCAGCCATTCCGTGAGATCAGAGTCTTCGTGGTATAGGCAAGAACTGATGGCAGCATTCAAGAGAATCCGGAAGGTCTAACCTTGTCTGTGGTATTCTGAGTAGGATTCAATGATTGAATGACTGTGACGTGCTTCAAACCTGTAACCTACTGGGCGTTAGTGACAGACGCAAAAGAGTTATTCTATTCCGGTAGGGGAGGGAACCAAACCGGTGATTGGCCGTACTGTGACAGAGTATTGAGCATTAGCTTTCACTGCGAGGATGGGAGGTAGCTGCTGACAACAGTGAGACCCTATACGAGCTTGCCATGGAAAGGAGTAAGAAGGGTTGGATGAAGACAGTAGGAAAGCAGAGAGACGGAAGGGAAAGCATCTTCATACACTTGTCTGAAGCTCTTACACCAATGATATACATAAGTATCACTATCTTTATCTTTTATGTTATTTTCGTTCATCACCATATATATCTGAGTTTGCCTGACTAAGATTTACAAGATGACCATAGCTTGCTTCAATACTAACAATCTCCATGGGATCGACCCTTACTCACGTAAGGTTTATTACTTGGACGACCCAGTGCACTTGCTGGTTAGTTGTGCGAAGTTGTGTAATGCCATGGTATTGAGCGCACCAAGTTTTTGGAGCCATTACCAGGGATTATGAGAGTTGTGAAAAAGTATAGTTCACAATTTCGCGCACCAATGGCCAAACCCAACAATAATGCAAGGAAGATGCTTGTTGACTTTACTGCACCAAAGTCCAACTTACATGGAAGAAGCATCTCAATCCTTGCCATTGGAGCAAGCAATTTTGAGCTAAAACCTCAATTAGTTTCTTTGATGCAACAGAATTACAAGTTTTATGGACTTCCATCAGAAGATTCTTTTCAGTTCTTAACTGAATTCTTGCAGATCTGTGATACTGTTAAGACCAATGGGGTTGATCCCGAGGTCTATAGGCTTATGCTTTTTCCTTTTCCTGTAAGAGACAGAGCTAGAGTATGGTTGGACTCTCAACCTAAAGATAGCCTAAACTCTTGGGATAAGCTGGTCACGACTTTTTTAGCCAAGTTCTTTCCTCTTCAAAAGCTGATTAAGCTTAGAGTGGATGTTCAAACCTTCAGATAGAAAGAAGGTGAATCCCTCTATAAAGCTTGGGAAAGATACAAGCAACTGACAAAAAAGTGTCCTTCTAACATGCTTTCAGAATAGACCATCCTGAAGATATTCTATGATGGTCTGTCTGAATTGTCTAAGATGTCATTGGACCATTCTGCAGGTGGATCTATTCACCTGAAGAAAACTCCTGCAGAAGCTCAGGAACTCATTGACATGGTTGTAAATAACCAGTTCATGTACACTTCTGAAAGGAATCCTGTGAATAATGGGACGCCTCAGAGGAATGGAGTTCTTGAAATTGATGCTCTAAATGCCATATTGGCTCAGAACAAAATGTCGACTCAGCAAGTCAATATGATTTCTCAGAGTCTGAATGGATTGCAAAATACATCCAACAGTACTAAAGAAGCATCTTCTGAAGAAGAAGCTTATGATCCTGAGAACCCTGCAATGGTAGAGGTGAATTACATGGGTGAAGCCTATGGAAACACCTATAATCCCTCATGGAGAAATCATCCAAATTTCTCAAGAAAGGATCAACAAAAGCCTCAACAAGGCTTTAATAATGGTGGAAGAAACAGGTTTAGCAATAGCAAGCCTTTTCCATCGTCCTCTCAGCAACAGACAGAAAATTCTTAGCAGAGCCCCTCTAACTTAGCAAACATAGTCTCTGATCTATCTAAGGCCACCCTAAGTTTCTTGAATGAAACAAGGTCCTCCATTAGAAATTTGTAGGCACAAGTGGGCCAGCTGAGTAAAAAAGTCACTGAAACTCCTCCTAGTACTCTCCCAAGTAATACAGAAGAGAACCCAAAAAGAGAGTGCAAGGCCATAACCTTACTTGGTGTGGCCGAATGCACAGAGGAGGAGGAGGACGTGAATCCCAGTGAGAAAAACCTCTTGGGACGTCCTCTGGACAAAAAGGAGCTCCCAATTGAGGAACCTAAGGATTCTGAGGCTCACCTAGAGGCCATAGAGATTCCATTGAACCTCCTTTTACCATTCATGAGCTCTGATGACTATTCATCTTCTGAAGAAGATGAAGACATTGTTGAAGGGCAAGTTGCCCAGTATTTAGGAGCAATCATAAAGCTGAATGTCAAGCTATTTGGTAATGAGACTTGGGAGGATGAGCCTCCATTGCTCATTAATGAACTGAATACCTGGGTTTAGCACACTTTACCTCAAAAGAAATAGGATCCTGGTAAATTCCTAATTTCCTATACCATAGGCACCATTACCTTTGAGAAGGCTCTGTGTGACCTGGGGTCAGGCATAAACTTAATACCACTCTCTGTAATGGAGAAACTAGGAATCTTTGAGGTACAGGCTGTCAAATTCTTATTAGAGATGGCAGACAAATCCATGAAAAAGGCTTATGGACAGGTAGAGGACGTGCTAGTAAAGGTCAAAGGCCTTTACATCCCTGCTAATTTCATAATCCTAGACACTGGAAAGGATGAGGATGATTCCATCATCCTTGGAAGACCCTTCCTAGCCACAGCAAAAGCTGTGATTGATGTGGACAGAGGAGAGTTGGTCCTTCAACTGAAGAGGACTACCTTGTGTTTAAAACTCAAGGATCTCCCTCTGTAACCATGAAGAGGAAGCAAGAAAAGCTTCTCTCGCTGCAGAGTCAACCAAAGCCCCCACAGTCAAACTCTAAGTTTGGTGTTGGGAGGCCACAACCAAACTCTAACTTTGGTGTTGAACCCCTACATTCAAACTCTAAGTTTGGTGTTGAGAGGTCCCAACAATGCTCTGAACATCTATGAGGCTCCATGAGAGCTCACTGTCAAGCTATTAACATTAAAGAAGCGCTTATTGGGAGGCAACCCAATTTTATTTATCTATGTATTTTCCTTTTTTTAGGTTGATGATCATGTGGAGTCACAAAAACAATTACAAAAATTCAAGAAAAATATAAAAATAGCACACCCTGGAGGAGGAACTTACTGGCGTTTAAACGCCAGTAAGAGTAGCAGAATGGGCGTTTAACGCTTAGTCTGGCACCATTCTGGGCATTAAACGCCAAAAACAAGCACCAGACTGGTGTTAAACGCCAGAAACAGGCTATAATCTGGCGTTAAACACCAGATACAGGTTGCATCCTGGCGTTTAACGCCATGAAAGGAATAAAAACTGGCGTTTAACGCCAGAAACAAGCAGCAGTCTGGCGTTAAACGCTAGGATTACACTATAAGGGCGTTTACATGCCTAATAGGAGCTGGGATGAAATCCTTGACCCCTCAGGATCTGTGAACCCCACAGGATCCCTACCTACCCCACCTCTCTCTCTCTCTCTCTCTCTCTCTCCCTCTATCTCCTCTATTCTCTTCTTCTCCCACTTCTTTCTCTCATCTTTTGCTCGAGGGCGAGCAAACCTTTTAAGTTTGGTGTGGTAAAAGCATTGCTTTTTGTTTTTGCATAACCATTTATGGCACCTAAGGCCGGAGAAACCTCTAGAAAGAGGAAAGGGAAGGCAAAAGCTTCCACCTCTGAGTCATGGGAGATGGAGAGATTCATCTCAAAGGTCCATCAAGACCACTTCTATAAAGTTGTGGCCAAGAAAAAGGTGATCCCTATGCAATTCAGCTGGAATTGTCATAGAGGAAGACATCCTCATTGAAGAGGACAAGCCCATCACCAAAAAGAGGATGGAGCAAACAAGAGAGGCCACTCATGGACCTCAACAAGAGCATGAGGAATTCCCTTATCAAGAAATCCCTGAGATGTCTCAAGGGATACATTTTCCTCCACACAACTATTGGGAGCAGCTAAGGATAGGAGCACTAAAATCACTAGGGATGGAGCAACAAAGGCAAGGAAGAGACATAGAGGAGCTCAAGAGCACCATTGGTTCTTCAAGAGGAAGACGCCACACTCACTAAGGTGGACTCATTCCTTAATCTCCTTGTCTATTTATTTCTCTGTTTTCAGTTTTTGAGCTTTATGTTTGGCTATGTTTTGTGTCTTTATTACAAAGTTTCAAGTGTCTATGTCTTAAAGCTATGAATAATTCCATGAATCCTTCACCTCTCTTAAATGAAAAATGTGCTTAATTACAAAAGAACAAGAAGTACTTGGATTTCAAATTTTATCTTGACATTAGTTTAATTATTTTGATGTGGTGGCAATACTTTTTGTTTTCTGAATGAATGCTTGAACAGTGCATATTTTTTATAGTGAATTTTATGAATGTTAAAATTGTTGGCTATTGAAAGAATGATGAACAAAGAGAAATGTTATTAATAATCTGAAAAATCATGAAATTGATTCTTGAAGCAAGAAAAAGCAGTGAAAAAGAAAAAAGCTTGCGAAAAAAAAGTGGCAAAAATTAAAAGAAAGAAAAAGAAAAAGCAAGCAAAAAAAAGCCAATAGCCCTTAAAACCAAAAGGCAAGGGTAAAAAGGATCCAAGGCTTTGAGCATTAATGGATAGAAGGGCCCAAGGAAATAAAATCCAGGCCTAAGCGGCTAAATCAAGCTGTCCTTAATCATGTGCTTGTGTCATGAAGGTCCAAGTGAAAAGCTTGAGACTGAGTGGTTAAAATCGTGATCCAAAGTAAAAAGAGTGTGCTTAAGAACTCTGGACACCTCTAACTGGGGACTTTAGCAAAGCTGAGTCACAATCTGAAAAGGTTCACCCAATTATGTGACTGTGGCATTTATGTATCCGGTGGTAATACTGGAAAACAAAGTGCTTAGGGTAACGGCCAAGACTCATAAAGTAGCTGTGTTCAAGAATCAACATACTGAACTAGGAGAATCAATAACACTATCTAAAATTTTGAGTTCCTATAGATGCCAATCATTCTGAATTTCAAAGGATAAAGTGAGATGCCAAAACTGTTCAAAAGCAAAAAGCTACTAGCCCCGCTCATCTAATTGGGACAAAGTTTCATTGATAGTTGTGAGATTTATTGTATGTTCTCTTCTTTTTATCCTATTTGATTTTCAGTTGCTTGGGGACAAGCAACAATTTAAGTTTGGTGTTGTAATGAGCGGATAATTTATACACTTTTTGGTATTGTTTTTACATAGTTTTTAGTATGCTTTAGTTAGTTTTTAGTATCGTTTTATTAGTTTTTAAGAAAAATTCATATTTCTGGACTTTACTATGAGTTTGTGTATTTTTCTGTGATTTTAGGTATTTTCTGGCTGAAATTGAGGGACCTGAGCAAAAATCTTATTCAGAGGCTGAAAAATGACTGCTGATGCTGTTGGATTCTGACCTCCCTATACTCGAAATGGATTTTTTGGAGCTACCAAAACTCAAATGGCACGCTCTTAATTGTTCTGGAAACTAGACATCCAGGGCTTTCCAGCAATATATAATAGTTCATACTTTGTCCGAGTTTAGACGATGCAAACTGGCGTTTAACGCCAGCTTTCTGCCCTATTCTGGCGTTAAACGCCAGAAACAAGTTGCAAAGCAGAGTCAAACGCCAGAAACAAGTTACAAACTAGCGTTCAACTCCAAGGAAGACCTCTACACGTGAAAGCTTCAATGCTCAGCCCAAGCACACACCAAGTTGGCCCGGAAGTGGATTTCTGCGTCATTTACTCATTTCTGTACCCCTAGTAACTAGTCTAGTATAAATAGGACTTTTTACTATTGTATTTTCATCTTGGTATCGATATTTGATCAGTTTATGCAATCTTAGACATTGGGGGCTGGCCTCACAGCCATGTTTGGACCTTCATCACTTATGTATTTTCAACGGTGGAGTTTCTACACACCATAGATTAAGGGTGTGGAGCTCTGCTGTTCCTCGAGTATTAATGCAATTACTACTGTTTTCTATTCAATTCATGCTTATTCTTATTCTAAGATATTCATTCGCACTTCAACCTGATGAATGTGATGATCCGTGACACTCATCAGTATTTTCACTTATGAACACGTGCCTGACAAACACTTCTGTTCTACCTGTGAAAGCTAGAGTGTGTATCTCTTGGATTCCTGGTCCACGACACATGGTTGCCTCTCCTGACAACAGAGCCTTCCATTCCGTGAGATCAGAGTCTTTGTGGTATAAGCTAGAATCCATTGGCAGCATTCTTGAGATCCGGAAAGTCTAAACCTTGTCTGTGGTATTCCGAGTAGGATCTGGGATGGGATGACTGTGACGAGCTTCAAACTCGCGACTGTAGGGCGTGGTGACAGACGCAAAATGATAGTAAATCCTATTCCTACACGATCGAGAACTAACAGCTGATTAGCCATGCGGGAAACCGTAGAGGACCTTTTTCACTGAGAGGACGGGAAGTAGCCATTGACAACAGTGACGCCCAATATATAGCTTGCCCTGAAAAGGAGTATGAAGGATTGGATGAAGGCAGTAGGAAAGCAGAGATTCAGAAGGAATAACGCACCTCCATACACTTATCTGAAATTCCCAACAATGATTTACATAAGTATCTCTATCTTTATTTTACGTTTTATTTATCTTTTAATTATTAAAACTCCATAACCATTTTAATTCGCCTGACTGAGATTTACAAGATGACCATAGCTTGCTTCAAGCCAACAATCTCCGTAGGATCGACCCTTACTCACGTAAGGTTTATTACTTGGACGACCCAGTGTACTTGCTGGTTAGTTGTGCGAAGTTGTGAAAAAGAGTGATATTACAATTGTGCGTACCAAGTTGTTGGCGCCATTGAGATCACAATTTCGTGCACCAAGTATATAAACTAGAAATTGATTATCACCCTCTAATTGGAATTAATTGACCAAGAAATTGGCAGTTAATGAATCTTAGAGGAGACTAGGAAGATCTAAGGAATTAGGGTCTAGTCACATACAGTTTGCCATAAATTAAATCCTGCATAATTAAATTAGTTAGTAAGAAAAGTTAATCCAGAAAAATAGATAACTTTGAAACCTTAACTATTTTCTCCATATTTTATTCCCAACTCATTGCTGCTTGCTTTCTGAAATTCGTAATTTACTGTTTAATACTCTTTGAATACCAAAACACTCTTTTCTGTTTGTCTAACTAAGCCAATCAATCAATCATTGTTGCTTGATCCATCAATCCTCGTGGGATCGACCCTTACTCACGTAAGGTATTACTTAGTACGACCCGGTACACTTGCCGGTTAGCCTGTGGTTGTTAAATTATCGCAGCAAATTTTTGGCACCGTTGCCGAGGAGTGACTGTGATTAACAACTATTAGTTGTTTAATTGCTTAGATTAGATCATTTTTCTTTTAATTAGTTTTGTTTTAGTATTATTAATTTTTTTATTTTTCACTTTTTCCTTTAACGTCCCGTCCTTTTCGTTTCCCACCCCCTATCCCCAGTTTTAATTTTTTTTTATTTCATTTAACTTTTGAAAATTTTTTTTGAGAGCCGTCGTCCTTTCTTTTTTTTTACTTTCCTTTTTATTTTATTTTATTTTCATTCTGTTTCTTTTTATTGTTTTTATTTTAATTTTTTTCTTATTTTATTTAGTTAGTGCTTTATTAATTTCGAAAAAAAAAAGACTTTTAGTATTAATATTTTTTTCTTTTTCTTAATTTCTGAAATTAAGTTTAGTGTTACCCAGTTGATTTTATTTTAATTTTTCTGTTTATTTTTTAAAAAAATTTGAAATTTTTTTAAATTAATTTTAGTTATTATTTTCGAAATTTTATTTATTTATTTATTTAGTATTTCTATTTTATTTCTTTACACAGGTTACTTTACAGGGACTTCTCTGCACTCTAACGTAGAGAGTCCCATCTTTTCTTGTCTTCTATTTGTGTATGCGTAGGAACAGAGATAAAGAACATCTCTTAGACTTTGATCCTGAACCTGAAAGGACTTTCAGGCGACGTTTACAATAAGCTAGACTTTACAAGGCTGCAGAATCCACTATGGATCCTAATAATGCTGATAATGCCAATGTGGCTAATCCGAATGGGAATGAGCAACAAAGGAGAGTGCTTGGCTCTTATTCTGCTCCTACTGCAGATCTTTATGGAAAAAGCATTGTGGTGCCTCCTATAGCTGCGAACAACTTTGAGTTGAAGCCACAACTAGTCACCCTGGTGCAACAAAACTGTTAGTATCATGGTCTTCCCCACGAAGACCCAAATCAATTTATTTCAAATTTTCTACAGATTTGTGATACTGTGAAGACAAACAGAGTGAACCCAGATGTGTACAAACTCATGCTCTTCCCGTTTGCTCTGAGGGATGGAGCAAAGCTATGGCTGGATTCCCAACCCAAGGAGAGTTTGGATACTTAGAACAAGGTGGTTACTGAGTTTCTCACAAAATTTTTTCCACCAAAGAAGCTAACTAAGCTTAGGGTGGAGGTTCAGACCTTCAGACAGAAAAATGGTGAAACTCTGTATGAAGCTTGGGAGAGATACAAGCTATTGACTAGGCAATGCCCTCCGGACATGTTCTCTAAATGGACTCAACTAGACATCTTTTATGAAGGCTTGGGTGAAATGTCCATGATGTGCTTAGATAATTCTGCAGGAGGTTCATTGCACAAAAAGAAGACACCGGAGGAGACTATTGAGCTTATTAAATTGGTTGCTAGCAACCAATATTTATACTCATCTAACAGGAATCCTGTAAACTTTGAGGCTCCTCAGAAAAATGGTGTCATGGAAGCAGACGCTCCTAATGGTATTCTTGCTCAGAACAAGCTTATGTCTCAGCAAATAAGTCTACTTACTCAACACATGGGTGGCATGCAAGTCTCATCTATCAACACCCAAATTTCACCTCAAGAGGTCTCTTATGACATGACAGGTAGCTTTGTGCAAAATGATAATTATGATTATGCTCAACGCTTTTCTGAACAGGTCAATTACATGGGGAGTGTTCATAGAAATCCCAATAATGATCCCTATTCTTAGACCTACAACCAAGGGTGGAGAAACCACCCAAATTTTGGGTGGAAAGACCAACCTCAGAGACCTTAGAACTTCAACAATAATTCTCAGGGTGGCTTCCAACAGAACAATTACAATAACTGCCAATTTCAATCTCATCAACAACAACCACCTCCACAGGCAAATTCTAAATCCCAAGAAGATTCTAATTGGGAAATGATGAAGAGTTTTGTGCAGGAAACCAAAGCATCAATCAAGAATTTGGAGATTCAGATGGGTCAAATAGCCACCAGAGTTAATGAAATTGATCAGAGGATCACTAATAGCCTTCCTGGTAATACAATTCCAAATCCAAGAGAGTAATGCAAGGCTATCACCTTGATAAGTGGACAAGTGGCAAGTATGGAAGCACAAGTTGATGAGGAGCCAGTTGAAAAAGATTGCAAGGTTATTCAACTGAGAAGTGGTAAAGTAGCTGGCTCTGAGACCAAGGTCAATGAAGAGTTAGTTGAAAAAGAAGCTCCAGAGGAGAAGAAGGAAGAAGTAGAGCACGCCCCTCCAAAGCGTGTAGACAACCCATTCCCAAACTCTCTTGACACTTATCCTACACTGCCAAAGGCTCCTGAGTACAAG
This sequence comes from Arachis stenosperma, assembly GCF_014773155.1. Classification (NCBI taxonomy): domain Eukaryota; kingdom Viridiplantae; phylum Streptophyta; class Magnoliopsida; order Fabales; family Fabaceae; genus Arachis; species Arachis stenosperma. Next base: position 48,594,610 of record NC_080379.1, on the reverse strand, counting down.
CCTAAGATGTTGTATCCTCAGAGACTTCAAAAGGAGACCAAGGACAAGCAGTTTTCAAAGTTCTTGGAAGTCTTCAGAAAGTTACAAATCAATATTCTTTTTGCTGATGTTTTGGAGCAAATGCCTATCTATATCAAGTTCATGAAGGAGCTGTTGTCAAAGAAAAAGCGTTTAAAGGGAGATGAGACAGTAGTCCTGACTAAGGAATGTAGTGCTGTAATTCAGAATAACTTACCAAGGAAGATGCCAGATCCAGGGAGCTTTCAAATTCCATGCACCATTGGGAGCACAACCTTTGAGAAAGCCCTACATGATCTGGGGGCAAGCATAAATCTAATGCCTTTATCTGTGATGAAAAAACTGCAAATCCAAGAGGCACAACCCACAAAGATAGCATTACAGATGGTAGAAAAATCTATGAAGCCTGCATACGGATTAGTGGAGAATATCTTGGTCAAAGTGGGTAAGTTCTTCCTTCCAGCAGACTTTGTGATTCTTGACATGGGGGAGGATGAGAATGCCTCTATAATTCTAGGAAGACTATTCCTAGCCACTAGAAGAGCTCTAATTGATGTAGAAGTGGGCGAATTAGTGCTTAGAGTGCATGATGAGCAACTATTCTTCCATGTTTTCAAAGATGTACATTCAGCAGGTGAAGAAGAGAGGTGCATGCAGACTGAGCTTATTGATCCAACCCTTCAAAAACCCCTGATGATACACAGCAGAATCTGCAGCTCAAACCTCCCTTGGTAACAATCAATAAAATTCCTCCTGACATCAAACCTAAGTTTGGTGTTGGGGATGCATCATCTACCAAAGAAGAGGTTCCCAAAAAGAAGAAAGTACCTAGAGGATGGAGAAACAAAAAAATTTCCACTGAAGGTTTCTCCCTATGAATAAAGGTGGTGTTGACTAACAATCCAAAGTGGATTTATACAGTAACCAGAATCCTCTCTCTGGAGCATATTGAGCTACGTTATGGAGACATAGGAAAGAAGTTTAAAGTAAGGGGTGAAGAGTGAGCCCCTATGATCCTCCTCCTTAGAGGAGCTGACCGTCAAGCTAGTGACGATAAAGAAGCGCTTGTCGGAAGGCAACCCGATAATTTTGTATCCTTAGTTTTTTTCTTAGTAGTAGTTTTCTTACTTATTTTATTTTTATTGAGTTCTTACTAATTTTCTGATCATGCATCTATTTTAGAACAGGAACCGAAAAAAAAGCGGGCACACAACGCGCACGCGTCGCTGACGTGTACACGTCAGATGGGTGTGCGTGAAAAATAAAAAATGAGGAGAGAGTTGCGCGGGAGTGGCGCCAGAATGAAGCATTTCGCATAAACAAGCTCACGCGTACGCGTCCATGACGCGTGCGCGTCATTGGTGATTTTGGCACACCACGCGTGACCTGGAAAAACGGCGTAAATATGTGTTTGGGAAGAGAGTTGTGCTGGCTTGGGGCTAGAAGTGTGCTAGAAGCACAAAACTTGTTCACGCGTACGTGTCTATGACGCGTACGCTTTATTTGCACAAATGTCCATCCACGCGTGCGCGTGCATGACGCGCACGCATCGATTGAAAATGTTGGTTCCCAAGCCACGCAAACAGAAAGTTGTGCATGTGCACGGCTGGCTTCGCGCGAATCGCACAAAAACCAGGACACGCGGACGCGTGCCTGACGCTTACGCGTCATTAAGAAAATTTCGCGCCCCACGCGTACGTGTGCTGTACGCATACGCGTTGCCTGCGCCACACAATTACACTAGTTCGCCGCCCAGTTTTAATTTTCTTTCTCTCTCTCCCAATCCAAATTCTCTCTTGTTCCTTTACCCTTTTATTCTTCTTTCATCTTATTATTTGTTTTTGTTTTCAGATTTTCTTTGCTTGAGGACAAGCAAACATTTAAGTTTGGTGTTGACGCTTCGCTTAAAGCTTTTCTGTTTAGCACCAAAGGGAGATGAAAGTTCTTCATGAAGGAATGAGATGGCCACCAACATAACTTAGGTGGTTAAGTTCCTTTCATTCTATTTCTCCTCCATTCCTATTTTATTGTCCTCTGTTTCTGTTGCTTTGATTGCATGCATGATTTTTAGTACGTTTAGTTTTTAGATTTAGATTTAATTATAATAAATTGTCTCATGTACCACTCACTGAGCTTGAATCTAAAAATAAAAAAGATTTTAAATGATGTATTGCATGAGAAATTGAGTTTAATTTTAAGAATAGTCTTATTTACTTAAAGGTTGTGGTATTTTCTGTGATTTTTGAATGCATGATATGAACAGTGCATATTTAAATTTGAATCAAGGGATGTTGATGTATAAGGAATAGGAATTTAGAGAATTATTATGACTTCTCTGAAATAAACAAAAATTTAATCCTTGAAGCAAAAGAAACAGAAAAAGAAAAAAAAAGAAATAAATAATAATAAAAGCAAGGTCCAAGGCTCTGAGCATCAATGACTAGGGAGGTCAGACATGATTAAAAGCTCAAAGAGTTGTTTCCCTAGTCATATGCTTGTGGTGTGATTGTGTCAAGTAATCCTTGAGACAGAACATTTAGAGTCGATACCAAGTGCGTTTAACAGAGTATGCCAAAGGCTTTGAGCACCATTGTCTGGGAGTAACTGAAAGAAAAATCAGGACTCAAAGAGAGTCCCCCAGTTAAGTGCTTGTGGTGTTTCTGTGTCAAGTAATCCTTGAGACAAAACATTTAAAGTCACGGCTAGGCTCAAGGTGCAAAGCACCAAAGAAAAATAAATTAAAGTAAATTTTGCTGTGTTCAAGGATTAAACTGAAATGTAAAGATCAGAGAATTCATAATATTATCCGGATTCTAACTTCAGATGACAGTAACATTCTTCTGATTCAAAAGAGAGTGAGATGCTAACACTATTCAGAATTGCAGTTGTAAACCCCACTATAAGAAGAGACATGGGCTTAATCGAACTCTCATTCTAATGCAAATTCACATCCTAAGCTTATATTAGTTTTGGTTGCTTAAGGACAAGCAACAATTCAAGTTTGGTGTTGTGATGCGTGAGCATCTTTTCTATCTTTTCCTAGTGAATTTACATCTAATTTGTGTTGAGATTAATAAAGAATTAATTATCTTTTAGCCAATATGGATGCTACTTTGAGTCTTTTACAATTTTGTTTATTTTAGGTAGCATTCGACTGGATTTGGTGGAGTTTCTACAGCACAAGAATCAAAGGAGTGGCAGCGAGGAGCGACGCGTACGCGTGACTGACGCGTACGCATGATTTGGAGCTTTCCATGGCGACACGTGCGCGTGACTGACGCGTACGCGTAATTTGAAGATTTGCTCAGCGACGCGTGCGCGTGGCTTGTGAAAAAGACCATCGACGCGTATGCGTGACATGCGCCACATGCAGAAAATACAGAAAACGCTGAGGAGTAATTTCTGGGCCCTATTTTAGCACCCAAGTTAGGTGCGGATCCAGTGAAGCCAAGTGGTCCCCACGTTACAAGACGCGGAGTAGTTAGTTAATTCTAATTTAAATTCAAATTTGATTTTAAAATAGGAAAAGATATTATCTTAATTTTAGATATTAGATTTTAAATTAATTAGGATTAGTTATAAAAAGAAGAGACTTCTCTTCTATTGAAGAGCCCCCGGAGAACTTCCAATTCTATATAAATTTACATTCCATGAGCAACTAATCCTCCATTGTTAAGGTTAGGAGCTCTGTCTATTTGTATGGATTGATTTTATTTCTTTTTCTATTTTAATTTATGCATGGATTTATAATTTAAGAATTGTTTTTGCTCTTTATTTTATGAATTTGGGTGGAACGGAAGTATGACCATCTTTTTATTTGAGTTCTTGTATAACTTGGAAAAGCTCTATACTTGAACAACAGCTTGAAAACAAATTCTCCTAAATTTTAATTATCTGAATTTAACAAGATACGTAACATATAATCCTTTTATTTCTTGGGTAATTAGAATTTTTGTGGCATATAAACTAGAAATTGATTATCACCCTCTAATTGGAATTGATTGACCAAGAAATTGGCAGTTAATGAATTTTAGAGGAGACTAGGAAGGTCTAAGGAATTAGGGTCTAGTCACATACAGTTTGCCATAAATTAAATCCTGCATAATTAAATTAATTAGTAAGAAAAGTTAATCCGAAAAAATAGATAATTCTGAAACATTAACTGTTTTCTCCAAATTTTATTCCCAACTCATTGCTGTTTGCTTTCTGAAATTCTTAATTTACAGTTTAATGCTCTTTGAATAACAAAACACTCTTTTCTGTTTGTCTAACTAAGCCAATCAATCAATCATTGTTGCTTGATCCATCAATCCTCGTGGGATCGACCCTTACTCACGTAAGGTATTACTTGGTACGACCCGGTGCACTTGCCGGTTAGTCTGTGATTGTTAAATTATCGCAGCACTAGCACGCTCACGAGTTACAACAACCTTTTTCCTCAGCATCTCAGGAAAAACCCTATAGGGGTACCACCACTATGTTACAAAGAGTAAACTTCGATATCTAATCAGAAAATTCAAAAAAACCCACCAAATTCTAGAATACTCAGAAAGGTGCGAGAAAACCTAGAAATTAAATGGGATAAATAAAACCTAAGTCAACACTACTAGAATTAGAGAAAACTAAAATAGTGGTACCCCTACTATGTTAGTCTAATCTGTGAAAGTGAAAACGAAAGTCATGCAAGAAATGCAAGTGACAATGAAGAAAAATGAAGGTTGTAGAGTGAAAAAATTTACATAAAATACAAATACTGATGAATTGAATGATAAAAAGTAAAAGGGAAAAAACTTACTTGATTTTTGAAGATTATTGAATAATTTGATTGTTGGTGATCACGAAAAGCTAGCCTCTTTGCAATGAAATAGAAGCAGAGAAGAAGGAACGAGAAGAAAGATGCGAAAAATTTTGAGAAAGTTCTTTGGAGAGAGAATTGAGGAAATGAAAAGTGAAAGTTAAAATGGAGTTATTTAATTAAAACTTATGTGACATTGATTGATGTAGAAAAAAGTTGTAATAACCTCACGGTTCGTAAAACGAGAAAAATTACAACAAGCATGAAAGAAACTGAAAAGTTTTTCAAAGATTTTTCGCACTTAAAATTTAATAAATGAAAAAATCATTTAAGTCTGATCCTGTAAATTCAGGTACCCTCGACAAGATCATTAAATCGAGAAATTCGAGTTAGTTGGGGCACTGTTTTAGATAAGATCAGTTGTTCAAAATCATAGTTAAATGAAAATACTACGTTACTAATTAACGGGTATATTATTAAGACTAATAAAGTTGTGATCTCATAAAACTAACAAACTATGACATTAAAACAGATATTACAGGTAGTAAATGCCTAGAAAACCATTACCTTAGGGAAAAATGAATAAAGAAAAAGAAAACTCAACAGATAAACTTTAACAAATACTAACACATGTAGACATTTCTGACTTAGGTATCAGAGTATCTTGACTTAGGTATCGGAGTGTCTTGCAGGTAGTCCTTCCAAACTAATTTTAACGTCACTTTCTCGTAAGCTTGTAACCACAACTAAAAGTACGAACAGAGGTCTTTGACGCTAGATTTCTTTGAGAGCCTCTTAGCAGTAATGTAGTAGTCCATGATTTCATAACAGAGGCCCAATAAAAGACAAAGACTATTCAGCTAATTAATATAACTCAATAATTAAAGAGTAAGATTTAACTCCGAATAAAGACAAAAATAACTATATTTAAATAGTTAAACTAAAATATGTGCAAGAAAAAAAGAGATATCCTATTTGGTACAAAAAAGTAGCATAAATTTTTATTTAGCAAAAGTATTTCCTAAGTCAGATCAAAAGAGTGGTCCAAAAGGAATAAGAGAGAATTGTGATTAATAATGTGTGATACATTTCAGAATTTGACTCCGAACATTCCTGTCCTGGTATTTAGCTTTCAAATGCACCCTGTTACCGTGTGATTTCTGATGTACATGCTTTGATATTTAATACATAAATGTGATTAATAATAAGGATGTGATTTTCATTTCACATTTTTGGAAACTCATATATACAAGTGGAATTTTTTGTGATGCCACTTCTTGGTTTGCTTCTCAATTTCAGCCCAAGAATTAAAGGGACCGCAACAGAAGAATAGCTGCTATGATTAGCAATGCTACGGTGCACAATAATGCCTGCAAGTTGATCAACACCACATTGGCATTTATAAAGTGATAGAGTGAGTTGCAATTAAGTGACAAAAACTACACTATTATCTATGTGATTGTGTGATGAATGGTTCAAGTCTTCCATGAATTTTTATCTCTGTTGAAGAAAACAAGAATGGAAACATGGATTTTAATAGCTTCACCAAACATCTTAGTGTACCTTTAGGCTATTTAAACGTGTAGAGATAGTTACACTGCGATTTTGAGAAACGGGATCCATCAGATCGATCTAGTTCAAAGTAAAAATCTTTTGACAAGGAATCAATCAAAAATTGAAAAGATTGATAAAAATGGTTGAATAATGTGATTTTTTAGTAATTAACTGATTTAAAATAATAAATAATATTTTATTTTTGAAATTATATATTTATATATAAATATATTATTTTATTATATCTAATTCAACTCTGATTAAAATTTGGTTAAACCAATAACCGATTAGATTTTCAGGATTTACTTACACATTGTTACCAAGTGACATAAACACGATGACACACATTTGTTGATTGTTCTAATAAGACATAAATTTCGTTGTAACATTGTTAAATATATGTATAGAGGGAAAGAAGTTACTGTAATTGCGGAGGCTCCAAGACCAGCCCTTTCCCTAGGATCCTTTCGATAGTAATTTCCGAAATAGAGAATTGTTGCAAAGTACCACAGAGGTGGACATACAAATCCAAAAAGGAATCTGAAATAACAAGCAAAAGTCATGAGAGGCCTAAGACAAGAACAAGAAGAACAAAGTGAAGAAAGGAATTTATAAATTGATATGTAAAATACTTACGAGAACCATCCAATTCCGCAGCCTAAACATGGAAGGGGTTTGTCATAAAGTCCAATTTGCAAGTCCTCTGGATCTCTAATCAAATAATATTTTCCCTTTTCTTGCTCTGTGTCATCTGGCGCTTGAGCTGCCACGACAATTGACAGTGTTTTAGAAGAACGTGATCAAAGAGTTTGTATACTAAAAATCAACTACTATATGTTTGTGTATTTTGTATTTTAACACATATTTTATATTGATTCAGTAGTTGATTTTTTATACACAAGTATCATGGTTACAAATGCTTCTAGTATCTCTCTTTACTTTTTGTTTGGTAGTTGGTACATTATCAGATCAATATCTCTAAATAGAATACAAATAAATGGAAATAAATACCTCTAAAAATTGGATAACTTGGTACACTTGGCCTCAAAAGATTAACATGTTTATCAGAGACTGATGTGGCCAATTCAACTCCGTTTCGCAAGTTAACAGTCTCTTCATTAGCAAGACCTGTGACATCAAAGTGAATCACAATTCATGGTAAGTGTGTTGGATCAAGTTATTTCTTCATAGTTCTAAATTCCCTATAAATGAATGCTTTACAGTGAAAAGTAGTGAACACTATACAGCAATCCAAACCTGCTAGTGCAAGTGTACTATATTTGAACAGTGCCATGCATCTAACTTAGGTGCACCAATAATAAAGATCTTACATAATTGTACATCAAATTTTGGGTAAATGACATAAAAGAAACCTAATGGAGTATAATATTTCTTAAATGTCCTGAATGGTTCTACGTTACATGCATGTCCTGAAATTAGTTTTTGTATGTCCTAAAATTAGTTTTTTTAGGTAAATCAAAGCTACTAAACTCGATTTGGACTATTCAATGCATTTACGAAATAGCTTCGATTTAGTAGGAACAACTTCTATGTAAATCGAAATTATAAGAGTCGAACCATGTCCAAGGTAAATCAAATCCATTAGTTTCGAATCAAAACCACTTAATTCGATTTACTATTTTGATAGACGAACAAGTAAATTAAGTACATTACAAATTTTTATAGTACTCATGACATCTTTTAAGCCATTTACAATAATTTCAAAAAACACTTACAATAAAAAATTCTAAAATTTTATAAAAATGCTTACTTTAAAATTGTTATTAAAATTTTAGTTGTCCTCGTTATAAAATGAATAATTACAATAAAATTTTTTAAAAATTATAACAATATATAAATACAAAATGAATGAACGATTTAAAAATAGGACAATCTTTATAATATTGGAAGGCAATTAATTTAAAAACGTGATTTAAAAAATAAATCATTCTCATATCTACATAATTATAAATTTATGATACGAAAAATACTTTTCAAAAAAACTATTCTAATACTTAGAAGTAGGGGTGGCAAGCGGGGAAGCCTGCCCCGCCTAGTGAGGCGGTCTTAGAATCCCAACCCGCCCCGTCTAATTGCGGGCAGGCGGGCCGGCGGGCTAAGCCCGCCAAAGCTCTTTTTTTAATTACTAACTACTAAATAATATATATAATTTCACAATCATATTAATAAATTTATAATTTATAAAGGCATAAAAAATTATATTTTTTATATTCATAAACATTAAAATCGTTGTAATTATAAATATCTAATAAACATAATTATAAACCAAATTTTCATCCAAAACATAATTATAAATATTGTCTCTAAAGTAACATAAACATAATCCAAACCACTCAATTTTTATCTTCATACTCTTGTAAGTTAGGTTGGAAGAAGTTAGGTTTTGGCCAAAAAATTGTAAAAATACCCCCTCACTAAAAAAACACTAAGCCCGACGGGAAAGTCTGCCCTGCCCTGCCAAAGCCCGTTAAAGTCCGCAGTTTAAGCGGTGCAGGTTAGGCAGGCTTTTGCTATTTTGGCGGTCCTAAATTTTCAGCCCAGCCTGCCTTTTTTGGCGAGTTACGCGGGCCGGCCCGATGGGTTTAGGCCCGTTTGCCACCCCTACTTAGAAGGAAGGATTTAAATATTTTAATTTTAAGGAGGTCAGAGATATAAATGTATTTTTAATTTTCAGAGACTAAAATATCTGCGAGATAAAAGATTAAGGACCTATTTGTCCTTTTTTTCTTAAAATTTTTACACAAGTACTTTTTTTTACTCTAAGAAACTAATCCAAACCCACAAAAACTATTTTTTTCGCCCTTGGTGAAATAACAGCAAAACTCTTTCATGCTTTTGGCAGTTTGGTTTTTTAGTATATCAACACTCTACTGTAATAGTCACACTTATTCAAATTGCAACATTCGAAAATTATAGCATAATTTATTAATTAAATTATCCAGATAAGGATAAATACTATGTGTGGAAAATCATGATCAGAAACTGTTTATAATTGTCAGAGTTAGAGCAGTCAATACTACATCAAATTGATGATTTGTTTCCTCATTAGAACCTACCAACTATGTTTATGCAATTTATTTAGAGGAGTTATCTGCTTAATGATATTAAGGGTTTTTCTTCTAAGTGCAAAAAGCATTGCGTTTTTAAGTTTTTAATGCATTAAAGAATCTTTTAGAAAGTGTTGAGTACCTTTATCCATAGAAATCGGAGCTAGTTGGCAAACTCAGCCTTTTAGCTGTTCAAACAACTGCTGGAAATCCCTGTTTGACACAATCCAATGCAATCTTAGACAAAATCATAAGTTGTGAGACCAGCATGGCAGAAGAATACACAACAGTTGCAAGATATTGCATATCAATTCCCCTAGACTATGATGTTAGAATTTTCTTCTATTGATAGTTGACTTTTGATTTTATAAAACCAGTTTAAATGCTTAAACCTAATATTCTTGTAAGTTATAAAATGATGGAGTGATCCATTTTAGGTTTTAAATGTCATGTATTATTGGGATCTCTTGTAATCTAAGTTTTTGATGGTTAAGACCTGATCATTATATATACATGTTATAAGTAAAAAATTCACCCTTTTATCTAATTTGCTAAGGGATTCATTACTTGCCACCTCTAAAGAGATTTGACAGGATGTGTGTTGTCAAGTACCGAATCCTCACAAATATTATCCCCCAACTACTTGGCTCATGAAATTCCACAAGTATATATATAGTTATCTTCCATTAGTTATTTCAAATTCCTAGTATTAAGTCTATTAAAAATGTTATTTGTACACCAAAATCAGCCACCAATGTATTTGTATATAAATGCATGTGGTTTAATTTATTTTCAATGTGTATTTGTATTCCAACATTTATTTTATACTAGTGACTGACTTTGGTGGTTGATTTTTGTGTACACGTAGCATAGTCGTAAATCCATAATATTAATATCTAACATATGAAACTCATAAAATCTTTAAGAGAATTAATGAAATATTCAAAGAGATCCAAGAATGAACATTTAGGGTGAGAAATATGTGACTTTTAAGATTTTAATATTCATGAGACCAAAAGCAGTTGAATGGACAAAACTGTTGATCATCTAAAACTCTAATAATCATGGCACCTAAGAAAAAGAAGAAGCAGATGCTAAAGCAAAAAAAGGTCAAGAACATGTGCATAAGACTAGCAAGAACACCTCTCAAAATTTCATAGATATTCTATTACTTGAGCAAACATGGATGAATTTAAATTGTATGAAGAAGTAACAAGAATTGCAGAAAATAATGGTCGGAAGAACCAAAGTTTATTAATTAGGGCAACATACACACAAAGAAATTTCTATGAACTATGAATGAGAACTTCAGAAGAAGGAAAATTAGTTACCAATTATAGAAAAGCTAAAACAGAAAACAAAACAAAAACAAAACATGAGAAAACTGATCAAAATCAGAAGAAAAACTTGCCTTGAAATAGCAATAACAAGAAGTTCCACTGATCAGGAGAGAGAGAGAGAGTTTGTATTGAATCGTAGGTATTGTACCAAAAAAAATTTAAAAAAAAACTGGGCTAAAAGTTCAATTTATGTTTCTTCATTGAATTGGTGGTGCTTGACCTTCATTTTAACATTATACAACTGAAGCTAAACAGAGTTGACTCTGTTCTGTCTCTTCTTGTTGTCTTAAAATGAAACTGTGAAAACTATTATACTCTTTAGTTTCTTTTTTAATATATAACGTTGCGTGGGAATGAATAATCATAGAAACTAAGTTGCCTTTTGGTTGGTCTCAGCAGTTACAACTTACTAGAAAGAAGAGAGAGTTTTTGAGTTTTTTGAATTCACTAATATGGTAAATCACACTTTCTTACAATGCAAGTTATTTCTTATATACAACATGCTGCTAACTAACTTCTCTTGATAGAAATAACTATGATAGATATCTCTTAACAAATTCCTATCAGCTAGTAAATTACATGATTTGCCAAGTCTTTAATTCGACTCAAATGACATCTCTCCAACAAGAGTGAGTAATAGCTTCATCATAGTGTTTGGGATCAGTGATGGAAGAGACAACCAAGAAAAACACCTTATATGCATGTAACAAGTTCTCATATAAATGATTAGACATGATTTGATGCAGCAACAGAATTTGGGAATATAGAATTGAAGACTATATTTCTCTCTATTATCCCATTTTGTCGAGGACTTTCTCTGAGTTTGGAAGTCCTGCATCTCACAACCAAATTAACAATCAAATGCACCCATTCATTGTGAAGTATAAGACATTTGTGAGACATAAGTATTTTGTCCCAATATGGATGCAACGACAACTTGTTTATTAGGCAAATTTATTTTTATTGGCTTTGTGAATGCAACTAGAGAATGGGTTATATGGATATAGTGGAACTTATCAATGATCCAAGAGTCACCATTTTTCAGAGACATTTTCATGAGCACAACTTGGAGTATAGCCTTTTATCTACCTCCAAACCATCTGCCTATGCCACTTTTACCATGTGAGAAACTTGCAGCAAATTAAAATTTTTGAATTTTAAATTTTCTGAATTCACTAATTATAATATGGTAAATCATACTTTCTTACCGTGTAAGTTATTCCTTATATACAACTACTAAAACAAACGGCTTAGTTAGTCTCTAACATTTAACTCTATCAATCACGTAAATCCCTACCCAGTTTGCTCCATCAAATTTAGCCGAAAATATTTTACGTATCGCATTAATTTGTTACGTCACACAATTAGTACCATGAGAACAAAAGGGACAAAATGGTTCCTGATCCCTTTTGTGCAAAAACAACGTCATATTTTCCCAATTTTTTTGTCTTTCCCACAACCCCAACCCTTTACATTGAACTGCTTTCCTCCCCCAAATTATAGAATGGCAACTGTTGAAAGCTTGTCAACTCCAAGTCTCTAGAGAAGGAAAAGCATTAGCAATGATCGAAGTATTATTAGAAGCGCATCTATTGGAGGAAGGAATCGAACGGTGTAACACCCTAACTTTTAGTACCTCATGATGATTGTATTAAAAGTTTGAGCGTTACTTATCTCTAAATCTTTTTAATTATATACTATCTTTATTTAATATTGAGCCTTTGTGAACACGAACCAAAACTTTAATCAAGAAAACAAAATGGTCTTTACTTAAACCTCTTAATCACAAAATACATATATATTCACATAGCAATATATACATAGACTTATTCAAATAATTTCAATTACAAGTTTTACCCCTCTAAAAACCAAAATAATAGCCGACGAGGAGAAAATAAATTCTAACAACTCAACTCGTGAATATAATCTTCTATGCTCCTGTAGCTCCGAACTAAACCTTCGCACCCCTGTAGCTAAAAGGGGTGGAAATAGGGGGTAAGAACTGGAGAGTTCTTAGTAGGCTTGGGGTTAAAAGTTAAGTTCATTTTATATATACTTGGTCAGCAATAACAATCAACAAGGTATCATCTAGTTCAACAATTAAAGAACATAGAATTCAAACAAAGGAATAGCACACCCACAATCACAGAAAATACACTCACATACAAATATGCGCAAACAATTATGATGCATGTCTATCCCTAGTTCAGGTAATGAGCTCATTGACGTTAGGATTTTTGCTAGTAAAGAATTTTACAAAAATAGTCGCGTTGTAGATACAGATTTTAAACCAACAGAAATCCCTTCGTGCAAACGTTTTGGTTGTCACAAGTAACAAACCCCTTAAAATTGATAACTGAGTATTTAAACCTCAGGTCGTCTTCTCAAGGAATTGCAGGGAGGTATGTTCTTATTATTGGTTATGCAAAGGTATGTTTTGGGGTTTTGGATTAAGGTAAAAGGGTAGTTGAATAACAAGTAAAATAAAATAATAATAACTGTAAAATAAACTCTTGGCAAGGTATGAGAACTGGAAGTCCTATCCTAGTTATCCTTATCAATTGTGATGAGAATTGGATTTTTCTCCCACTTTGTTAACCTCTAACTATGAAGGTAAGTTAAGTGGATGAATTAATTCTGATTCCTCAGGTCCTAGTCTTTCCATGGGAAAGGCTAGAGTTATTGGAACTTGAATTAATGAAATGAAGAAATCCAATTTTCAATCAACAATGAGTTTGATAACTCTAGAGTCACCAATTAATCAATCAAAGCCAGGAATGTAGAAAGCTAAATTAAAATCATAAATATCTGGAATACCTCAAATTCATTCAAAGCAGTAAAATCTAACATGAAAAATATTCATAAGCCAATTGGGCAACATAAATCAAACATAAATAAAAGCATTAAAATATATCAAAGTAGACGAGAAATCAAAATAAAGGAATATTGAACTTGATATGAAGAGCTAAATTAAATCCTTAGTTTCTAAAAATCCTAATTTCTAAATCCTAAGAGAGAGGAGAGAACCTCTCTCTCTAAAAACTACATCTAAGCCTAAAATTATGAATTATGAGAGCCTGATGAGTCTCTGCAAGTTTCCTAACTTTAATCTGTGTTTCTGGGCCGAAAATTGGGTTGAAATGTGGCCCAGAATCTCTGTCAGCGACTTTTGTAATTCTGCAGATCGCGCACGCCACGCGATCGCGTCATCCATGCGGACGCGTCATTCGCGTTTTTCCCTGCCACATGTTCGCGTCGTCCACGCTTCCGCGTCACTTGTGCTTTTCCAATCGGCGCGGTCGCATGAGCCATGCGGCCGCGTCACTGCGGATTCCTTTCTTCCGCGCGGTCGCGTCGCTGACGCGTACGCGTCACTTCTCGCTGGTCATCTCCTCAACTTCTTGTGTTCCTTTCATTTTTGCAAGCTTTCTTCCCAATCTCTCACTCATTCATGCCCTATAAAGCCTGAAATACTTAACAAACAGATCAAGGCATCGAATGGTAATAAGAGAGGATTAAGATTAGCTAAATTAAGTCTAAAGAAGCATGTTTTCAATCATGTAATAATTTTAGGAAGGAAATATAAATGCATGCTAATTATATGAATAAGTGGGTAAAGACCATGATAAAACCACACAATTAAACACATTATAAACCATAAAATAGTGGTTTATCACTCATCTGTCAGTTTCGACCCGTGCCTGACGCAACTCAGCAACCTTTGTCTGAGTTTGATTTCTAGTGTCATAACCTCTGTAAGCAACCTCTGTCTTACATGTGCGACTCTCTTGAGCAGATGTATGCAAACATAACCTCTATAAGCAACCTCGATCTTACAAGGGAGGCTCTCTTTGGCCAATGTATGTATCGATAACCTCTGTAAACAACCTCTGTCTTAGAGGTGCGACCATCCCCTGAATTGGCCGATGTATCTCTGGAAGCAAATCTCGGTAGACTCACCACCATATCTCTGCTCGTTTTCAGCAGGTACATAATCATCTCAACTCGTTCTCAAGGACAAACAATACTTCTACTTATCCCCTTTTCGTTTCGTTCTTTCTTTTATTTTTTTTATTCCTACTCTCTACTCTCCTGTGACAGAGGTTCTTTAGATTTTTTTAATCTTTACTCTCTGCTCTTCTGCGACAGAGGTTTCTTTAATATTTTTCTTTCCTTTTCTTTTCTTTCTTCTTCTTCTTTTCTTTCCTATCATTTCATAATATAAATTATCTTCACATTATTCCCTTGCCTCTCCCTAAGTGTCTTATGGAAAAAAAATTATAAAGTTCTTTAATTAAGTCTGTGTTCTCTAAAGCTTTTAGGATTACTTTACTTGCTTGCTTACTCATTAATATTACACATTATAATATTCTTACAAAATAATATCTTTTATAAATACTAATTATAATAATGATTTATTTTAATATAAATAAGTAATTTTAAAAAAGTATTTAAAATAATATTTATAATCTCCTTTTAAAACTTAGTTTATAAAACCTTATTTTTAAAATTTTTATTAATTACTTTCTAAATCACAAGTTTTTTAATATTCTATTTTTAACTTCAATATTTTATTAAATTATATTTGAACTCGCACTTATTTTCATATTTATAAAAATAATCCTGATCTTTTACAAAATACCCATTTTTACCCCTTCAAAAATACAATTTAATTACTAATCTTTCTCTTATATCAAAATCGAAACCCTTAGCCCTTTTTTTTCAAAATATTACCTATATTTTAATCCGTTCTCGAGTTTCTCGATTACCGATTCTTCGTAACTTTTAACTTAATCCCTCGATCATCAAATCTCACCAAATTTATACTTTATTATCAACGATATTCTAGCCCAAAATTTACCAAAATACCCCAGCTGGCCGTTCATACATAGCCGAACCAACAAATCACAAGCAACAATTATTCAACATAAACTCATTCAAACTCAAACAATAATCAACCAAATTAACATTTACTTATCAAATTCACATTTAATTATTATAAAGTTATCAAACTCTACCTCCGTACGAAATCAAAACAACAGAAGCTCCGAAAAAAGTTTTCTGACCGAGCTGCTGAAGAAGAAAATGTCAAAAATCGTCTGTACCTCCTACAACTCCAATTTATAAATCGCCTGCTACATCACCATAAATTTCCACCGAACAAAATGATGCCAACACATAAAAAAGAAAGTTATGAACACTTTTATCGAATTAAATTTTTAATTGAAATTACAGATTTTAAGGAATTGAGCGCCGAAGATTAAAGGGAGTCACGGTTTCCTCCCTCACCCTCGGTCTCTCTTTCTTACCTTCCTTTAAATCTCGGTTCGGTTCCAAGAAAAAAAAATGAACTTATGTCATTATACTGGAGTCTGACACAAGAACGAACTCGAAAAAACTATATTTTTAAGGTGTCCTTACTTCGTGGTAAAAATGATGTTGATTGTGGTTATCGTTGAGTTGTTGTGAGGTTGAATGTTTTGGAGATCCTGATGTTATTCTTTTTCTTGTTGTGTTGTAGAAAAAATGGCACATTATGATTTCTTCTTATGGTTTGATCGTGTATTTGACTATCATGCTGCTGCTAGCAAGGAAAAGATTGAGGCATGTGAAGACAAAATCAAACAGTTTAAAGACTTGCTAGAGGCATTGCAGAAGAATGTTGGTGCATCACTGATGCGTGAGCATTTTTTATCTTTTCTTATTAATTTGCAAGTGGATTTGTTGAATTAATTTAAGGTTTAGGTTTTTTAAGCCACAATGAATACTACTTTGAGTTGTTTTGTGATTTGATTTATTACAGGTGGGTTTCAGGCGAGTTTGGCCGAGTTTAGAGAGAAGAAAAAGCTTCAAATTCAAGGCTGCCAAGCTGGCGCCAAACTCTAGAAACCCCATGCATGTTTGGCGCCAGAACACAGAAAGCTCACTATCGTCTCTGCCATGGTGGTGCCAAATACCACGACCCCAAATTTGGCACCAGAGACCTCGTACAGCGTGAAAAGTTGCTGTCCAGGTGGCGCTTGTAACATCCTAACTTTTAGCACCTTATGATTGTACTAAAAGTTCAGGTGTTACTTACCTCCAAACCTTTTTATTTTATACTATCTTTATTAATATTGAGCATTTGCGAATACGAACCGAAGTTTTAACCAAGAAAACAAAGAGTCGGTACTTTAAACCATTTGATTACAAAAAATATATATCCACGTAGCATTATATACATAGACATATTCAAAGATCCTCAAATACATGTCCTACCCTTTTAAAAACCAAAACAATAAACGACGAGGGAAAAATAAAATCTAACAACTTAACTCGTAAACATAATCTTCTATGCTCCTGTAGCTCCGCACTAAACCGTTGCACCTGTAGCTGAAAGGGGTGGAAATAGGGGGTAAGAATTGGAAAAGTTCTTAGTAGGGTCGGAGTATATAGTTATGTTCGTTTTAATACCATAGTGATGAGCGGATAGTTTATACGCTTTTTGGGGGTAATTTCAGGTAGATTTTAGTATGTTTTAATTAGTTTTTAATAGAATTTTATTAGTTTTTAAGCAAAAATCATATTTCTGGACTTTACTATGAGTGTGTGTATTTTTCTGTGATTTCAGGTATTTTCTGGCTGAAATTGAGGAAGCTGAGCAGAAATCTGACTTAGGCTGAAAAAGGACTGCTGATGCTGTTGGATCCTGACCGCCCTGCACTCGAAATGGATTTTCTGGAGCTACAGAAGTCCAATTGGCGCGCTCTCAACGGCGTTGGAAAGTAGACATCCAGGGCTTTCCAGCAATATATAATAGTCCATACTTTGCACGAAGATTGACGACGTAACTTGGCGTTGAACGCCAAGTACATGCTGCTGTCTGGAGTTAAACGCCAGAAAAACGTCATGATCCGGAGTTGAACACCCAAAACACGTCATAACTTGGAGTTCAACTCCAAGAAAAGCCTCTACTCGTGGATAGCTTTAGTCTCAGCCCCAGCACACACCAAGTGGGCCCCAGAAGTGGATTTCTGCACCAATTATCTTAGTTTACTCATATTCTGTAAACCTAGGTTACTAGTTTACTATTTAAACAACTTTTAGAGAATTATTCTGGACCTCATGACATTTTCAGATCTGAATTACATACTTTTTGAAGGCATGAGTCTCTAAACTCCATTGTTGGGGGTGAGGAGCTCTGCAGCGTCTCGATGAATTAATACAATTCCTTTATTTTCCATTCAAACACGCCTATTCTTATCTAAGATGTTCATTCGCGCTTAATTATGGAGAAGGTGATGATCCGTGACACTCATCACCTTCCCCAAACCATGAACGTGTGTCTGACAACCACCTCCGTTCTACATCAGACTGAATGAGTATCTCTTAGATTCATTACGCAGAATCTTCGTGGTATAAGCTGGATTGATGGCGGCATTCATGAGAATCCGGAAGGTCTAAACCTTGTCTGTGGTATTCCGAGTAGGATTCTGGGACTGAATGACTGTGACGAGCTTCAAACTCCTGAAGGCTGGGCGTTAGTGACGGACGCAAAAGAATCAATGGATTCTATTCCAACCCGATTGAGAACCGACAGATGATTAGCCGTGCTGTGACAGAGCATAGGAACGTTTTCACTGAGAGGATGGGATGTAGCCATTGACAACGGTGACACCCTACATAGAGCTTGCCATGGAAGGGACTTTTCGTGTGTTGAAGGAATTCAAGGAAGAGTTGAAGTTCAAAGGACAAAGCATCTCCAAAACTCCAACATATTTCTCATTACTGCACAACAAGTAACACTGTTATTCTCTTTTATTTTTATAATCAAATCTAGTAATTTCACTTTTAATCCTATTGGCCTCCTAACTAAGGATAATAAAATAAATATAGCTTGCTTCAAACCAATAGTCTCCGTGGGATCGACCCTTACTCACGTAAGGTATTACTTGGACGACCCAGTGCACTTGCTGGTTAGTTGTGCGGATTATAAATTCGTGCACCAAGTTTTTGGCGCCGTTGCCGGGGATTATTCGAGTTTGAACAACTAAAAGTTTATTTTATTTCTTAGATTAGGAATAATTTATTTTTATTATTTTTGTTATAGAGTCATCAAATTCTGATAGGTTAGTTTCTTTTCAAAAATTTCTTTTCAAAAATTTATTATTTTTCTTTTAATTAATTGCTAATTTTCGTGAGTTTAGTGTCTTGTTCTAAGTTTGGTGTCAATTGCATATCTCATATTTTTCTTTAAAATTTTCGACTTGTGTTCTTTGTTCTTCATTGATCTTCAAGTTGTTCTTGCTTATTTTTCTTGTTTGATCTTGAGTTTTTCTTGCTTTGTGTCTTTTCTTGTTTCACTTGTGTTCTTTTTAAAGCATTAATTGGAATATCTAGAACAAGTGTTACATTTATTCCCAATTGGCTAGAGTATTGGTTTATATTCTTAATAATTGGGTATACGCTTTGGAACCTTTTTCTAAAATATTTTTTCTTGATTTAATCTTGTGCCAAACTTTAAGTTTGGTGTTTTCTTGTTAATCTTTCATAATTTTCGAAAATTTTATTAAATTTTTCTAAAAATTTTAAGTTTGGTGTTCTTCCTTTTGTTCTTGGTGTTCTTGTGAATCTTCAAGGTGTTCTTGAGTTTTTCTTGTGTCTTGATCTTAAAATTTTTAAGTTTGGTGTTCCTTGGTGTTTTCCCTCCAAAAATTTTCGAAAATAAGGAGCATTGGATCTAAAAATTTTAAGTCTTGTGTCTTTTGTGTGTTTTTCTCTTTCATCATAAAATTCAAAATTAAAAAAAAATTTTTTTATTTTCTAACTAATTTTGAACTACATTTTTCGAAAATCTTATATAAAAATTCAATTTTCAATTTCAAAATATTTCCACTTTCTTTTATTTATTTCGTTTTTATTTTATAAAAAAATTTAATTTTTTATAAAATAAATAATATTGACATATATACCATTTCTTTTATTCCAACATGGAACTAAGTGGGAATGAACAGTCCAAGAGGACTCACTACTACTTCATATGGGAGTAGTATCTGTATACCCTCCATTGGAGTTAGTAGCTTTGAGTTGAATCCTCAGCTCATTATCATGGTGCAGCAAAACTGTCAGTATTCTGGTCTTCCACATGAAGAACCTACAGAGTTTCTGGCACAATTTTTGCAAATTGCTGACACAGTACATGATAAGGAAGTGGATCAGGATGTCTACAGATTATTACTGTTTCCATTTGCTGTAAGAGATCAAGCTAAGAGGTGGTTAAATAACCAGCCTAAGAACAGCATAAAAACATGGAAGCAGCTGTCAGAAAAATTTCTGAATCACTATTTCCCTCCAAAACGGATGACACAGCTAAGGCTAAGCATCCAAGGCTTCAAACAAGGAGATAATGAATCTCTTTATGATGCCTGGGAAAGATACAGAGAGATGCTAAGAAAATGCCCCTCTGAAATGTTTTGAGAATGGGTGCAATTAGACATCTTCTACTATGGGCTTACAGAAAAAGCTCAGATTTCTCTAGACCACTCAGCTGGTGGATCTATACATATGAGAAAAACAATTGAAGAGGCTCAAGAGCTTATTGATACAGTTGCTAGAAATCAACATCTGTACCTAAGCAGTGAATCTTCCATGAAAGAAGAAGTTAAAACAGTAACTGCAAAACTCAGTCCAGTGGATCAGGCTAATGAATTCAATCAGCAATTAGACTTTCTAACTCAGCAGCTAGCCAAATTCAAGGAAATATTACAGGAAACAAGAATGGCCAACAGGAACATGGAAGCACAATTAAGGCAAACAGAAAAGCAACTGTCAAAACAAATAACAGAAGAATGCCAAGCAGTTCAATTAAGAAGTGGGAAAACATTAAATACCTCACTTCAAAGCAGCAGGAAACCAAGAAATAAACAGATGGATACTCAAAATCCCTCTGAGGACAATCAGAGCCCAGAGAGGAATAAAGCTGGCGCTGAACGCCCAGACCATGCTCATTCCTGGCGTTCAACGCCAGAAACAAGCATGAATCCGGCGTTGAACGCCCAAAGGGAGCATGGTTCTGGCGTTCAAACGCCAGTAACAAACAAGGAAGTGGCGTCTAACGCCACTCCAGCTTCCACCACTGGCATTCAAATGCCAGTAGGGAATCAGTCACATACAAGTGCTGATAACAACCCTTCTAAGAAGGCTTCCCAACCCACTCCTGTAGGTAATAAACCTGCAGCAACTAAGGTTGAGGAATACAAAACCAAAATGCCTTATCCTCAAAAACTCCGCCAAGCGGAACAGGATAAGCAATTTGCCCATTTTGCAGACTATCTCAGGACTCTTGAAATAAAGATTCCGTTTGCAGAAGCACTTGAGCAAATACCCTCTTATGCTAAGTTCATGAAAGAGATCTTAAGTCATAAGAAGGATTGGAGGGAAACTGAAAAAGTTTACCTCACTGAAGAATGCAGTGCAGTCATTCTGAAAAGCTTACCTGAGAAGCTTAAAGATCCTGGGAGCTTTATGATACCATGCACATTAGAGGGCACTTGCACCAAGCAAGCTTTATGTGATCTTGGGGCAAGTATCAACCTAATACCTGCATCTACTATCAGAAAGCTTGGTTTAACTGAAGAAATCAAACCAACTAGGATATGTCTTCAACTTGCTGATGGCTCCATTAAATACCCATCAGGCGTGATTGAAGACATGATTGTCAATGTTGGGCCATTTGCCTTTCCTACTGACTTTGTGGTGCTGGAAATGGAGGAGCACAAGAGTGCAACTCTCATTCTAGGAAGACCTTCCCTAGCAACTGGCCGAACCCTCATTGATGTCCAAAAAGGGGAAGTAACCTTGAGAGTCAATGAGGAGGAGTTCAAGTTGAATGTTGTCAAAGCCATGCAACATCCAGACACCCCAAATGACTGCATGAGTGTTGATGTTATTGACTCTCTGGTAAGAGAGGTCAATATGGCTGAGAGTCCCGAATCAGAGCTAGAGGACATCCTTAAAGACGTCCAGCCTGATCTGGAGGAGTCAGAGAAAATAGTAGAACCTCTGAAAATCCCTCAGGAAGAGGAGAAACCTCCTAAACCCGAGCTCAAACCATTACCACCTTCCCTAAAATATGCATTCTTGGGAGAAGGTGATACCTTTCCTGTAATCATAAGCTCCACCTTAGAGCCACAGGAAGAGGAAGCACTGATTCAAGTGCTAAGGACACACAAGACAGCTCTTGGGTGGTCCATCAGTGATCTTAAGGGCATTAGCCCAGCTAGATGCATGCACAAGATCCTACTGGAGGGTGACGCCAAGCCAGTGGTTCAACCACAAAGGCGGCTGAACCCAGCCATGAAGGAAGTAGTGCAGAAAGAGGTCACTAAATTACTAGAGGCTGGGATTATTTATCCTATTTCTGACAGCCCCTAGGTGAGCCCTGTCCAAGTCGTCCCTAAGAAAGGTGGCATGACAGTGGTTCATAATGAAAAAAATGAACTGGTTCCTACAAGAACAGTTACAGGGTGGCGTATGTGTATTGATTACAGAAGGCTCAATACAGCCACCAGAAAGGATCACTTTCCTTTACCATTCATAGACCAGATGCTAGAAAGACTAGCAGGTCATGAATACTACTGCTTCCTGGATGGATATTCAGGTTATAATCAAATTGCAGTAGATCCCCAAGATCAGGAGAAAACGGCATTCACATGCCCATCAGGAGTATTTGCATACAGAAGGATGCCATTTGGCCTGTGCAATGCACCTGCAACCTTTCAGAGGTGCATGCTCTCAATTTTCTCTGATATGGTGGAAAAATTTCTGGAAGTCTTCATGGATGACTTTTCAGTGTTTGGAGACTCATTCAGTTCCTGCCTTAACCATTTAGCACTTGTTCTAAAGAGATGCCAAGAGACTAACCTGGTTTTAAACTGGGAGAAGTGTCACTTTATGGTGACTGAAGGAATTGTCCTTGGGCACAAAATCTCGAACAAGGGAATAGAGGTGGATCAAGCTAAAGTTGAAGTAATTGAAAAATTACCACCACCCACCAATGTTAAGGCAATCAGAAGCTTTCTGGGGCATGCAGGATTCTACAGGAGGTTTATAAAGGATTTTTCAAAAATCGCCAAACCTCTAAGCAACCTGCTAGCTGCTGACACGCCATTTATCTTTGATAAAGAGTGTCTGCAGGCATTTGAGACCCTGAAAACTAAATTGGTCTCAGCACCAATCATCTCTGCACCAAACTGGGCATTGCCATTTGAATTAATGTGTGATGCCAGTGACCATGCCATTGGTGCAGTGTTGGGACAAAGGCATGACAAGCTTCTGCACGTCATTTACTATGCCAGCTATGTTTTAAATGATGCACAGAAAAATTACACAACCACAGAAAAAGAGCTACTTGCAGTGGTTTACGCCATTGACAAATTCAGATCCTATCTAGTAGGATCAAAAGTGATTGTGTATACAGATCATGCGGCTTTTAAATATCTACTCACAAAGCAGGATTCAAAACCCAGACTTATAAGATGGGTGCTGCTCCTGCAGGAGTTTGATATAGAAATAAGAGACAGAAAAGGAACAGAGAATCAAGTAGCAGATCACCTGTCCCGAATAGAACCAATGGAAGGGGCGTCCCTCCCTCTCACTGAGATTTCTGAAACCTTTCCGGATGAGCAACTCTATGCCATCCAGGAAGTGCCATGGTTTGCAGACATTGCAAACTACAAGGCAGTGAGATTTATACCCAAAGAGTACAGTAGACAGCAAATAAAGAAGCTGATCACGGATGCAAAGTATTATCTTTGGGATGAGCCGTATCTCTTTAAGAGATGTGCAGACAGAGTAATCCGTAGGTGTGTGCCTAAGGAAGAAGCACAGAAGATCCTATGGCACTGCCATGGATCACAGTATGGAGGACACTTTGGAAGTGAGCGAACAGCCACAAGAGTCCTCCAAAGTGGCTTCTACTGGCCTACTCTCTATAAAGACTCCCGAGTGTATGTACTTAATTGTGACAATTGCCAAAGATCCGGCAATCTACCTCACAGTTACGCCATGCCTCAGCAAGGGATCTTAGAGATTGAGTTGTTTGATGTATGGGGCATTGACTTCATGGGACCCTTCCCACCATCATACTCAAACACTTATATTCTGGTGGCAGTGGATTATGTATCCAAATGGGTGGAGGCTATTGCAACACCCACCAATGACACTAAAACAGTGTTAAAATTCCTCCAAAAACACATCTTCAGCAGATTTGGTATCCCTAGAGTGCTAATTAGTGATGGGGGCACTCATTTCTGCAATAAACAGCTTTATGCTGCTCTGGTTCGTTATGGAGTTAGCCACAGGGTAGCTACTCCATATCATCCACAAACTAATGGGCAAGCTGAAGTCTCAAATAGAGAGCTCAAAAGAATCCTGGAATGGACTGTAATTAACCGTAGAAGGGATTGGGCAAGAAGCTTGGATGATGCTCTGTGGGCATACAGAACAACATTCAAGACCCCCATAGGGACCTCTCCATACCAGCTTGTGTATGGAAAGGCATGTCACTTGCCAGTGGAACTGGAACATAAGGCCTATTGGGCAACCAGATTCCTGAACCTTGATGCCAAGTTAGCTGGAGAAAAACGATTGCTCCAGTTAAATGAGCTAGAGGAATTTAGACTCAATGCTTTCGAAAATGCAAAGATTTACAAAGAGAAAGCGAAAAAATGGCATGATAAGAAATTGTCATCCAGAGTCTTTGAGCCGGGGCAGAAAGTTCTGCTATTTAACTCTAGGCTCAAATTATTCCCCGAAAAATTAAAATCCCGGTGGAGAGGTCCATATGTCATTACAAACGTATCACCATATGGATACATAGAGCTTCAGGATAATGACTCTAACCAAAAGTTCATTGTTAATGGACAAAGAGTCAAACACTATCTTGAAGGAAATTTTGAGCAAGAGTGCTCAAAACTGAGACTTAATTAAAACTCAGTAATAGTCCAGCTAATGACATTAAAGAAGCGCTTGCTGGGAGGCAACCCAGCCAATCACAAAATTTAATTTTATTCGTATTAATTAATTAATTGATTTTTTCAGGTATATGTCAAGGTCTCTTCAAGGTAAAATAGCAATTGGTTGGAGTCACAGAGTTATAAAGGAAATTGGAAGCTTACTGGCGTGAAAAAGCTAGTAAGAAACATTTTGGGCGTTGAACGCCCAAAAGAAGCACCCACTGGGCGTTCAACGCCAGTAAGGGTAGCCTTCTGGGCGTTAAACGCCAGAAAGGAGCATCTTCTGGGCGTTAAACGCCAGAAAGAAGCACCTTCTGGGCGTTTAACGCCAGATTGGCAGCATCCTGGGCGTTTTAGTAACAAAGGACTTCCTGGCGTTCAACGCCAGAAAGATGCATCAGCTGGGCGTTGAACGCCCAGGAGAAGCAACATTTGGGCGTTAAACGCCCAAACCATGCAGCAGTTGGGCGTTTAACGCTAGGATGGTGGGGAGGAGGTAAATTTCGTTTCTCTTTACAAATTTTCTAATTTTTTATGTTCCAATTCATGATTTCTTGCATAAACATATTTTAAATTATCATCCCTCAATTCAAATTAGTGTTCTAAAAATCCTAATTTCTAAAATCCCTTTTTCAATAATATCAAATGTATCTTAATCCATAAAGACAAATTATTTTCAATCCAATCAAACTCTTTTAAAATTTGTTTTCAAAACTCATTTATCTCTTTAAAAATATCTTTTTCAAAATTAAAAAAATTCAAAATCTATCTTTTTAAATATGATTCATATCTTTCTCTTTTTAAACTATATCTTTTTCTTATCATATCTATCTTTTATAAATCATATCTTATATCTCACCCTTTTCTTATTTTCGAATTTCCCACCCCCTCCCCATATATTGAGTTCGGCGCCCCATTCTTCTTCACCTTGCCACACTTGCTCTCTTCCTATCCCTCTTCTTTCTTCTCTTTTGCTTGAGGACAAGCAAAGCTCTAAGTTTGGTGTGGTTATCCGTGATCACAAAAACATACTCATCAAATTCATGGCCCCTAGAGGAAAGCAACCCACCCAAAGGGGCAAGAAAGAGAGTGCTCCAAAGCCCCTTTGGAATCAAGGGAAGTTCTTAACTAAAGAACATTCAGATCATTATTACAAAATAATGAGTCACAGATCAGTGATCCCGGAAGTCAAATTTGATCTGAAAGAAGATGAATATCGAGAGATTCAAGAGCAAATTCGAATCAGGAATTGGGAAATTCTGACCAATCCTGAAACGAAAGTGGGAAGAAACATGGTTCAGGAGTTCTATGCTAATTTATGGCAGACAGACAGGTAGAGAATAATTGGAGCTGCTCTCTATGACCATCGGACCTTAGTCAGAGGGAAGATTGTTCATACTCATCCTGACAAGATCAGGGAAATATTTAAGATTCCTCAACTGAAAGATGACCCAGACTCCTTTAACAGGAGAATGATGAGGGTAAACAAAGGTCTAGACAAGATTCTAGAGGACATATGCATCCCTGAAGCCAGGTGGACTACCAGCACCACTGGCACCCCAATTCAACTCAAAAGAGAAGATCTAAAACCAGTAGCCAGAGGCTGGCTGGATTTCATTGGGCATTCCATATTGCCCACCAGCAACCGTTCTGAAGTAACCATCAAAAGAGCTGTCATGATTCACTGCATCATGTTGGGAAAAGAGGTAGAAGTCCATCAACTGATCTCATGTGAGCTATATAAAATAGCAAACAGGAATTCCAAGGACGCCAAATTGGCCTATCCAAGCTTAATTTCTATGCTCTGCAAGATGCCGGAGTGAAGATGGGAATAACAGAGTATATTTCAGTTGAGAGGCCAATCACTGGAATATCAATGGTCAGACAACAGCAACAAGATGATTCTGCCAAGAGGAGAGCACAGGAAGCCCTTCCAGAACTACCTCAATTCGAATATTGGGAACATCTTGAGGCTTCTGTTTCCAAATTGCAAGAAGCTATGGACCAAATAAAGGAAGAACAGAACAATCAAAGTAGCATGCTGTGCAAACTGCTTAAGGAACAGGAAGAGCAAGGGCGTGATCTAAGGGAGCTAAAGCGCCAAAAATTAATCCTTGAAAAGCACCCCACAGATTAGAGGGGCATCTACTCCTCAAAACAACAGGTTGCTGAGTTCCAATTTTTCTGCTTTAACTTAGTGATAGTAGTATTATAGAAATTTACCTTAGGAGATATTTAGTAGTAGTAATTAGTATGTCTATTTTGATTTTATTTCCAATTAAGCTATAAGTTATTTTTCTCATCATCATCAGGCATAAATAAAGTAGTCGAATTTTTTAGAATAAAGAAGTAATCTATATTTTTATGAGTTCTTAGTAATAAAAACTATAATTAATTTTGTGTGGTGGCAATACTTTTTGTTCTCTGAATGAATGCTTGAACAGTGCATGACTTGTACTTTGAATTTGATGAATATTGGCTCCTGAAAGAATGAGGAACACGAAAAATATTATTGGTGATCTGAAAAATCATGAAATTGATTCTTGAAGCAAAAAAAAAAAAAAAAAAAAAGAGAAGGAGCAATAGAAAAAGCCACGAGCCCTTAAAACCAAAAGGCAAGGGTAAGAAGGATCCAAGGCTTTGAGCATCAATGGATAGGAGGGCCCAAGGAAATAAAATCCAGGCCTAAGCGGCTAAACCAAGCTGTCCCTAACCATGTGCTTGTGGCATGCAGGTCCAAGTTACAAACTTGAGACTGAGTGGTTAAAGTCGTGATCCAAGGCAAACAGAGTGTGCTTAAGAGCTCTGGACACCTCTGACTGGGGACTCTAGCAAAGCTAAGTCACAATCTGAACAAGGTTCACCTAGTTATGTGTCTGTGGCATTTATGTATCTGGTGGTAATACTGGAAAACAAAGTGCTTAGGGCCACGGCCAAGACTCATAAAATAACTGTGTTCAAGAATCAACATACTACACTAGGAGCATCAATAATACTATCTGAATTCTGAGTTCCTATGGATGCCAATCATTCTGAAATTCAAGGGATAAAGGGAGATGCCAAAACTGTTCAGAAACAAAAAGCTCCAAGCCCCGCTCATCTAATAAGAATCTGAGCTTCAATTAAAACTCTAAAATATTATTACTTCTTAATTTCTGTTAAAACCTATTTTATTTATCTAGTTGCTTGAGGACAAGCAACAGTTTAAGTTTGGTGTTGTGATGAGCGGATAGTTTATACGCTTTTTGGGGGTAATTTCAGGTAGATTTTAGTATGATTTAATTAGTTTTTAATAGAATTTTATTAGTTTTTAAGCAAAAATCATATTTCTGGACTTTACTATGAGTGTGTGTATTTTTCTGTGATTTCAGGTATTTTCTGGCTGAAATTGAGGAAGCTGAGCAGAAATCTGACTTAGGCTGAAAAAGGACTGCTGATGCTGTTGGATCCTAACCGCCCTGCACTCGAAATGGATTTTCTAGAGCTACAGAAGTCCAATTGGCGAGCTCTCAACGGCGTTGGAAAGTAGACATCCAGGGCTTTCCAGCAATATATAATAGTCCATACTTTGCACGAAGATTGACGACGTAACTTGGCGTTGAACGCCAAGTACATGCTGCTGTCTGGAGTTAAACGCCAGAAAAACATCATGATCCGGAGTTGAACGCCCAAAACACGTCATAACTTGGAGTTCAACTCCAAGAAAAGCCTCTACTCGTGAATAGCTTTAGTCTCAGCCCCAGCACACACCAAGTGGGCCCCAGAAGTGGATTTCTGCACCAATTATCTTAGTTTACTCATATTCTGTAAACCTAGGTTACTAGTTTACTATTTAAACAACTTTTAGAGAATTATTCTGGACCTCATGACATTTTCAGATCTGAATTACATACTTTTTGAAGGCATGAGTCTCTAAACTCCATTGTTGGGGGTGAGGAGCTCTGCAGCGTCTCGATGAATTAATACAATTCCTTTATTTTCCATTCAAACACGCCTGTTCTTATCTAAGATGTTCATTCGCGCTTAATTATGGAGAAGGTGATGATCCGTGACACTCATCACCTTCCCCAAACCATGAACGTGTGTCTGACAACCACCTCCGTTCTACATCAGACTGAATGAGTATCTCTTAGATTCATTACGCAGAATCTTCGTGGTATAAGCTAGATTGATGGCGGCATTCATGAGAATCCGGAAGGTCTAAACCTTGTCTGTGGTATTCCGAGTAGGATTCTGGGACTGAATGACTGTGACGAGCTTCAAACTCCTGAAGGCTGGGCGTTAGTGACGGACGCAAAAGAATCAATGGATTCTATTCCAACCTGATTGAGAACCGACAGATGATTAGCCGTGCTGTGACAGAGCATAGGAACGTTTTCACTGAGAGGATGGGAGGTAGCCATTGACAACGGTGACACCCTACATAGAGCTTGCCATGGAAGGGACTTTTCGTGTGTTGAAGGAATTCAAGGAAGAGTTGAAGTTCAAAGGACAAAGCATCTCCAAAACTCCAACATATTTCTCATTACTGCACAACAAGTAACACTGTTATTCTCTTTTGTTTTTATAATCAAATCTAGTAATTTCACTTTTAATCCTATTGGCCTCCTGACTAAGGATAATAAAATAAATATAGCTTGCTTCAAACCAATAGTCTCCGTGGGATCGACCCTTACTCACGTAAGGTATTACTTGGACGACCCAGTGCACTTGCTGGTTAGTTGTGCGGATTATAAATTCGTGCACCACATAGCCAACAGCAACGATCAATAGAATACATTTAGACTTAACAAATAAAGGACGTGGAAATCAAGCAATCATATAGCACACTGGTGGACGAAATTGTATCTCTTTATAGAATATGATAATAGAACCTGGTCCAAGATCAACTTCGTTCAACTAACCAGCAAGTGCACTGGGTCGTCCAAGTAATACCTTACGTGAGTAAGGGTCGATCCCACGGAGATTATTGGCTTGAAGCAATCAATGTTTATTTTATTAATCTTAGTCAGGAGGTCAATAGGATTAATTGGATTTATTTGTAAAAAGCCAAACTACAAACTACTTAAAGTTGTAAGTTAAAATAATAGAGAATAACAGCGTTACTTGTTGTGCAGTAATGGGAAATATGTTGGAGTTTTGGAGATGCTTTGTCCTTTGAACTTCAACTCTTCCTTGAAATCCTCTTCTCACACGCAAGTTCCTTCCATGGCAAGCTCTATGTAGGGTGTCACCGTTGTCAGTGGCTACTTCCTATCCTCTCAGTGAAAACGTTCCTATGCTCTGTCACAGCACGGCTAATCATCTGTCGGTTCTCAATCAGGTTGGAATAGAATCCATTGATTCTTTTGCGTCTGTCACTAACGCCCAGCCCTCAGGAGTTTGAAGCACGTCACAGTCATTCAATCCCAGAATCCTACTCGGAATACCACAGACAAGGTTTAGACTTTCCGGATTCTCATGAATGCCGCCATCAATCCGGCCTATACCACGAAGATTCTGTTGGGGAATCTAAGAGATATTCATTCAGTCTGATGTAGAACGGAGGTGGTTGTCAGGCACACGTTCATGGATTGAGGAAGGTGATGAGTGTCACGGATCATCACCTTCTTCACAATTAAGCGCGAATAAACATCTTAGATAAGAGCAAGCGTGTTTGAATGGAAAACAAAGGAATTGTATTAAATCATCGAGACGCTGCAGAGCTCCTCACCCCCAACAATGGAGTTTAGAGACTCATACCGTCAAAAAGTATGTGATTCAGATCTGAAAATGTCATGAGGTACAAGAAATGTCTGTAAAAGTTGTTTAAATAGTAAACTAGTAACCTAGGTTTACAAAAATTGAATAGACTAAGATAATTGGTGCAGAAATCCACTTCTGGGGCCCACTTGGTGTGTGCTGGGGCTGAGATTAAAGCTATCCACGAGTGGAGGCCTTTCTTGGCGTTAAACTCCAGGTTATGACGTGTTTTGGGCGTTCAACTCCGGATCATGACGTTTTTCTGGCGTTTAACTCCAGACAGCAGCATGAACTTGGCGTTCAACGCCAAGTTACGTCGTCTATCCTTGTGCAAAGTATGGACTATTATATATTGCTGGAAAGCCCTGGATGTCTACTTTCCAACGCCGTTGAGAGAGCGCCAATTGGGTTCCTGTAGCTCCAGAAAATCCATTTCGAGTGCAGGGAGGTCAGGATCCAACAGCATTAGCAGTCCTTTTTCAGCCTAAGTCAGATTTTTGCTCAGCTCCCTCAATTTCAGCCAGAAAATACCTGAAATCACAGAAAAATACACACACTCATAGTAAAGTCCAGAAATATGATTTTTGCTTAAAAACTAATAAAATTCTATTAAAAACTAATTAAAACATACTAAAATCTACATGAAATTACCCCCAAAAAGCGTATAAAATATCCGCTCATCACAACACCAAACTTAAACTGTTGCTTGTCCTCAAGCAACTAGATAAATAAAATAGGCTTTAGCAGAAATTAAGAAGTAATAATATTTTAGAGTTTTAAATGAAGCTCATATTCTTATTAGATGAGCGGGGCTTGTAGCTTTTTGTTTCTGAACAGTTTTGGCATCCCCCTGTATCTTTAAATTTTCAGAATAATTGGCATCCTTAGGAACTCAGAATTCAGATAGTATTATTGACTCTCCTAGTGTAGGATGTTGATTCTTGAACACAGTTATTTTATGAGTCTTGGCTGTGGCCCTAAGCACTTCGTTTTCCACTATTACCACCAGATACATAAATGCCACAGACACATAACTGGGTGAACCTTTTCAGATTGTGACTTAGCTTTGCTAAAGTCCCCAGTTAGTGGTGTCCAGAGCTCTTAAGCACACTCTTTTGCTTTGGATCACGACTTTAACCACTCAGTCTCAAGCTTGTAACTTGGACCTGCATGCCACAAGCATATGGTTAGGGACAGCTTGGTTTAGCCGCTTAGGCCTGGATTTTATTTCCTTGGGCCCTCCTATCCATTGATGCTCAAAGCCTTGGATCCCTTTTTTACTCTTGGCTAGTGCTCATGGCTTGTTTTTTTTTTTTTTTTTTTTTTTTAATGGACTGCTTTTTCTTGCTTCAAGAATCAATTTCATGATTTTTCAGATCATCAATAATATTTTTCGTGTTCCTCATTCTTTCAGGAGCCAATATTCATAAAATTCAAGATAAAATTTATGCACTGTTCAAGCATTCATTCAGAGAACAAAAAGTATTGCCACCACATATAATTAATTATAGTCTTTATTACTAAGAACTCATAAATATAGATTACTTCTTTATTCTAAAAAAAATTCTACTACTTTATTCATGCCTGATGATGATGAGAAAAATAAATTATAGCTTAATTGGAAATAAAATCAAAATAGACATACTAATTACTACTAAATATCTCCTAAGGTGAAATTAAAAAAAAAACGCTATCACTAAGTTAAAGCAGGAAAATTGGAACTCAGCAACCTGTTGTTTTGAGGAGTAGATGTTCTTCTAATCTGTGGGGCACTTTTCAAGGATTAATTTTTGGCGCTTTAGCTCCCTTAGATCACGCCCTTGCTCTTCCTGTTCCTTGAGCAGTTTGCAAAGCATGCTACTTTGATTATTCTGTTCTTCCTTTATTTGATCCATAGCTTCTTGCAATCTGGAAATAGAAGCTTCAAGATGTTCCCAATATTCAAATTGAGGCAGTTCTGGGAGAGCTTCTGGTGCTCTCTTCTTGGTTGAATCATCTTGTTGCTGTTGTCTGACCATTGATATTCCAGTAATGGGCTTTTCAATTAGGATATATTCAGTTATTCCCATCTTTACTCCAGCATCCTTGCAGAGCATAGAGATTAAGCTTGGATAGGCCAATCTGGCGTCCTTAGAGTTCCTGTTTGCTACTTTGTATAGCTCACATGAGATCAGTTGATGGACTTCTACCTCTTTTCCCAACATGATGCAGTGAATCATGACAGCTCTTTTGATGGTTACTTCAGAACGGTTGCTGGTGGGCAATATGGAACGCCCAATGAAATCCAGCCAGCCTCTGGCTACTGGTTTTAGATCTTCCCTTTTGAGTTGAACAGGGACGCCAGTCGTGCTGGTGGTCCACTTGGCTCCAGGGATGCATATATCTTCCAAGATCTTGTTCAATCCTTTATTGACCCTCATCATTCTCCTATTAAAGGAGTCTGGGTCATCTTTCAGTTGAGGAATCTTGAATATCTCCCTGATCTTGTCAGCATTGGTATGAATGATCTTTCCTCTGACTACTGTCTTATGGTCAAAGAGGGCGGCTCCAATGATTCTTTGCCTTTCTGTCTGCCATAAATTAGCATAAAATTCCTGAACCATGTTCTTCCCCACTTTCGTTTCAGGATTGGTCAGAATTTCCCAATTCCTGTTTC
Source organism: Arachis stenosperma (assembly GCF_014773155.1). Lineage (NCBI taxonomy): Eukaryota > Viridiplantae > Streptophyta > Magnoliopsida > Fabales > Fabaceae > Arachis > Arachis stenosperma. Next base: position 48,561,443 of record NC_080379.1, on the reverse strand, counting down.
GAATTTGCTCTTGGATCTCCGGATATTCATCTTCTTTCAGATCAAATCTGACTTCCGGGATCACTGATCTGTGACTCATTATCTTGTAGTAATGGTCTGAATGTTCTTTAGTTAAGAACTTCCCTTGATTCCAAAGTGGCTTTGGAGTGCTTTCTTTCTTGCCTCTTGGGTTGGGTTGTTTCCCTTTAGGAGCCATGATCAAGAGACACAATAGTTTTTGTGATCACGGGTAAAACACACCAAACTTAGAGCTTTGCTTGTCCTCAAGCAAAAGAGAAGAAAGAAGAGGGATAGAAGGAGAACAATTGTGGAATGGTGGTGATGAAGAGGGCGCCGAATACAATATATAGGGAGGGGGGTGGGAGTTTTTTTCCGAAAAATAAGAAAGAATTAAGATAGAAGATATGATTTTAAAATATATGATAAGAAAAAGATATAATTTTAAAAGAGAAAGATATGAATAATAATTTGAAAAGATAAATCTGAAATTTTTTAATTTTGAAAAAGATTTTAAGAAGACAATTGGGTTTTGAAAACAAATTTTTAAAAAAGTTGGATTGGATTGGAAAACCATTTGGTTTTATAAATTAAGATACATTTGATATTTTTGAAAAAGAGATTTTAAAAATTTGGATTTTTAGAACACTAATTTGGATTGAGGGGTGATGATTTAAAATATGTTTATGCAAGAAATCATGGTTTGAAACATAAAAAAATAAAAAATTTGGATTAAAAACGAAATTGTACCTCCTCCCACCATCCTGGCGTTAAACGCCCACATGGTGCATGGTTTGGGCGTTTAACGCCCAATTGTTGCTTCTCCTGGGCGTTCAACGCCCATTTGGTGCTTCTTTCTGGCGTTGAACGCCAGGAAGTCCTTCGTCACTGGGCGTTTTTCTGAACGCCCAGGATGCTAGCAGACTGGCGTTAAACGCCCAGAAGGTGCATCTTTCTGGCGTTTAACGCCCAGAAGATGCTCCTTTCTGGCGTTTAACGCCCACATGGCTACCTTCACTGGCGTTAAACGCCCAGTGGGAGCTTCTTTTGGGCGTTTAACGCCCAAAGTATTTCTTACTGGCTTTTTCATGCCAGTGAGCTTCCAAATTTCCCTGTAACTCTGTGACTTCAACCAATTGCTATTTCACCTTTGAAGATACTTGAACTTAAACCTGTAAAGAAAGAAAATTTATTTAATTAGTAAATAACTTAGGAAATGGCTGGGTTGCCTCCCAGCAAGCGCTTCTTTAATGTCATTAGCTGGACTGCCACTGAGTTTTAATTAAGTCTCAGTCTTGAGCACTCTTGCTCAAAATTTCCTTCAAGATAGTGTTTGACTCTTTGTCCATTAACAATGAACTTTTTGTTGGAGTCACTATCCTGAAGTTCTATGTATCCATATGGTGATACACTTGTAATTACATATGGACCTCTCCACTGGGATTTTAATTTCCCAAGGAATAATTTGAGCCTTGAATTAAATAACAGAACTTTCTGTCCTGGCTCAAAGACTCTGGATGACAATTTCTTATCATGCCATCTTTTTGCTTTCTCTTTGTAAATTTTTGCATTTTCGAAAGCATTGAGTCTAAATTCCTCTAGCTCATTTAACTGGAGTAATCGTCTTTCTCCAGCTAACTGGGCATCAAGGTTCAGGAATCTGGTTGCCTAGTAGGCCTTGTGTTCCAGTTCCACCGGCAAGTGACACGCCTTTCCATACACAAGCTGGTATGGAGAGGTCCCTATAGGGGTCTTAAATGCTGTTCTGTATGCCCACAGAGCATCATCCAAGCTTCTTGCCCAATCCTTTCTACGGTTAATGACAGTCCGTTCCAGGATTCTTTTGAGTTCTCTATTTGAGACTTCAGCTTGCCCATTAGTTTGTGGATGATATGGAGTAGCTACCTTGTGGTTGACTCCATAACGTACCAGAGCAGAGTAAAGCTGTTTATTACAGAAATGAGTACCCCCATCACTGATTAACACTCTAGGGATACCAAATCTACTGAAGATATGTTTCTGAAGGAATTTCAACTCTGTTTTAGTGTCATTAGTGGGTGTTGCAATAGCCTCCACCCATTTGGATACATAATCCACTGCCACCAGAATATAGTTGTTTGAGTATGATGGTGGGAAAGGTCCCATGAAGTCAATGCCCCATACATCAAACAACTCAATCTCCAAGATTCCTTGTTGAGGCATGGCATAACTGTGAGGTAGGTTGCCTGATCTTTGGCAACTGTCATAATTAAGCACAAATGCTCGGGAATCTTTATAGAGAGTGGGCCAGTAGAAGCCACTTTGGAGGACTCTTGTGGCTGTTCGCTCACTTCCAAAATGTCCTCCATACTGTGATCCATGGCAATGCCAAAGGATCTTCTGTGCTTCCTCTTTAGGCACACATCTACGGATTACTCCGTCTGCACATCTCTTGAAGAGATATGGTTCATCCCAAAGGTAGTACTTCGCATCTGTAATTAATTTCTTTGATTGCACCCTACTGTACTCTTTGGGTATGAATCTCACTGCCTTGTAGTTTGCAATGTCTGCAAACCATGGCACTTCCTGGATGGCAAACAGTTGCTCATCCGGAAAGGTTTCAGAGATTTCAGTGAGAGGAAGGGACGCCCTTTCTACTGGTTCTATTCGGGACAGGTGATCTGCTACTTGATTTTCTGTCCCTTTTCTGTCTCTTATTTCTATATCAAACTCTTGCAGAAGCAACACCCATCTTATAAGTCTGGGTTTTGAATCCTGCTTTGTGAGTAGATATTTAAGAGCAGCATGATCAGTGTACACAATCACCTTTGATCCTACTAAATAGGATCTAAATTTGTCAATGGCGTAAACCACTGCAAGCAGTTCTTTTTCTGTGGTTGTGTAATTCTTCTGTGCGTCATTTAGAACACGGCTGGCATAGTAAATGACGTGCAGAAGCTTGTCATGCCTTTGTCCCAACACTGCACCAATGGCATGGTCACTGGCATCACACATTAATTCAAATGGTAATGCCCAGTCTGGTGCAGAGATGATTGGTGCTGAGACCAATTTAGCTTTCAGAGTCTCAAATGCCTGCAAACACTCTTTATCAAAGATAAATGGCGTGTCAGCAACTAGCAGGTTGCTCAGAGGTTTGGCGATTTTTGAAAAATCCTTTATAAACCTCCTATAGAATCCTGCATGCCCCAGAAAGCTTCTGATTGCCTTAACATTAGCAGGTGGTGGCAATTTTTCAATTACTTCTACCTTAGCTTGGTCCACCTCTATTCCCTTGTTCGAAATTTTGTGCCCAAGGACAATTCCTTCAGTCACCATAAAATGGCATTTTTCCCAGTTTAAAACCAGGTTAGTCTCTTGGCATCTTTTCAGAACAAGTGCTAAATGGTTAAGGCAGGAGCTGAATGAGTCTCCAAATACTGAAAAGTCATCCATGAAGACTTCCAGGAATTTTTCCACCATATCAGAGAAAATGGAGAGCATGCACCTCTGAAAGGTTGCAGGTGCATTGCACAGGCCAAATGGCATCCTTCTGTATGCAAATACTCCAGATGGGCATGTGAACGCCGTTTTCTCCTGATCCTGGGGATCTACTGCAATTTGATTATAACCTGAATATCCATCCAAGAAGCAGTAGTATTCATGACCTGCTAGTCTTTCTAGCATCTGGTCTATGAATGGTAAAGGAAAATGATCCTTTCTGGTGGCTGTATTGAGCCTTCTATAATCAATGCACATACGCCACCCTGTAAGCGTTCTTGTAGGAACCAGTTCATTTTTTTCATTATGAACCACTGTCATGCCTCCTTTCTTTGGGACAACTTGGACAGGGCTCACCCAGGGGCTGTCAGAAATAGGATAAATAATCCCAGCCTCTAGTAATTTAGTGACCTCCTTCTGCACCACTTCCTTCATGGCTGGGTTCAGCCGCCTCTGTGGTTGGACCACAGGCTTGGCGTCACCTTCCAATAGGATCTTATGCATGCATCTGGCTGGGCTAATGCCCTTAAGATCACTGATGGACCACCCAAGAGCTGTCTTGTGTCCTTAGCACTTGAATTAGTGCTTCCTCTTCCTGTGGCTCTAAGGTAGAGCTTATAATTACAGGAAAGGTATCACCTTCTCCCAGAAATGCATATTTCAGGGATGGTGGTAATGGTTTGAGTTTGGGTTTTGGAGGTTTCTCCTCTTCTTGAGGGATTTTCAGAGGTTCTATTATCTTCTCTGACTCCTCCAAATCAGGCTGAACATCTTTAAAGATGTCCTCTAGCTCTGATTCCAAACTCTTAGCCATATTGACCTCTCTTACCAGAGAATCAATAATGTCAACACTCATGCAGTCATTTTGGGTGTCTGGATGTTGCATTGCTTTGACAACATTCAACTTGAACTCCTCCTCATTGACTCTCAAGGTCACTTCCCCTTTTTGGACATCAATGAGGGTTCGGCCAGTTGCTAGGAAAGGTCTTCCTAGAATGAGAGTTGCACTCTTGTGCTCCTCCATTTCCAGCACCACAAAGTCAGTAGGAAAGGCGAATGGCCCAACCTTGACAATCATGTCCTCAATCACGCCTGATGGGTACTTAATGGAGCCATCAGCAAGTTGAAGACATATCCTGGTTTGTTTAATTTCTTCAGTTAAACCAAGCTTTCTGATAGTAGATGCATGTATTAAGTTGATACTTGCCCCAAGATCACATAAAGCTTGCTTGGTACAATTACCCTCTAATGTGCATGGTATCATAAAGCTCCCAGGATCTTTAAGCTTCTCAGGTAAGCTTTTCAGAATGACTGCACTGCATTCTTCAGTGAGGTAAACTTTCTCAGTTTCCCTCCAATCCTTCTTATGACTTAAGATTTCTTTCATGAACTTAGCATAAGAAGGTATTTGCTCAAGTGCTTCTGCAAACGGAATCTTTATTTCAAGAGTCCTGAGATAGTCTGCAAAGCGGGCAAATTGCTTATCCTGTTCCGCTTGGCGGAGTTTTGAGGATAAGGCATTTTGGCTTTGTATTCCTCAACCTTAGTTGCTGCAGGTTTATTACCTACAGAAGTGGGTTGGGAAGCCTTTTTAGAAAGGTCAGCACTTGTATGTGACTGATCACCCACTGGCATTTGAATGCTAGGAGTGGAAGCTGGAGTGGCGTTAGACGCCATCTCCTTGTTTGTTACTGGCGTTTGAACGCCAGAACCATGTCCCTTTTGGGCGTTCAACGCCAGATCCATGCTTGTTTCTGGCGTTGAACGCCAAGAATGAGCATGGGCTGGGCGTTCAGCGCCAGCATTATTCCTCTCTGGGCTCTGATTGTCCTCAGAGGGATTTTCAGTATCCTCTTGTTCATTTCTTGGTTTCCTGCTGCTTTGAAGTGAGGTATTTAATGTTCTCCCACTTCTTAATTGAACTGCTTGGCATTCTTCTGTTATTTGTTTTGACAGTTGCTTTTCTGTCTGTTTTAATTGCACTTCCATGTTCCTGTTAGCCATTCTTGTTTCCTGTAATATTTCCTTGAATTCGGCTAGTTGCTGAGTTAGAAAATCTAATTGCTGATTGAATTCATTAGCCTGATCCACTGGACTGAATTCTGCAGTTACTGTTTTAGCTTCTTCTTTCATGGAGGATTCACTGCTTAGGTACAGATGCTGATTTCTGGCAACTGTATCAATAAGCTCTTGAGCTTCTTCAATTGTTTTTCTCATGTGTATAGATCCACCAGCTGAGTGGTCTAGAGAAATCTGAGCTTTTTCTGTAAGCCCATAGTAGAAGATGTCTAACTGCACCCATTCTGAAAATATTTCAGAGGGGCATTTTCTTAGCATCTCTCTGTATCTCTCCCAAGCATCATAAAGGGATTCATGATCTCCTTGTTTGAAGCCTTGGATGTTTAGCCTTAGCTGTGTCATCCGTTTGGGAGGGAAATAGTGATTCAGGAATTTTTCTGATAGATGTTTCCATGTTTTTATGCTGTTCTTAGGCTGGTTATTTAACCACCTCTTAGCTTGATCTTTTACAGCAAATGGAAACAGTAATAATCTGTAGACATCCTGATCTACTTCCTTATCATGTACTGTATCAGCAATTTGCAGAAATTGTGCCAGAAACTCTGTAGGTTCTTCATGTGGAAGACCGGAATACTGGCAGTTTTGCTGCACCATGATAATGAGCTGAGGATTCAGCTCAAAGCTACTAACTCCAATGGAGGGTATACAAATACTACTCCCATATGAAGCAGTAGTGGGGTTAGCATATGACCCCAGAGTCCTCTTGGACTGTTCATTCCCACTTGCTTCCATATTGAACAATAGAGTTATTTGTTTATAAAGGATTGTGGAATATGTTGGTATTATTTATTTTATAAAAATCAGAATTTTTATAAAATAAAAACGAAATAAATAAATGGAAGTGAAAATATTTTGAAATTGAAAATTGAATTTTTATATAAAATTTTCGAAAAAAATAGTTCAAAATTAGTTAGAAAATATAAATTTTTTTTTTGAATTTTGAATTTTATGATGAAAAAGAAAAACACACAAAAGACACAAGACTTAAAATTTTTAGATCCAATGTTCCTTATTTTCGAAAATTTTTGGAGGGAAAAACACCAAGGAACACCAAACTTAAAAATTTTAAGATCAAGACACAAGAGAAACTCAAGAACACCTTGAAGATTCACAAGAACACCAAGAACAAAAGAAAGAACACCAAACTTAAAATTTTTAGAGAATCAAAATAAATTTTCGAAAATTAAAGAAAACTTAACAAGAAGACACCAAACTTAGAACAAGACACTAAACTCACGAAAATTAGCAATTAATTAAAAGAAAAAATAATAAATTTTGAAAAGAAAAATTTTGAAAAGAAACTATCCTATCAAGATTTAATGACTCTATAACAATAAAAATAAAAATAAATTATTCCTAATCTAAGAAATAAAATAAGCCTTCAATTGTCCAAACTCAATAATCCCCGGCAACGGCGCCAAAAACTTGGTGGACGAAATTGTATCTCTTTATAGAATATGATAATAGAACCTGGTCCAAGATCAACTTCGTTCAACTAACCAGCAAGTGCACTGGGTCGTCCAAGTAATACCTTACGTGAGTAAGGGTCGATCCCACGGAGATTATTGGCTTGAAGCAATCAATGTTTATTTTATTAATCTTAGTCAGGAGGTCAATAGGATTAATTGGATTTATTTGTAAAAAGCCAAACTACAAACTACTTAAAGTTGTAAGTTAAAATAATAGAGAATAACAGCGTTACTTGTTGTGCAGTAATGGGAAATATGTTGGAGTTTTGGAGATGCTTTGTCTTTTGAACTTCAACTCTTCCTTGAAATCCTCTTCTCACACGCAAGTTCCTTCCATGGCAAGCTCTATGTAGGGTGTCACCGTTGTCAGTGGCTACTTCCCATCCTCTCAGTGAAAACGTTCCTATGCTCTGTCACAGCACGGCTAATCATCTGTCGGTTTTCAATCAGGTTGGAATAGAATCCATTGATTCTTTTGCGTCTGTCACTAACGCCCAGCCCTCAGGAGTTTGAAACACGTCACAGTCATTCAATCCCAGAATCCTACTCGGAATACCACAGACAAGGTTTAGACTTTCCGGATTCTCATGAATGCCGCCATCAATCCGGCCTATACCACGAAGATTCTGTTGGGGAATCTAAGAGATATTCATTCAGTCTGATGTAGAACGGAGGTGGTTGTCAGCTACACGTTCATGGATTGAGGAAGGTGATGAGTGTCACGGATCATCACCTTCTTCACAATTAAGCGCGAATAAACATCTTAGATAAGAGCAAGCGTGTTTGAATGGAAAACAAAGGAATTGTATTAAATCATCGAGACGCTGCAGAGCTCCTCACCCCCAACAATGGAGTTTAGAGACTCATGCCGTCAAAAAGTATGTGATTCAGATCTGAAAATGTCATGAGGTACAAGAAATGTCTGTAAAAGTTGTTTAAATAGTAAACTAGTAACCTAGGTTTACAGAAATTGAATAGACTAAGATAATTGGTGCAGAAATCCACTTCTGGGGCCCACTTGGTGTGTGCTGGGGCTGAGATTAAAGCTATCCACGAGTGGAGGCCTTTCTTGGCGTTAAACTCCAGGTTATGACGTGTTTTGGGCGTTCAACTCCGGATCATGACGTTTTTCTGGCGTTTAACTCTAGACAGCAGCATGAACTTGGCGTTCAACGCCAAGTTACGTCGTCTATCCTTGTGCAAAGTATGGACTATTATATATTGCTGGAAAGCCCTGGATGTCTACTTTCCAACGCCGTTGAGAGCGCGCCAATTGGGTTCCTGTAGCTCCAGAAAATCCATTTCGAGTGCAGGGAGGTCAGGATCCAACAGCATTAGCAGTCCTTTTTCAGCCTAAGTCAGATTTTTGCTCAGCTCCCTCAATTTCAGCCAGAAAATACCTGAAATCACAGAAAAATACACACACTCATAGTAAAGTCCAGAAATATGATTTTTGCTTAAAAACTAATAAAATTCTATTAAAAACTAATTAAAACATACTAAAATCTACATGAAATTACCCCCAAAAAGCGTATAAAATATCCGCTCATCACACACCCACAATCACAGAAAATACACCCACAAACAAATATGTGCAAACAGTGTACATATAAATCTTACGGCTAGGCCGCATACAGTGTGACTTTTAAATGTATTTCAATATGCTTACATCTGAAAAATAGTTCTCAGTGTGCGAGCGTCCCCACTATATATTTGGCACTAAGGCCCAAGCAAGGTCGCATTTGCTCTCTTGTGGTAGACAGTCTTTTAAAGCTTTTTCTTTATTTTTGCCCCCTGCTCTCCCGTGCAGAGATCCTTTCAGTTAATACATTCTTTTTTTTTCTGTGATCTACTCTCCTATAACAGAGATTCGTTAGATTCTTTTAATCTTTATTCTCTGCTCTCCTGTGATAGAAATTCCTTTAATTAATACATTTCTTTCTCTTATGTTCTATGCTCTCATATGGTAGAGGTTCATTAGTTTCTTTTATTCTTTTAATTCTTTTATTTTCTGTTATTTATTGAATTATATTTCGATTTAACTCAGTAACCTTTGTTTGAATTTGGCTTCTAGTGTCATAACCTCTGTCTTACAGGTGCGACTCTCTTATGCTGATGTATGCAAACATAACCTCTGTAAGTAACTTCGGTCGTCTTACAGGTGAGGCTCTCTCTAGACAATGTATGTATTGATAACCTCTATAAGCAATCTCTGCTTTATAGGTGCGACCATCTCCCAAATTGGCCGATGTATCTCTGAAAAGAAAATCTCGGTAGACTCACCACCATATCTCTGCTCGTTTTCAGCAGGTAAACAATATCTCTGCTTATCTTGTTTTCTTTTCGTTCTTTCTTTCTTTTCTTTCTTATCATTCCACAATATAAATTATCTTCGCATTATTCCCTCGCTTTTTTCTAAGTATCTTATGGAAAGAGAATCAATAATTCTTAATTTAGATTTGTCTTTCTAAAGCTTTTAGGACAGTTATCTGCTTACCCTTTTAGTATATCATAAATAAAATAATATCTTTTAAATAAACTACTAATATATTATATTGATACAAGTAATGCTAGTATTAATAATAAAAGAGTATTAACATTATTATTTTTATAGCAAAACCTGCTTATTAACGTTCTATTCTTTAAGCTTTTAGGAATTATATTCCAATTTCAAGCTTTTAAATATTTTACCTTTTAACCCAACATTTTTATAAAGTTACTAATTTTAATTTCATATTTAATAAAATTATTAATTTAATTTTATATTTTTAGAAATAAACCTAATTTCTTATAAAATATCTGGATTATTCCAAAACTTTTACTTTATACTCAAAATACTCCTAAAACTTATATAATTACTATATTTTAATCCCGATCTTTTATCAAATTATATTTTTATATTCAAAAATAATATTTGTGTTGATAACAAATACTCTTTCAAAACTAAAATCTTTTCTTATGATGTTTCAAAATATATACTTAATTTTAAATCTATTTTTGAACTTTTTAATTACCGATTTTTTATAGTTTTTAATTTAATTTCTCGACTATTAAATCTTGCCAATTTTTCATCAATTTTATCATGTTTTTTTCACGTGAAGACAGCCCAAACATCATCAAAACTCTCTCAGTTCTAGGTTGTTTCATTATAACCGAACCGGAATTCAACAAAGCAATAATATATCACAAAAATTTAACATAAACACAAATTAATCTCATACAAATGTCATCAAACCAACAATCACTCATAATAAAAACTTTTAATCGGCACAAAATTTTTAAATTCTACCTTCGTACAAAATTAAAACAACAAAAATTTTTAAAAAATTTTTTGATAAAAAATTATATGTGCCTTCTAAAATTTTAATTGGCTAAATTAAAAAAAAAAAAAGAAACTACGTTACCGTCAACTTTTATCAAATAAAAGTGACGTCAATATGTAAAAAAAGAAGATATAAACACTTTTAGCAAATTAAATTTTTTATCGAAATTATAAATCTTAAAAAATCGAAACCGAAACTCAGAAGTTTCACGGTTCTCTTCACTCACATTCTCGGTCTCTCTTTCTTCTTCTCTTGGAAGTTCATTACGTTGATGAAGATGAATAATGATGATTAGATGGATATTAATTAAGTGTCATGGGTTAATAAAATGAAAGTGGCATGTGTCCTCATTTTATATATATATATATATATATATATGCATAAAAAAGCCACATTTGATTTTCTTTTCCCTTTGTTTCTTTGGCTACGGCCAAATAAAAAAAAACTAATAATAATAATAATAATAATAATAATAATAATAATAATTTTTTTTATCTTTTTTGAAATATCTCATTATAATAGAAATTATTTAAAATTTTAATAGATTTTAAACTTAAAGTATCATAAAAATTAATTTAATTATTTTTAAAAAATATTTTTTTAAATAAAATTATCAACAAATATAATAAATCATGAATAACAGATTATTTAATTTTTAAAAATTCGGGTTGTTATAGCGCCAAATGTCAGAAATCCCAAGTTTGGCGCCAGTAACACGAGCTAGAGTGGTCCTAACGTGATTCAACACCAAATATCTTGCTCTAATTTGATTTTTAAATCAATTTTGAATTAAAAAAGATATTTTTAGGTTTTATAATTTAAATTTTGTATCAATTAGAATTAGATATAAAAGAAAAAGAGATCTTGGCCTTCGACTTCTTCTTCTTTTCTTTTCTCCACACACTTTACATTTTTTCTGCTAGAATTTTTCTACACTATGAGCAACTAAACCTCCATTGTTAAGGTTAGGAGCTCTATTATTTAATAGATTAATATTATTAAGATTTCTCTCTTGATCAATACACTGATTTATTTTCAAAGATTGATTTCGTTCTTCATCCTAGGAATTAGAGTCTATTAGAAGATAACTCTTTTTCTAATTGAATTCTTATTAAATCTTGAAAAAGTTAAATCAGTTGAATAATAGCTTGAAATCAATTTCTCATAATTCTCTGATTATCTGAATTTAACGTGATACGTGACATATAATCATCTTATCTTTGGTACCTAGGTTTTGTCTGGCTCATAAACTAGGATTGGATTTAAACTTTTAATTTAAATTAAGTGACCAAGAAATTAGCGGTTGGTTTGGTTAGAAGAGATTAAATTGCTAAGGAACTAGGATTTAATCAATTAGAATTTGCCATGAATTGAACCTTTGCATGATTAAAGTGAGTGATAAAAACCATGAACGAGAAATTTAATATCTCCAAATGTTTTCTGATACTATTTTTACCAATCATTCATTACTTGCTTTCTTGAATTCTCTTATTCATTGCTTTATGATACTTGGAACACAAAACACTCAAATTGGCTTTCTGACTAGACTAATCATCTAATGATTGTTGCTCAATCCATTAATCCTCGTGGAATCGACACTCACTTACCCGAGTTATTACTTGGTATGACCTGGTGCACTTGCCAGTAAGTTTGTGGTATTCAAAATTCTGCGACTAAGTTTTTGGCGCCATTGCCGGGATTAACTGTGATTGACAACTACCCATTATTTGATTACCTAGATTAGACATTTTCTTGCTTTAATTTGCTTAACTTTTTTTTTCTCTTTAAATTTTCAAAATTTTAGCTTAGATTTTCCCTTGAATTTATTCATTTTATTTCTTATTTTTCCTTCTTATTTTTGAAATTTTTGCTTGATTTACTTCTAGATTTTTGAAAACTTCTATTTATTTGATTTGGTCTATTTTATTTTGTTTCTTTTACTTAGTTTATCTCATTGGAAATTCTCTTTACTCTAACGTAGAGATTCCTAATTTTTCTTGTTTTCTATTTGTTTATGAGTTGAAACAGGGATAAGGAACCTCTTCTTGACTTTGATCCTAAGATTGAAAGGACTATTTAGAAGACACTAACAGTAGGCTAGAGCCTACAGAGCTGCTAAAAGTCTCAAGAACAACTCTGAAAAAGTGACTGAAGGATTCATTATGGAGCCTAACAACAACAATGTTGCTATTCTTAATGCTTCGGAGCAACCTAAGAGGACTCTTAGTTCCTACACTGTTCCAAATCCTCCTTTCTATAGCAGTAGCATTGTTGTACCCTCTGTGGCTACTAATAATTTTGAGTTGAAACCTCAACTCATCACTTTGGTGCAACAAAACTATCAGTTTTATGAACTCCCACAGAAAAATCCAAACTTGTTCATCTCCAATTTTTTGCAAATCTGTGATATGGTGATGACCAATGGAGTCCATCCTGATGTTTATCAATTATTACTCGTTCCGTTTGCTGTACGGGATAAAGCCAAGCAGTGGCTTGATACACAGTCCAAGGAGAGCTTGGATACTTGGGATAATGTGATCAGCAAATTCTTGACTGAATTCTTTCCACCTCAAAGACTGACCAAGTTGAGGATCGATGTTCAGACATTCAGGCAACAAGAGGGTGAATCTCTCTATGAGACTTGGGAGAGGTACAATGTGATGCTCAAAAAGTGCCCTCCCAACATGTTTCTAAACTGGATACAGTTGCAGATTTTCTATGATGAGATTACTCAGGCCGCCAGGACCTCTTTGAATAATTCTGTAAGAGGATCCCTTCATATGAAAAAAACATTGAAGGGGCTCTAGAGTTGATTGAGATAGTTGCCAACAACCAGTATTTATACTCTTGATGCCGTAGACACTATTCTCGCCCAGAACAAGGCTATGTTCCAATATATAAATGCCATTACTCAACACTTGGGTGGACCACAAGTTTCAGCTATTAATATCCAAAATGCTCCCTATGACATGAGTGGTGGATTTTCTCAAGGTGAGACTTTTGATTATGGTCAATTTCCTTCTGAACAGGTTAATTATGTGAGGAATTCCTCTAGACCCCCCAATAATGATCCTTTCTCCAAGACTTACAATTCAGGGTAGAGGAATCACCCAAATTTTGGATGAAAAAATTAACCACAGAGGCACTAGAATTTTAATAACAATCAGGGTCATCAGAATAATTTCAATCGAAGTAATTTCAACAGCAACAATTCACCAACCAGTTCTCAAAGATCTTCTGACTTTGAAGGTTTAGTTGCTGAATTCTCTAAGAATACTATTAGTTTCATGCAAGAAACTAGAGCTTTAATTGGGAACTTGGAGGTTCAGATGGGTCAACTAGCACTACAAGAAAATAAGCTTTCTGCCACGCTTTAAAAGCGTGCCGAAAAGTGCAAAAAAGCGTGTCGATAGCTTTTCGCCACGCTTTTTGAGCTATCGGTACGCTTTTGAAAGGGTCACATCTGCCAGCGTGCCGGTTGCTCTATCGCCACGCTTTTGTGGATCTATCGGCACGCTTTTTTTGTTGGCACGCTTTTATTTCTTGTCACGCTTAAAAGCGTGGCCATAGGTCTTAATTTATAGGTACGCTTAAAAAGCGTACCGAAAAGTGCACATATCGCCATGCTTTTGGAAGCGTGCCCAGTGAGGTGGTTTTGGCTACACTTCAAAAACGTACCGATATGGGAAGATATGGCTACGCTATTTAAGCGTGCCAATATGGGAAGATATGGCTACGCTTTTTAAACGTGCCGATAGAAGAAGATATGGCTACGAGAAGATATGACCACACTTAAAAAGCGTGCCAATAGCCAAAAATATTACTATAAGTTGGATCAAAATACTTATGGCTATACTTGCCTATAAATCTTCCTAATTAAATATTGTAAAATTAATATATAATTTTAAATCATAGTTTGAATTATTAATTTAAACAAAGAAAAATTTTTTATATAATTTTAAATTAACCAATCCAACATACATAAACTTTCATCATATTTGTTAACAAAAAAACAAAATTTATTATTTAAAAAATACAACATACACAACATCAAAGTTGCAATAAAAGAAAAAGTCAAAATTTGTGATTTGAAGAACAAGAAAACTATTCTTGTGTGAAGACCAAAGCAGCTTTGGCTCATTTACACCTTTCACAAGTTCTGATGAGTGACTCCACACCTTCCTCATCAATGACCAAAACCACTGTTTCAGTTGCCTCCTTAGCTAAAGCTTGATCCTCCTATAATATAAAATAAATAAAATCAGATTATGCATTCAAAGAACAACTTCTGCTCCACTAATAAAAGAAATTCTCTTTACAAGTCATTATCAATTAATGGCATATACCAGAATTACTTAAGAGTTAGCATTATAACATAAAGCTTAATCTCAAGTGTCATTTCTTTACCACCTACGTTGCTCAACTAGTATATGCCATGGGAACTACCAAAATTCTAGTATTTTTTGGCAATTTATTTCTGTTGAAACTTTGTGAGAGAAATACTGACAGAACATGTGGTTAGAAGAATATTTTTACATTCCTAGGAATTTTACACCAAAAATCTTACATCAGAATGATCTTACAATATAAGATTCCCAAGAATATGAAAACTTTTCATGAACTACACCTCTTGACAGTTGATAGTAATGGTTTTATTGTAAATGGGTAGGGGATAAATTCAATCTATTATAGTCTGTAAACTCATATTATTCATGTTTCACAAACGTTTAGAAAAAGAAAAAAAATACTCAATGAAGATGGTTCAAACGAATTATAATTGCAGGGTTAATTTCTGACCTCAAGAGCTTTTTCTTCATCGTACATAAATTTTGGAAGTTTCTTCATGATTTCTGTACTGTCAGCTGCAGCCAGTGCCCTGCTTATCTGGACAGTTCATAACACACAAGCCAAAGATAAATATTTATATGCCTCTAAACTCATTACACAGTCATTTTTAAGTTAAAAACATCATATAAAATACTGCTCAACAGCAATTCATAAAAGGTTCATGTAAAAACATATATATGACCATAGCAGTTTTATGACACCGAAGGGAGTCAACATATAGAGTCAATTCGGTACAAATGTGCTGATAGAAAACGAAGAAATCACAATGAATTTGATGCATGTATAGTTAAGTTGCTGGGATCACATCTGATTCGAGTAATACATAAATTGGATTAAAGTAAAAGGGACTGCAGTGTGTTCTTTTTCCTGACTAAATTTAGCAGAATGTATATATATATATATATATATGGATAATGGGGATACTGTTCTTTTTTTCCGGTAGTTATAGTGAGAAACTTATAAATGATAAAAAGCTGAGAAAAAAGAACTAAAATTCAAGTAAGAAAAGAAAAGTACCAGAGATGCAATGATGGTTGCTCCTCCTTCAAGGAAGAGAGTGAGGTGGCTAATAAGGTTTAAACTTCCAGTTAGCCATTTGCCAAAAGGAACATATTGTTGAGCACCACCCTTATCAGTGAATGACATGAGATAGCATATAGCATTTTGGAATGCAATTGTGTTCAAAGTTTTCCCATCTCCAACTGCCCCAAATTCCAAGATAAAAACACTGTGAGGCCTAGCATTGTTCCATGCTTTCTGCTCACATGGCCCAAGACTATATTCTTCCCCCTTGCTTTCCAGTACAGTGCTCAATGCTACAAGCAAAAGCACAGCCACCTAAAAAGAAGAGAGCCATAAAACAAAAAGGAGAGTAGAGTTTTAAAGTGCACTCTTAACTTCACTAGAATGCTGGAACTAGAAGGGGGCAATATGTCCCCTAAAACAGAGAAAACACTACCAAATTGACACATTCACAAACAGTATTGAATCATTGCACAACTTTTAAAAGAGAGAGAGTATCTTCAATAGCAAAACAAAATATTCCATTTCAGCTTCCGCTTGGAACAGGAATGCAATTATTATTATTATTAAACATGCTAACCCCCTTCATAATTCTCAAAAGCCAGGTAACTAGAAAAGTGCTTCTGAAACGTTATAATAGCTTATTCCATAAAGATATAATTATTGCAAGGAGGGAAAAAGAAAAATAGTGACTATCCTTCAATCTTCCCATCCATTAGCTTCCTGGGTTCAAACCAATTTTTTTTTCTCAGTTACTAAACATGTTTATGGTTATGGTTCGACTCCAAGGCATAGAATACTCAACAATACTTTACACTCAGACCAGTGTGCACACAGGGTTATTTTTTGGGTTAGCTGTGTTAAGTGTCCAACACAAATAACTCAATCTGATTAATTCAGCAAATGTACACAGGAAATAGAAATAGAGACAAAATGCTCAACAATCTATTCCATTTAATACAAATAGTAAAGCTACCAAAGAGAATCACTTTTGGTTGATTCCATTAAAGCAATGTCCAAGAATCTTACCCCAGGGCTCCATTGCACTGAATTTATGTCCATATCATGAGACTTTTCCTTCTTCAGCAGCAACTTGCACAGAGGACCATCCACCTATGTCATATACAAACAGCAAATTAGGGTCAAATTTACATTGAAGCACACATAATAGCAATAAGAAATAACACAAATAGTGAACACAGACTCAAACTCAAAATAGTTAACATCAAATTCCATTGAAGAACACATAATAGCAGCATTGCATTGAGATGCTCCTCAAAATAGTGAACATCAATCTGCACTGCATTGCTCACACACATTTAATCAAACACATGGTGGGCAGTAACAGTGGCAGTGACAGAGTCTAAATAAAGAAACGAAAGAAACCTCAAGGGTTGAGGGCCGAGTGAGGGATAGGCAGCGATAGACAGCGCCGATTGAGGGAGGACATGCCAAAGGACCAGCGCCGACGGAGCAGCGCCGACGGGGCAGCGCCGATGGAAGGTTGCGAGAGAGGGTGCGAGGTTGCGAGATGAAGTAGGCCAAAGCTACGCACAGCAAAATGGCGCCACCAAAGCCAACAGTGCGAGGGATGAGCGACTGGTTGGGGAACAAATAGAAGATTAATAGCAAATTAAACACAGCAAAACCAATTTAATAACAGAACCAGAACAAACAGAAGATTAATAGAGAGAAGAGAGGTCTAGAAGATTTAAAAAACAGAGTAGTTAAAAGGAAAATTTCACAAACCCAGGAATCAGGAAGAACGACAGCGGCGTTCACGGGACGGGGAGGACAGCAACGTTCACGGGACAGGGAGGACAGCGATGGTCACAGGACGGGAGAGTAGGACGCAGACGCAGAAGTTCACAGGATGGAGACGACACGATGAGGAACACACTCCAGAAGTGCGAGTCTGCGATGGCGTGTGCGAAGGGGATTCTGTGCGACGGCGGTTCTGGGAGTGAAGAGAGTGATGGAAGAGAATTAAGAAAGGCAGATAAGAGAGCGAGAGAAGAGACTTAGGGTGTTAGGGTTCCAGTGAGGGGAGGGTGATTTTAAATTTAGGGTTCGACAGAGAGAGGGTTAGAGGAAAGGCATGGGTGCGAAGGTCTGGGTTAGAGGAAAGGCATGGGTGATGAACCATGAAGATGGAGATGTTGTTTGAGGATGATGACGGCGTGGGTAATTTTTAGGGATTTTTTTGTGAGTGAATCACTTTTAGGGTTAAAATTAGTGTGTGATGTTGTTTGGGTTAAAATTGAAAGCTAAGAAAAAAATGTTAAAGTGTGGAAAAAAATTGGGTGGGAAACTAATTTTTTGGGGAGGGAACTCTATCGGTACGTTTTTTGTGGGGTGCCAAAATATATAAAATATGGGCACGCTTTACAAGCGTGCCGGTTGCCCTCTATGGCCACGCTTTTTAAGCATGACAAAAAAAAGTGGTGGCCAAATTTTTAATTAGCGGGCACCCTCGTAAAAGCGTGCCCCTTGCCTTCTATTGCCACGCTTTTCAAGCGTGGCAGTAAAAAAGCGTGGCCAATTTTCATGTAAGTGGGCACCCTCGTAAAAGCGTGCCGATTTCCCTCTATGGCCACGCTTTTCAAGCGTGGCAAAAAAAAGCGTGGCCAAATCACAATTCAGTGGCCACCCTCGTAAAAGCGTGCCCATAGACCACTTTTGGGTACGCTTTAAAAGCGTGGCAAGAAAAAAGTGTACCGACAGGCCTTTTTTCTTGTAGTGTAGCCACAAAAGTTGCTAAAATAATTGATAAGAGGCCTACCAATACCTTTTCCAGTAATATAATTCTAAATTCAAGAGAGGAGTGCAAGACTATCACCTTGATTAGTGGACAAGTGACAAGTACGGAAGCACAAGTTACTGATGAGCTGGTTAAAAAAGAGGCTCCGGAGAAGGCACAATCCAAGGAGAAGCATGCCCCTGAGAGGAACCCTGATAATCCTTTTCCGATTAATGTCGAGCAATACAAAGTGAAATCTCCAGTGCTTGAGTATAAATCCAAAATTCCATATCCTCAGAGACTTCAAAAAGGAGACCAAGGACAAGCAGTTTTCAAAGTTCTTGGAAGTCTTCAGAAAGTTACAAATAAATATTCCTTTTGTTGAGATGTTGGAGCAGATGCCTCTCTATGTTAAATTCATGAAGGAGTTACTTTCTAAGAAGAGGACTTTAAAGGGAGATGAGACAGTGATCCTGACCAAGGAATGTAGTACCATAATTCAAAGCAATTTGCCAAGGAGGATGTCAGATCCAGAGAGGTTTTAAATTCTATGCACCATTGGAAGCACAGCCTTTGACAAAGCCTTATGTGATCTAAGTGCAAGT
Source organism: Arachis stenosperma (assembly GCF_014773155.1). Classification (NCBI taxonomy): domain Eukaryota; kingdom Viridiplantae; phylum Streptophyta; class Magnoliopsida; order Fabales; family Fabaceae; genus Arachis; species Arachis stenosperma. The sequence continues at coordinate 48,542,383 of NC_080379.1, read as the reverse complement.
ATCAATTTAATGCCTTTGTCAGTGATGAATAAACTGCAAATCAAAGAAGAGCAACCAACAAGGATAACACTACAAACAGCAGATAAATCTTTGAAGCATGCAAATGGAATAGTGGAGAATATCTTGGTTAAAGTGGAAAAATTCTTTCTCCCAACAGATTTTGTAATTCTTGACATGGGAGAGGATGAAAATGCCTCTATAATCCTAGTAGGGATGGCAATGGATAGGGTAGGATAGGGTTTTGAGTATACCCTAACCCTACCTACGGGTTGAAATTTTTATATAAACTCAACCTTACTCTACCCGTGGGTTGAGAATATTCCAACCCTTACCCTACCCGTTCTTAACCCGCGGATACTTGACCCTACCCCCGGGTTATAAAAAAGATGCAACATTATTATTTAATTTGATGATAATTTAAAATAGAACTGACTTTTATATATAGGGTGTGGGTTAGTTGGGTAGGGTTGAGGCTCAACCCGCACCCTACCCGACCCACACAAGAACCTTACTCGCACCCTACGCTACCCGCTGCGGATTGGGTTGGTAACCCTACCCAATTGGATGGGGACGGGTTGGTTACCCGTGGGTAGGGTACCTGTTGCCACCCCTAAATTCTGGAAAGACCATTCCATGCCACTGGGAGAGCTCTGATTGATGTGGAAGAAGGTGAATTGATGCTAAGGTTGCATGAAGAGCATTTGATCTTCAAGGTTTTCAAACCCATACATCATTTAGGTGAAGAAGACAATTGCATGAACACTGAGTTTACTGATCCAAGTCTTCGAGAATCCCTTGATGATGTAAAACAGAGTTTGCAGCTCAAGCCTCCTTTGGTGGGAATCAATACAAATCCCCCTGACATCAAACCAAGTTTGGTATTGGATGTGCGTCATCCACCAAGGAGGAAGCTTTCAAGAAGAAAGTGTCCAAAGGATGGAGAAACAAAATGATCCCACTGAAGATTTCTCCCCGGAGTTGAAGGTGGTGCTGACTCGTAATCCAGTGTTACCATATCTAGTAAACAAAATCCTCTCTCTTGAGCATATTGAGCTAATCTATAAGGACACAGAAAGAAGATTCACAATGAGAGGTGAGGAGTTGAAATATTATGATCAACCTCTACCCTAACAAGAAATCAACCGTCAAGCTAGTGAAGTTAAATAAGCACTTGTTAGAAGGAAATCTAGTCTTTAGTATCGTTTAATTTTATATTCATTTTGGTTTTGTTTATGTTATTATGGTTATTTGTAGTTTTTCTTCGTTATACATGTGTTTTGGTCATGCAAAGTGTTTAAAACAAGAATAAATGCATTCGAAGTGACATATAGACTACCCTGGAGGGGATTTCTTTCGGGTGCCCTGGTGCCAAACTTGGCCATCTGAAGTTTGGTGCCAGGTGCACGTGTTCTAAGAAATTTCTTCCTGGAGGGTTGCCGCCAAACTTGGCTATCTGAAGTTCAGCGCCAGGTGCACTTATTCCAAGGACTTTCTTGCTGGAGGGTTGGCGCCAAACTTAGCCATCTAAAGTTTGGTTCCAGAAAAAAAAATTTTTTTGCCCTTATATCACTCTATTCATCTTTTGCAATATATCTTTTGTTTTTACTCATTCGGGTGCTTTTTATGTCCCTCCCCGTTTTCAGTTTTTTTTACTTGGGGACAAGTAAACTTTTAAGTTTGGTGTTGTAGAGTGAGCTCTCTGTTTATCTTATTATCAATGGTACCAAAGAGAAGGTGAATCATCTTCACGGAGAAGCACATCCTGAGTTGGTTGAGTTTCTTTTCCTTCTTACTCCCCGTTTGTTTTTATTTTGTATTTTCTATTTTTTGTTGATTCATTTTCTGTCAATTGTATGATCTTTAGTATTTTCAGTTCTTTTAGTTTATTTTAGTTTAATTCTATTATTTTTATTTTAAAATGATGCCTCATGTACCACTCACAGAGCTTAAATTCTAAAAGAAAAAGAGGAGAAAAATGGTGTAATACATGAGTGGTTGACTTATATACAGAGTTGTCTTATTTAAATTGATGTGATGGTGTTTATCTGTGATTTTGAATGCATGAAAAAGAACAGTGCATGTTTGATTTTTGGAGTAAATGATGTTAATTCTTGAGGAATAGGAACTTAGAGAAGTATTATGAATTCTCTAAATTGAACAAGAAATTAATCCTTGAAGCAAAAGAAACGGCAAAAGAAAAAGAAAATAAAAGGCAAGACCCAAGGCTCTAAGCATCAATGGCTAAGAAGGTTAAAAAAATTGATCAAAAGCTCAAAGAGTTGTTTTCCTAGCTATATGCTTGTGGTGTGACTGTGTCAAGGAACTCTTGAGACAGAGCACTTAAAGTCAAAGCCAAGTGCAGTAAAGAGTATGCCAAAGGCTTTGAGTACCACTAACTGAAAAAGTTCAATAAAAAAGATCAGACCACAAAGAGTTCCCAGTTAAGTGCTTGTGGTGTATCTATGTCAAGCAAAACTTGAGACAAAATATTTAGAGTCACGGCTAGACTCAAGGTGTAAAGCACCAAAGAAAAGAAAATGTTGTGTTCAAGGATTAATCAGAAATTAAAAAAGAGAACTCATATTACTATTCGGATTCTAGTTCCGAATGACATTAGCATTCCTGAGTTTCAAGGGATAGTGAGATGCCGAGACTATTCATGATCACAGAGTTGTTAACCCCACTTAGAAGATAGACAGGAGCTAAATTGAAAAACTCAACTCTAATGCAAGCCCGTATCTCAGGTTCATATTGTTTTCAATTGCTTGAGGACAAGCAATAGTTTAAGTTTGGTGTTGTAATACGTGAGGATCTTTCTTATTAATTTGCATGCGAATTTGTTGAATTAATTTAAGGTTTAGGTGTTTTAAGCCACCATGAATGCTACTTTAAGTTATTTTGCAATTTGATTTATTACAGGTAGTATTCAGATGAGTTTGACAGAGTACAGAGAGAAGAAAAAGCTTCAAATTCAAGGTTTCCAGGCTGGTGCCAAACTCTAGAAATCCCAAGTTTGGCGCCAGAACACAAAAAGCTCACTATCGTCTCTGCCATGGTGGCGCCTGATGATTGGATTTTTTACGGTTTAGAATTTCACAAATGAAATCTCGTTGTAAAGTATAGTTTCTAAACCAAACAATAATCCTTTCATACAAAAAGTTGTTTGTCACTAGTACAAACCCCTAAAATTTATAAACCGAAGTATTGGACCTCGGGTCGTTCTCCCTAGGAATTGTAATGAAGTGTCTTGTTATTGGTTGTGAGTTATATTTGGGGTTTTTAAGATTTTGAGCAAGAAATATAAATGGCAAAGAAAATAAACTAACAACTAACAAAGCTCTTGGCAAGATATGAGAATTAGAAGTCCTATCCTAGTTATCCTCTTCAATTGTGTTAACAAATTGTCCATTGCTCCCACTTAGTTAACCTCTAACCATGGAGGAAAGTTAAGTGGATGAATCAATTTGATTCCTCAAGTCCTAATCAACTCCTAAAGGAATGACTAGCTTTAGAGGCATTCAAATCAATTAGCAACTTCTAATTATCAATCAACAAAGGAATTAGATAACTCAAGAGTCACTAATTATTCTATCTAGGCCAAGAGGAACAAAATCTACACTAAAATCCAACCAAGCATTTCATCAAACACTTAGAAGGCATAAAAGGAAAGCATAGTAAATTGATAACAAGAATAGAATCTAACAACAATTATTGAAATGAATTAACAACAACAATCAAGGAAATCACAATTATCATGAATTACCTCAAATTGCATTATTGAAAGAAAACAAAAGAACAACAATCTATCCAAAACAAAGTGAAGAATTACAATTATCAAAGCACATAACTAGAAAGAGGAAGAGGAGAAGATTAAGACTTGATAAAGGAGAAGTGAATTAAAGCATGAATTAACCTAGATCTAAGAAGAGAGATTAACTTAAACCTAATCCTAATTCTAGAGAGAAGTGAGAGCTTCGCTCTCTAAAACTACTCTAAACTAAAACTAATTATGCTATATGATGGATTCCCCCTATTCCCCTCAATCCTTGATCCTTTTATTCCTTTCTATCAGCAATTGGCGCCAAAATGGGTTCAGAAACCCTCCCAAATCGCCAGGCACGTGTTGCTTTAATGAAGTCATGTGCGGGTTGCGACGCGTGCGCGCACGGTACGCGTGCGCGCACGGTACGCGTGCGCGTCCCTGGCCGATTCTGCAAGGCGCGTGCGAGCGCCTTGTGCGCGTGCGCGTGCTCGGCTGATTTCACTTCTTTGACTTTTCATGCTTCTCTCCACTTGTATGCTTCCTTCCTTGCTCCCTTTGATCCATGCCTAGCCTATTTCAATCCTGGAATTACTAGCAAACACATCAAGGCATCTTATGGAATCAAGGATGTATTTAGAATTCATCAAAATAAGGCTTAAAAATCATGTTTGTACACTTAAGCACAAATACGAGAGAGATTACAAAATCATGCTAATTCATAGGCTAAATGTGAGAAAAGGTCATCAAAATACTCTAAATTCAATACAAGATAAACCGTCAAATTGGAGTTTATCAACCTCCCCACACTTAAACCTTAGCATGTCCTCATGCTAAAATAAGAAGGAACTAAGGGGTATGGCATTTATTTGAATGCACTAAACTATATGAACCTATCTAAATGCAACTACCTAAAGCAATTGAAAATGCTTAGTCCAAACATATCAATTCCCAAGAGACATGTATAAGCACAATAGCTAGAACAATAGGGATCAAATCCAAGCCACAATTGTATTGAATTATCAAAAGAAATTCAAGCTTGCAAGAATATAGATAATATGGGTGAACACATGTGATTGAACTTTTGAACCCTCACCGGATGTGTATCCGCTCTATTCACTCAAGTGTTTAAGGGTTAATTCACTCAATTCTCTTCTAATCATGCTTTCCAAAAATTGATTTTCTTCTAACAATCAACACTTATTCAATGCATGCATACATTCATCATGATGTCTTTCATTTAGGTTGTAATGGGGTTAGGGTCAAGGTAGGATCATTTATGGTTAAGTGGACTAGAGTTTAGATCTTGGATTAGCATAGACTTTCCCACCTAACCTATATAATGACCTATACAAATTCAAACTATTCTAACTACCCATTCTTCACTTTTTCTTACATACTCATGCATTCTATTCCTTGGTTCATAACACTTATGCATTGATTCCTTTTTATTGAATTTCACCTTGGGGCATTTTGTCCCCTTTTATTATTTTTCTTCTCCTTTTTCCTTTTTTTTTATATATATCCCTTTTTTTCATTTTATTTTTCTCTTTTTTTTTTCTTTTCTTTTTTTTTTATACTTTATACAAGGACATCAATTGCATAAGGTCTTATACATTCAATCAATACATGAATATGTTCCCAATTCCTAAATATGAAAGTGTACTACCCTTTTTTTTATCCCCTCCAATGTTCCCAAGCCTCACCAACTTTGAATAATAAATGGTGGACGAATTTGTGATCACATCAATGTAGTATTCTTTGTTGTTGTATGGAATCATTATTATGGCACCTATGTGTGGACACAACTCCGTTTAACTAACCAGCAAGTGTACTGGGTCGTCCAAGTAATACCTTACGTGAGTAAGGGTCGATCCCACAGAGATTGTTGGTAGGAAGCAAGCTATGGTCACCTTGTGAATCTCAGTTAGGCAGATTAAATGGTTATGGGTTTCGAAAATTAATAATAAATAGAAAATAAAAAGAGATAGAAATACTTATGTAATTCAGTAGTGGGAATTTCAGATAGGCATGTGGAGATGCTAGAATCCTTTCGAATCTCTACTTTCTTATTGCTTTCATCCAATCCTTCTTACTCCTTTCCATGGCAAGCTGTATGTAGGGCATCACCATCATCAACGGCTACTTTTAATCCTCTCGGGAAAATGGTCCTATGCGCTGTCACTGCACGGCTAATCGTCTGGAGGCATCACCCTTGTTGATGGCTACATCCCATCCTCTCAGTGAAAATGGTCCAAATGCTCTGTCACAGCACGGCTAATCATCTGTCGGTTCTCAATCAGGTTGGAATAGAATTCATTGATCCTTTTGCGTCTGTCACTAACGCCCAGCCTTCAGGAGTTTGAAGCTCGTCACAGTCATTCAATACCGGAATCCTACTCGGAATACCACAGACAAGGTTATACTTTCCGGATTCCTAGGATCCTACTCGGAATACCACAGACAAGGTTAGACTTTTCGGATCCCCATGAATGCCGCCATCTATCTAGCTTATACCACGAAGATTCTGTTGGGGAATCTAAGAGATATGCGCCCGGCCTAGAGTAGAACGGAAGTGGTTGTCAGTCACGCGCGTTCATAGTTGAGAATGATGATGAGTGTCACGGATCATCACATTCATCAAGTGTTGTGCAACGTATATCTTGGAATAAGAATAAAAGAGAATTGAATAGAAAGTAATAGTAATTGTATTGAAACTTGAGGTACAGCAGAGCTCCACACCCTTAATCTATGGTGTGCAGAAACTCCACCGTTGAAAATACATAAGTGAAAGGTTCAGGCATGGCCGAATGGCCAGCCCCCTTAATGATCAAAAGACCGAATGATCCAAGACTAAACAGTCAAAAGATTAAACTGTCAAAAGATGTCTAATACAATAGTAAATTATCCTATTTATACTAGACTAGCTACTAGGGTTTACATGAGTAAGTAATTGATGCATAAATCCACTTCCGGGGCCCACCTGGTGTATGTTTGGGCTGAGCTTGGTCTATCCACGAGCTGAGGCTTCTCTTGGAGTTGAACGCCAAGTTATAACGTGTTTTGGGCATTCAACTCCAGATCATGACGTGTTTCTGGCGTTTAACTCCAGACAGCAGCATGTACTTGGCGTTCAACGCCAAGTTACGTCATCAATTTCCGAATAAAGTATGGACTATTATATATTGATGGAAATCTCTGGATGTCTACTTTCCAACGCCGTTGAGAGCGCGCCATTTGGAGTTCTGTAGCTTCAGAAAATCCATTTTGAGTGCAGGGAGGTCAGATTCCAACAGCATCAGCAATCCTTTTGTCAGCCTTTTTCAGAGTTTTGCTCAAGTCCCTCAATTTCAGCCAAAAATTACCTGAAATCACAGAAAAACACACACTCTCATAGTAAAGTCCAGAAATGTGAATTTAACATAAAAACTAATGAAAACATCCCTAAAAGTAGCTTGAACTTACTAAAAACTACCTAAAAACAATGCCAAAAAGCGTATAAATTATCCGCTCATCAATAAACACTCTCACTAGCCTAGGCTAATCAAAGATCCAAGCAAGGGACTTTCATTGGTTTTCCGCCTTGGGCTTGTAATGTGCTAAAATGAGAACAAGTTAGTTAAGCATAGGCTCAAAATTGGTTAACAATGGAGAGTAAAAGGTAGGCTATTTGGGTAAGTGGGCTAATGAAATAATGGCCTCAATCATACAAATGCATGAATACAAGAAATAAATGGACATATAGAACCAAGCAAATCAAGGATCACAATCATAGATAGAGAACAATTGCACACAAGATTGGAAAATAAGTGGTTATAAACTGTAACCACATCAACAGGCTCAAGTCTCACAAGCTTGTGTTCTTAGTTCAATACATGCTTCAAAAAGTAAGAATTCAAGCAAGTTTCATCAAAAATTTTCTTCAATCAATTGGGTTGGTGCCCTATAATTAAGTTTCTTGGAAAATCTCAATATTTGACTAAGCATTGTTGTGATTGAAAAATTCAAAAATTTTCCTTAGTTTACCCTTTCCTTTTTTCACTTAAAACAATTTCTTATGCAAAAAGGGTGACTAAGTTTTAACAATTCCAAACATGGTTTCTAATCACAACCACAAACTAAAAAGAAAGATATACAAAAGAAGATATGCAAAAATGTATAAAGAAAAATCCAACTAAAAGTATGGAGTCTAGCATCTAAAGTATCTAAAATATCCAAGAGCATCCAAAACATCTAAAAATCCAAAATACGTAGTAAAGGTATCCAAAACGAACCAAAATAGTAAGAGTATCTAAAATAAACTCAAAATGCATCAAATATATACAAAAGGTATGCAAAGTAAGATAACTAGGAAAATGGCCAAAATGTTCACCGGTCCTCTAATGATGCTACCGGTGACCTCCCCACACTTAAGATCGAGCATCGTCCTCCATGCTAAACCGGAGGATCAGGGGAAGGTACAACGGTAGGTGTGGACTCTGTCTGAGGCTGTGGGACCGGCTCCTCATGGGGCTGTGGAGTCTCTGTGGCGTCAGGTGCAGCTGGAGGTGCATCCTGCTGAGTCGGCTCATCAACATCCTCCTCCTGATGATCCTGCTCATCGGAGGCCAGAGAGTCTGGAAGCGGAGGTAACTCGGCGCCCAGGGAGATGAGTGCCTGATCCATCCGATCCAGTCGGCGCCTGATATGGCGCTTTTCGCGCTCCAAAAACCGAAACAAACACTGAACCAGTAGGTAAGTCGGCTCAGGTGCTGAAGAAGGGCTGTCGAAGAAGATGGAGCTGCTGCTGTAGAAGAGGACGGGGCTGCTGAAGGTCCAACTGTCCCTACCACTGCTCTAGCCCTAGATCGGCGTCTAGCCGGGGGCTTCTCGTGCACCCAACCACCCCAAGGAATAGTAACCTCCTTGTCATCGTCATCTGGGGGTGGTGGTGTCACATCATCATCCAACCAGGGGACCTCAGCTAAGGCGGCCATACTGGTAACCAAGGTGGGAAACGGAAGTAGGCCACAAATATGTGCTCGCCACATACACTGCCGGATCAATCGAGGAAAATAAACCTCCTTTCCCTCCATAATGCAACCAATCAAAAGTAGCATCTCCATAGGGATCTCAGAAAAATGAGTGGTGGGTAAGACATAGTGGGCAAATATCATCTGCCAAGTCTTGGCCTCTCTAGTCAGATGAGCAAAGAGCATCCCTTTAGGCTTAGTGTTGTTCGCATCCATGACCCAAGTGGCATCTGGTAAACCAATCACGTGCCTAAGCACCTCATAGTCAAAGGCATGCTGTGAATAGCTATCTCAGCCTGCTGATGAGCGCAGGTGCCATCAGTAAGATGTCGACACTGCAATGCCTCCTCTATGGCTGACTCAGTAATCATAACCTCTCTACCCCTCAACTGAACTGAATCCAGAGTAGGACGGAAGAAGTTGCAATAAAATTCCTTAACCTTAGAAATGTTGATATCTCCCAAATCTCTATCAACAAAGTCCATACCCAACTCTAAGATCCGACTAGTAATTGTTCGTCTCACATCATTGGGAAGGACAAGCTTCTTCTCAGTATTTAGTTTCGTTGTCCGATACTTGGAAAGGCGAAGCTCACAGTAAAGATTGGGAAACTTGGTTGGATCGGTAGAGGGTAGCAACTGATTTTCCTTTTCTTCGTCATTCAATGGATTCTTAGCATAATTCTTGTAAATGGAGGGAATAGAGGGTGTAGAATGCTTTCTTTTCTTGGAGGTGGTGGCTATAGCTTTTCCTTTATCCGACATCCTGAAAAAGACAAATATGATAGCAATTAAACATGTAGCATATAGCAATTAAAAGCAACTTCAAGATGTAAGATGAATGACAAGCAATTATGATGTGCATTGAAAACTTGGTGTGCAAATAAGCATAAGTGGAAACATAAACCAAGAAATCAATACATCCAACAATGTATACAATTCTTAAAGAATAGGCATATTCATCATCATAACTCAAAAGAATGGTTAATGAGTCGAGTAAAGAGAAATGAAGTGAGTAGGTTAAACAAGTTAGTGAGTAAGAGGTGAGATTGATAGTTAGTGTTATGATGAAAGAAAGCTTGCCTAACAAAAGGATTCACAAAATGCATACAATGAGGTGTAATTATTGATGATGAAAATGAAATTGCAACAGGGTGCAATGAATTGAAAGGAAATCATTAATGTCATGGTCACTAAGTTGCAATAGTTGGTATTGAAGATATTGAAATGCACTTTGTGTAACTAAAATGAGTAAAAAAAATTAGGTGGAATGAAAAAAAGAGTTACACAAGTAGAATGTACCAATTATTACGGAAGAATGAACCATTTTCCAGAAAATAAGCAAGTTGATGTCAAATGATGAATGAAGCATAATGCGAAGATATTTGATCAACTTGAAGGATAATGACATGGAAGGGTTCAAATCATATCATTGGGAACATGTGAATCACGGAAAAGACCAGCCCAGAGTTACCTCAAAATTGAACTCGTTGTATCTTGTAAAACTAACTTTGAAACGTACCAAGTTCAATTCTTAGATAACAAGTTGCTAAACAGGGGTTTTCGGAAATTCGGGCAGCATTTCGGCAGAAATTTGAACGTTCCCAGATAGCAACATAGCACAAATAGTATGATTACAACATCAATTAATCACAACAGCCATGACATAGCATCCAGGTAGTAAAAATTGAATATAGAGCTAATCAAAATCAGCATTCATCAGACAAGTAATCAAACAGAGAATGAACACAAACGGAGCACGTATCAGGCCTAGAATCCTCTATCCAGCCCTAGCTACCTAACCGCAATTATTTCTATCTATCCTAACATACAAAGTTTCAATTCTAACTAACTAACAGAAAACTAATAGTAGCTAACAGAAACGAAAAAAATTAATAAAAAGCAAAGTTGGAGCAGGAACCTGGAAGCAGAGAAGAACTAAAAATGGAAAAGGAAATTAGGGTTGGAATGGGAACAACAGAATCAGAGAGCTGCGCCGCCGTGGATGGTGGCGGTTATGGCAGAGCGACGGCGGTGGTGCTCGGGAGAGACGCGGGAGTGAGAGACAGGGGCGGAGTGAGGAAGTGAGAGAAAGAGAAAGCGAAGAGGGGTTGGGTGGTGGTGACTGCGGAGCAGAGGCTGAGTAAGTGGAGAAGGTGGGATGAGAGATGGAAAGAGGTGGCGGAGATGGTGAAAGGGGGAGAAGAAGAATGTGCGCTGCTGCGTGATGAGCGGATAATTTATACGCTTTTTGGCATTATTTTTAGTATGTTTTTAGTATATTTTAGTTAGTTTTTATTATATTTTTATTAGTTTTTAGTTAAAATTCACTTTTCTGGACTTTACTATGAGTTTGTGTGTTTTTCTGTGATTTCAGGTATTTTCTGGCTGAAATTAAGGGACTTGAGCCAAAATCTGATTCAGAGGCTGAAAAGGACTGCAGATGCTGTTGGATTCTGACCTCCCTGCACTCAAAGTCGATTTTCTGGAGCTACAGAAGCCCAATTGGCGCGCTCTTAATTGCGTTGGAAAGTATACATCCTGGGCTTTCCAGCAATGTATAATAGTTCATACTTTGCCCGAGATTTGATGGCCCAAACTGGCGTTCCAAATCAGCTCAAAACTGCCCGGCGTTTAACGCCGGAACTGGCACAAGAATGGGAGTTAAACGCCCAAACTGGCACAAAAGCTGGCATTTAACTTCAAGAAAAGTCTCTACACATGAAAGCTTCAATGCTCAGCCGAAGCACACACCAAGTGGGCCCGGAAGTGGATTTTTATGTCATTTACTCATCTTTGTAAACCCTAGGCTACTAGTTCTCTACAAATAGGACCTTTTGCTATTGTATTTTCATCTTTTGATCACTTTAGATCTTTTGATCATCTTGGGACGTCTAGTTCTTAGATCATGGGGGCTAGCCATTCGGCCATGCCTAGACCTTGTTCTTATGTATTTTCAACGGTGGAGTTTCTACACACCATAGATTAAGGTGTGGAGCTCTGCTGTACCTCGAGTATTAATGCAATTACTATTGTTCTTCTATTCAATTCATCCTATTTTTGTTCTAAGATATTCATTTACACCCAAGAACATGATGAATGTGATGATTATGTGACGCTCATCATCATTCTCACTTATGAATGCGTGCCTGACAACCACTTCCGTTCTACAAGCAAACAAGGCTTGAATGTTTATCTCTTGGATTCCTTAATCGGAATCTTCGTGGTATAAGCTAGAATTGATGGTCGCATTCAAGAGAATCCGGAAGGTCTAAACCTTGTCTGTGGTATTCTGAGTAGGATTCAATGATTGAATGACTGTGACGAGCTTCAAACTCCTGAAGGCTGGGCATTAGTGACAGACGCAAAAGAATCAATGGATTTTATTCCAACCTGATTGAGAACCAACAGATGATTAGCCGTGCTGTGACAGAGCACGTTGAACATTTTCATTGAGAGGATGGGACTGTAGCCACTGACAACGGTGATGCCCAACATACAGCTTGCCATGGAAAGGAGTAAGAAGGATTGGATGAAGACAGTAGGAAAGCAGAGAGACGGAAGGGACAAAGCATCTCCATACGCTTATCTGAAATTCTCACCAATGAATTACATAAGTATCTCTATCTTTATTTTATGCTTTATTCATAAATCACCCATAACCATTTGAATCTGCCTGACTGAGATTTACAAGATGACCATAGCTTTCTTCATACCAACAATCTCCGTGGGATCGACCCTTACTCGCGTAAGGTTTATTACTTGGACGACCCAGTGCACTTGCTGGTTAGTTGTGCGAAGTTGTGATAAAGAGTTGAGATTTTAATTGAGCATACCATGTTGATGGCGCCATTGATGATCACAATTTCGTGCACCAAGTTTTTGGCGCCGTTGCCGGGGATTGTTTGAGTTTGGACAACTGACGGTTCATCTTGTTGCTTAGATTAGGTATTTTTCTTCAGAGTTCTTAAGAATGAATTCTAGTGTTTCAAGGTGATGTTCTTATCATCACCCAAGCTGATTGATCCTCATCAATTTAGCTCTTGAATGCAATGTCCTGCTGAAGCTTGGCTAGCCATGTCTAATTTCTTTAGACTGAAGCTTTAGACTAACATTGCATGATTCTTGGAATTCTCAGTAAGAATTTTGATACCTTTATTTTCTTTTCCACTTAATTTTCGAAAAAGCACAAAAAAAAATTTCAAAATCATAAAAACCACAAAAATATTTTATGTTTCTTGTTGAGTCTAGTGTCTCATTTTAAGTTTGTTGTCAATTGCATGTTTCTTTTCTTCCTGCATTTTTTCGAATTCATGCATGTGTCTTCATTGATCTTCAAGTTGTTCTTGATGATTTCCTTGCTCTAATCTTTAAATTCTCTTGACTTGAGTGTTTGGTTGTTTCTCATATGCATTCTCATTTTGTTAGTGTCAGTAGTATACAAACTGCTAAGTTTGGTGTCTTGCATGTATTGTTATTTGATTTTAGTTGCATTGTGATTATTCCTCATTATTAAAAATCCAAAAATTTTTTGTGTCTTTTCAAGTCAATAATACAGAGAATTGAAGATTCAGAACATACAGCAGAGGAATTACACAGAAAAAGCTGGGCGTTCAAAACGCCCAGTGAAGAAGGCAAACTGGCGTTTAAACGCCAGCCAGGGTGCCTGGCTGGGCGTTTAACGCCCAAAAGGGTAGAGCTTTGGGTGTTAAATGCCAGAATGTGCACCATTCTGGGCGTTGAACGCCAGGATGGCACAAGAGAGAAGATTTTGTTTTTAATTCAAATTTTTTTCAAGTTTTCAAAATTTTTCAAAATCAAATCTTTTTCAAATCATATCTTTTCAATCATATGTTTTCAAAATCAATTTCTTTCTTTTTCAAAAATACTTACTAACAATTAAATGATTTGATTCAACATTTTAGATATGTTGCCTTTTCTGTTGAGAAAGGTTTAATGTCTGAATCATATCTTTTCTTGTTAGTCAAGTCGTTGATTTTTAAAATCAAATCTTTTTAAATTATTTTTCAAATCATATCTTCTCAATCATATCTTTTTAAAACTATATCTTTTCGATCATATTTTTTTTAATCACATCTTTTTCAAAATAGTTTTCAATTTTAATTTCAAAATCTTTTTCAAAAATCACTTTATTTCTTTCCCAATCTTATTTTTCGAAAATCAAATACTATTTTTCAAATTTTTTTTTAATTCACTTGAATTTTCGAAAATTTCTTCCCCTCTTCTCACATCCTTCTATTTATGGACTAACACTCCTCCTCAATGCACAATTCGAACTCCATCATACTTGATAAGTTCGAATTCTTCTACCTCTTCCTTCTATTTTTCTTTTCCTCTGACACCTCAACGAATCTCTATACTGTGACATAGAGGATTCCATATTTTTTTGTTCTCTTCTCTTTCATATGAGCAGGAGCAAAGACAAAAGCATTCTTGTTGAGGCTGACCCTGAACCTGAAAGGACCTTGAAGCGAAAGCTAAGAGAATCTAAGGCACAACTCTCTATAGAGGATCTAACAGAAATCTTCAAAGAAGAAGACATGGCAGCCGAAAACAACAACAATGCCAACAATGCAAGGAAGGTGCTGGGTGACTTTACTGCACCTACTTCCGACTTCTATGGGAGAAGCATCTCTATCCCTGCCATTGGAGCAAACAACTTTGAGCTTAAGCCTCAATTAGTTTCTCTAATGCAACAGAACTGCAAGTTCCATGGACTTTCATTGGAAGATCCTCATCAGTTTTTAGTTGAATTCTTGCAAATCTGTGACACTGTTGGTGCACGAAATTGCAATCACACTTTGCAATACCGCACAACTAACCAGCAAGTGCACTGGGTCATCCAAGTAATACCTTACGTGAGTAAGGGTCGATCCCACGGAGATTGTCGGCTTGAAGCAAGCTATGGTTACCTTGTAACTCTTAGTCAGGATATCAAAGATTATCAGGATTGATTATAAAAAGCAAAAGAACATAGAACAGGTACTTGAATTGCAGTGATGGAGAATAGGTTGAGGTTTTGGAGATGCTCTATCTTCTGAACCTCTGCTTTCCTACTGTCTTCTTCTTCAAACACGCAAGGCTCCTTCCATGGCAAGCTATATGTAGGGTTTCACTGTTGTCAATGGCTACCTCCCATCCTCTCAGTGGAAATGTTCAACGCACCCTGTCACGGCACGGCTATCCAGCTGTCGGTTCTCGATCATGTCGGAATAGAATCCAGTGATTCTTTTGCTTCTGTCACTAACGCCCCACAATCGCGAGTTTGAAGCTCGTCACAGTCATTCAATCATCGAATCCTACTCAGAATACCACAGACAAGGTTTAGACCTTCCGGATTCTCTTGAATGCCGCCATTAATTCTAGCTTATACCACGAAGATTTTGATTAAGGAATCCAAGAGATATCTACTCAATCTATGGTAGAACGGAGGTGGTTGTCAGGCACGCGTTCATAGTTGAGGATATGATGAGTGTCACGGATCATCACATTCATCCGAGTTAAGAACAAGTGATATCTTAGAACGGAACAAGCATGATTGAATGAGAAACAGTAGTAATTGCATTAATCCATCAAGACACAGCAGAGCTCCTCACTCCCAACCATGGGGTTTAGAGACTCATGCTGTAGAAGATACAATGAGAAACGTGTAAAGTGTCATGAGGTACAGATACAATGTCAAAAGATCCTATTAATAGAGAACTAGTAATCTAGGGTTTACAAAAATGTATAAATGACAGAAAAATCCACTTCCGGGCCCACTTGGTGTGTGCTTGGGCTGAGCATTGAAGCATTTTCGTGTAGAGACTCTTCCTGGAGTTAAACGCCAGCTTTTATGCCAGTTTGGGCGTTTAACTCCAATTTTTATGTCAGTTCCAGCGTTAAACGCTGGGAATTCTGAAGCTGATTTGCAACGCCAGTTTGGGCCATCAAATCTCGGGCAAAGTATGGACTATTATATATTGCTGGAAAGCCCAGGATGTCTACTTTCCAACGCCGTTGAGAGCGCGCCAATTGGGTGTCTGTAGCTCCAGAAAATCCACTTCGAGTGCAGGGAGGTCAGAATCCAACAGCATCTGCAGTCCTTTTCCGTCTCTGAATCAGATTTTTGCTCAGGTCCCTCAATTTCAGCCAGAAAATACCTGAAATCATAGAAAAACACACAAACTCATAGTAAAGTCCAGAAAAGTGAATTTTAACTAAAAACTAATAAAAATATACTAAAAACTAACTAAATCATACTAAAAACATACTAAAAACAATGCCAAAAAGCGTATAAATTATCCGCTCATCACAACACCAAACTTAAATTGTTGCTTGTCCCCAAGCAACTGAAAATCAAAATAGAATAAAAAGAAGAGAATATACTATAGACTCCAAAATATCAAAAAAACATAGCTCCAATTAGATGAGCGGGACTAGTAGCTTTTTGCTTCCGAACAGTTTTGGCATCTCGCTTTATCCCTTGAAGTTCAGAATGATTGGCATCTATAGGAACTCAGAATTCAGATAGTGTTATTGATTCTCCTAGTTAGGTATGATGATTCTTGAACACAGCTATTTTATGAGTCTTGGCCGTGGCCCAAAGCACTCTGTCTTCCAGTATTACCACCGGATACATACATGCCACAGACACATACTTGGGTGAACCTTTTCAGATTGTGACTCAGCTTTGCTAGAGTCCCCAATTAGAGGTGTCCAGGGTTCTTAAGCACACTCTTTTGCCTTGGATCACAACTTTATTTCTACCCTTGCCTTTTGGTTTAAAGGGCTATTGGCTTTTTCTGCTTGCTTTTTCTTTTTCTCTTCTATTTTTTCGTTTTTTTTTGAATCACTGCTTTTTCTTGCTTCAAGAATCAATTGATGATTTTTCAGATCCTCAATAACAGTTCTCTTTTTCCATCATTCTTTCAAGAGCCAACAATTTTAACATTCTTAAAACAACAAATTCAAAAGACATATGCACTGTTCAAGCATTCATTCAGAAAACAAAAAGTATTGTCACCACATCAAACTAATTCAACTAGTTTCACAGATAAATTTGAAATCCTATACTTCTTGTTCTTTTGTGATTAAAGCATTTTTCATTTAAGAGAGGTGATGGATTCATAGGACATTCATAGCTTTAAGACATGAATTTTAAATTTTATTAATCATGAATTAAGAACAAAACTCAGAAATAGATATAAGATAAAACTAATAGTAATATAAAACAAAAAATTTAAATAGGCTCCTAATGATAGAGGTTATCACAGAATTAGGACTCAACAACCTTGATTTTGAGAAGTGGATGCTCCCTCAACTTGAGGGGAGAGCTTTTGGCGTTTCATCTCTTGAAGTTCACGCCCCTGCTTCTCTTGTTCCTTCAGCAATTTGCAGAGCATGCAGTTCTGATTCTGCTGTTCTTCCTTAAGTTGCTCCATAGTTTCTTGTAACTTGGTGATAGATGCTTCTAGGCTGGTCCAGTAGTCAATTTCAGGAAATTCAGGGAGGAACTCCTGCACCTTCTTTTTGATAGAGTTGTCTTGCATTTGTCCTTCCATTGACTTCTTGGTGATTGGATGTTCAATGGGTATGAATTCATCTACTCCCATCTTGACCCCAGCCTCTTTACAGAGCAAAGAGATCAAGCTTGGGTACGCCAGTTTGGCTTCAGTGGAATTCTTGTTTGCAATTGTATAGATCTCACAAGCAATCAGATGATGAACCTCCACTTCTTTTCCAAGCATAATGCAATGAATCATCACTGCTCTCTTGATGGTAACCTCAGAACGGTTGCTAGTGGGTAATATGGAACGCCCAATAAAGTCTAGCTAACCTCTTGCAATTGGTTTGTTTTCCTCTAGGAGCCATGATCTTGATAAATCTTGGCCTAGTGATCACGGAAAGCACACCAAACTTAGAGGTTTGCTTGTCCTCAAGCAAAAGAAGGCAAAGAGGGGAGAGAGAAGGAGAGCAAATTCGAATGGTGTGGGGAAGGAGGGTGGCCGAATGTGTTTAAATAGGAGAGGAGGAGAGATATTCGAAAATTTGAAGGAGATTTGAGAAGATATGGAAAAAATTTGAGGAGATAATTGAGTTTTTTGAAAGAGTCTAGGAAAGAATTTGAAATAGATTTGAAGAAGATTCTAATTTTTGAGATTGGGGGGTGAATAATGAAAATTTGTAATGTGTTTATGGAGAAAGATATGGATCAAAACAAGAAATTTTGAAAAAAATTAAAGTGGGAAACAAAATCTCCTCCCCCTGCCTTTCTGGCGTTAAACGCCCAAAATGGTATCCATTCTGGCATTTAACGCCCAGCCAGGTATCCTGGCTGGCGTTAAACGCCAGAAATCCCTTTATCACTGGGCGTTTTGCTAAACGCCCAGGATGCTACACACCTGGCGTTAAACACCCAGAATGGTGCCCATTCTGGCGTTTAACGCCCAGAATGCCCCTTACTGTCGTTTTTTTGCCAGTAAGCTATTTTTCTCTGCTTTTTGCACTGAATCCTTCCGTAACTCTGTGAATTCCTTCAATTTTAATAATTGCCTTTTAGGAATATGTATCAAACCTTGATTAGACAGAACTGATGCCCTTCTAATCACTGGGTTGCCTCCCAGTAAGCGCTTCTTTACCGTCTTTAGCTGGACCTTCATTGAAAATCACTCAAGTCTCAGTTTTGAGCATTCTTCCTCAAAATTGCTTTCAAGATAATGCTTGATCCTCTGTCCATTGACAATAAACTTCTTGTCAGAATCATTATCCTGAAGCTCAACATATCCATATGGTGATACTCCTGTAATCACATATGGACCCCTCCAGCGGGACTTAAGCTTTCCTGGAAATAATCTGAGCCTAGAGTTGAAGAGCAGGACCTTTTGTCCTGGCTCAAAGACTCTGGATGACAATTTCTTGTCATGCCATTTCTTTGCCTTTTCCTTATAGATTTTTTGCATTTTCAAAGGTATTGAGTCTGAATTCCTCTATCTCATTTAGCTGGAGCAATCTTTTTTCACCAGTTAACTTAGCATCCATGTTTAGGAATCTGGTTGCCCAGTAGGCTTTATGTTCCAGTTCCACGGGCAGATGACAGGCCTTTCCATACACCAGTTGGTATGGAGAGGTTCCTATAGGAGTCTTGTATGCTGTTCTGTATGCCCACAGAGCATCATCCAAGCTCTTTGCCCAATCCTTTCTATGGGCAATAACAGTCCATTCCAAGATTCTTTTGAGCTCTCTGTTGGAGACCTCAGCTTGCCCATTTGTCTGTGGGTGATACGGAGTTGCTACTTTGTGGCTAATTCCATATCTAACCATAGCAGAGTACAGTTGTTTATTGCAGAAATGAGTGCCCCCATCACTGATCAGTACTCTGGGAACACCAAACCTGCTAAAGATGTGTTTCTGGAGGAATTTCAGCACGGTCTTAGTATCATTATTGGGTGTGGCAATTGCTTCCACCCATTTAGATACATAGTCTACTGCCACTAGAATATAAGTGTTTAAGTATGATGGTGGGAAGGGGCCCATGAAGTCAATTCCCCATACATCAAACAATTCAATCTCTAAGATCCCTTGCTGAGGCATGGCGTAACCATGAGGCAAGTTACCAGCTCTTTGGCAATTGTCACAGTTACGCACAAACTCTCGGGCATCTCTATAGAGAGTATGCCAGTAGAATCCGCATTGGAGGACCTTGGTTGCTGTTCGCTCACCTCCAAAGTGTCCTCCATATTGTGATCCATGGCAATGCCACAGGATTCTTTGTGCTTCCTCTCTGGGTACACATCTGCGGATTATTCCATCTGCACATCTCTTAAAGAGATAAGGCTCATCCCATAGGTAGTACTTGGCATCAGAAATCAATTTCTTTCTTTGCACTCTGCTGTACTCTTGGGGTATGAACCTCACAGCTTTATAATTTGCAATATCTACAAACCATGGAGCTTCCTGAATGGTAAAGAATTGCTCATCTGGGAAGGTCTCAGAGATCTCAGTAGAAGGGAGGGACGCCCCAGCTACTGGTTCTAGTCGGGACAGATGATCAGCTACTTGGTTCTCTATCCCTTTTCTGTCTCTTATCTCTATATCAAACTCTTGCAGAAGCAATACCCACCTTATGAGCCTGGGTTTTGAATCCTGCTTTGTGAGTAAGTACTTAAGAGCAGCATGGTCAGTGTACACAATCACCTTTGATCCTACTAAATAGGATCTAAATTTGTCAATGGCATAGACCACTGCAAGTAACTCTTTTTCTGTGGTTGTGTAGTTCTTCTGTGCGTCATTTAGAACACGGCTAGCATAATAAATGACGTGCAGAAGCTTGTTATGCCTCTGTCCCAACACTGCACCAATGGCATGGTCACTGGCATCACACATTAATTCGAATGGTAATGTCCAGTCTGGTGCAGAGATGACTGGTGCTGTGACCAGCTTAGCTTTCAAGGTCTCAAATGCCTGCAGACACTGTGTGTCAAACACAAATGGTGTGTCAGCAGCTAGCAGATTGCTCAGAGGTTTTGCAATTTTCGAAAAATCCTTTATAAACCTTCTGTAGAATCCTGCATGCCCCAGAAAGCTTCTGATTGCCTTAACATTGGCAGGTGGTGGTAATTTTTCAATTACTTCTACCTTTGCCTTATCCACCTCTATTCCCCTGCTTGAAATTTTGTGCCCAAGGACAATTCCTTCAGTCACCATAAAGTGACATTTCTCCCAGTTTAGAACCAGGTTAGTCTCTTGGCACCTTTTCAGGACAAGTGCTAGGTGGTTAAGACAGGAGCTGAATGA
Organism: Arachis stenosperma; assembly: GCF_014773155.1. Lineage (NCBI taxonomy): Eukaryota > Viridiplantae > Streptophyta > Magnoliopsida > Fabales > Fabaceae > Arachis > Arachis stenosperma. Next base: position 48,521,816 of record NC_080379.1, on the reverse strand, counting down.
ATCTCCATATACTGAGAAGTCATCCATGAAGACTTCCAGGAATTTCTCTACCATATCAGAGAAGATGGATAGCATGCATCTCTGAAAGGTGGCAGGAGCATTACACAGACCAAAAGGCATCCTCCTGTAGGCAAACACGCCAGAAGGGCAAGTGAATGCTGTTTTCTCTTGGTCCTGAGGATCTACTGCAATTTGGTTGTAGCCTGAATAGCCATCCAAAAAGCAATAATAATCATGCCCAGCTAGTCTTTCTAGCATTTGGTCTATGAATGGCAAAGGAAAATGATCCTTTCTGGTGGCTGTATTGAGCCTTCTGTAGTCAATACACATGCGCCACCCTGTGACTGTTCTTGTAGGAACCAGTTCATTTTTTTCATTATGAACTACTGTCATGCCTCCCTTCTTTGGGACAACTTGGACAGGGCTCACCCAGGGGCTATCAGAAATAGGATAAATAATCCCAGCCTCTAGTAATTTGGTGACCTCCTTCTGCACCACCTCCTTCATGGCTGGATTTAGCCGCCTTTGTGGTTGGACCACTGGTTTGGCATTATCCTCCAATAGGATCTTGTGCATGCATCTTGCTGGGCTAATGCCCTTAAGATCACTTATGGACCACCCAAGAGCTGTCTTATGTGTCCTTAGCACTTGAATCAGTGCTTCCTCTTCCTGTGGATTTAAAGTAGAGCTTATAATCACTGGAAAAGTGTCACCCTCTCCCAGGAATGCATACTTCAGGGATGGTGGTAGTGGTTTGAGTTCAGGTTTGGGAGGCTTATCCTCCTTCTGAGGAATTTTCAAAAATTCTTTTGTTTTCTCTGGTTCTTCCTGATCAGGCTGAGCATCCTTGAAGATGTCCTCAAGCTCTGATTCTAGACTTTCAGTCATATTGATACCAAAGAGTCAATAATGTCAGCGCCCATGCAGTCATTTGGTGTGTCTGGATGCTGCATAGCTTTTACAGCATTCAACTTGAACTCGTTCTCATTGACTCTTAGGGTTACTTCCCCTTTTTGTACATCAATGAGAGTTCGTCCAGTTGCTAGGAAAGGTCTTCCTAGAATGAGAGTTGCACTCTTGTGCTCCTCCATTTCCAGCACTACAAAGTCAGTTGGAAAGGCAAATGGCCCAACCTTGACAATCATGTCCTCAATCATGCCTGATGGATATTTAATGGAGCCATCAGCAAGTTGGAGGCATATCCGGGTTGGTTTGACTTCTTCAGTCAACCCAAGCTTTCTGATAGTGGATGCAGGTATTAGATTGATACTTGCTCCAAGGTCACACAGGGCTATCTTGGTGCAAGCACCTTCTAATGTGCATGGTATCATAAAGCTTCCTGGATCTTGAAGCTTTTCTGGTAAGCTTTTCAGAATGACTGCACTGCATTCTTCAGTGAGAAACACTTTTTCAGTTTCTCTCCAATCCTTCTTATGGCTTAAGATCTCTTTCATGAACTTAGCATAAGATGGTATTTGCTCAAGTGCCTCTGCAAATGGAATCTTTATTTTAAGAGTCCTCAGATAGTCTGCAAAGCGGGCAAATTGCTTATCCTGTTCCGCTTGGCAGAGTTTCTGTGGATAAGGCATCTTGGCTTTATACTCTTCAACCTTAGTTGCTGCAGGTTTATTCCATACAGAGGTGGTTGGAGAAGTCTTTTTAGAGGGGTTACTATCAGCACTCTCAGGTGTCTGGTTCCCCTTTTGCGTTTGAACGCCAGGATTGGGTGGAAAATGGGCGTTTAACGCCAACTTTTCCCCCTTTTCTAGCGTTTGAACGCCAGAACTGGGCAGGGAATGGGCGTTTAATGCCAGCTTTCCCTCCTTTTCTGGCGTTTGAACGCCAATAGTATTCCTCTCTGGGCTCTTAAGAGGGATTTTGGATAGTGGTTTGGCTATCCTCTGTCAATTGTTCCTTTACTGACTTTTTGCTACTTTGAGCAGTGTTATTCAGTGTCTTCCCACTCCTCAGTTGAACTGCTTGGCATTCTTCTGTTATCTGTTTAGATAGCTGCTGTTTTGCCTGATTCAACTGTGATTCCATGTTCTTGTTAGCAATTTTAGTCTCTTGGAGCATCTCTTTAAATTCTGCTAACTGTTTTGTCATCAGGTGTAATTGTTGAGTAAGCTCAACCATCTGTTCTTGAGGATTAGGATCAGTGGCTAATGCCATAACTTCTTCTTTTGTAGAGGACTCATGGCTAGAGTACAAATGTTGATTTCTAGCAACAGTATCTATAAGCTCTTGAGCCTCTTCAATAGTCTTCCTCATATGTATAGATCCACCAGCTGAGTGGTCTAGAGACATCTGAGCTTTTTCTGTAAGCCCATAGTAAAAGATGTCTAACTGTACCCACTCTGAAAACATTTCAGAGGGGTATTTTCTCAGCATACCTCTATACCTCTCCCAGGCATTGTAAAGGGATTCATTATCCTCTTGTTTAAAGCCTTGGATGTCCAGCCTTAGCTGTGTCATCCTTTTTGGAGGGTAAAAGTGATTTAGGAATTTGTCTGATAATTGTTTCCATGTCTTTATGCTTGCTGTAGGTTGATTATTCAACCACTTCTTAGCTTGATCTCTTACAGCAAATGGAAACAGTAATAATCTGTAGACATCCTGATCCACCTCTTTATCACGTACTGTGTCAGCAATTTGTAAGAACTGTGCCAGAAACTCAGTAGGTTCTTCCTGTGGAAGACCGGAATATTGGCAATTTTGCTGCACCATGATAATGAGTTGAGGGTTTAGCTCAAAGCTGCTTGCTTTGATGGGAGGTATACAGATGCTACTCCTATATGCAGCTGTAATGGGGTTGGCATATGACCCCAGAGTCCTTTTGGACTGTTCATTCCCATTTATGTCCATATTGGAGAAAAGGGAGTTGATGTGAATAGTAATCAAGATATATATGTATATATATTTTTTTGAAAAGAGGAAAGATAAAAACAACAAAGAGACACCAAACTTAAAATTTTTCAGAAAATCAAACATGAATTTTCGAAATTTTAAAGAAAAACACAAAGAAGACACCAAACTTAGAATTTTTAAAGATCAAAAAGGGACTAAGGACATGCAAATTCGAAAATTAAAAGAAAAACAAAAGCATGCAATTGACACCAAACTTAAAATATGAAATTATACTTAAATAAAAGACTCTAAACCAACAAAAACAAAACGGTCCTAATCTAAGCAACAAGATAAGCCGTCAGTTGTCCAAACTCAAACAATCCCCGGCAACGGCGCCAAAAACTTGGTGCACGAAATTGCAATCACACTTTGCAATCCCGCACAACTAACCAGTAAGTGCACTGTGTCGTCCAAGTAATACCTTACGTGAGTAAGGGTCGATTCCACGGAGATTGTCGGCTTGAAGCAAGCTATGGTTACCTTGTAACTCTTAGTCAGGATATCAAAGATTATCAGGATTGATTGTAAAAAGCAAAAGAATATAGAACAGGTACTTGAATTGCAGTGGTGGAGAATAGGTTGAGGTTTTGGAGATGCTCTGTCTTCTGAACCTCTGCTTTCCTACTGTCTTCTTCTTCAAACACGCAAGGCTCCTTCCATGGCAAGCTGTATGTAGGGTTTCACCGTTGTCAATGGCTACCTCCCATCCTCTCAGTGGAAATGTTCAACGCACCCTGTCACGGCACGGCTATCCAGCTGTCGGTTCTCGATCATGTCGGAATAGAATCCAGTGATTCTTTTGCGTCTGTCACTAACGCCCCACAATCGCGAGTTTGAAGCTCGTCACAGTCATTCAATCATCGAATCCTACTCAGAATACCACAGACAAGGTTTAGACCTTCCGGATTCTCTTGAATGCCGCCATCAATTCTAGCTTATACCACGAAGATTCTGATTAAGGAATCCAAGAGATATCTACTCAATCTAAGGTAGAACGGAGGTGGTTGTCAGGCACGCGTTCATAGTTGAGAATATGATGAGTGTCACGGATCATCACATTCATCCGGGTTAAGAACAAGTGATATCTTAGAACGGAACAAGCATGATTGAATGAGAAACAGTAGTAATTGCATTAATCCATCAAGACACAGCAGAGCTCCTCACTCCCAACCATGGGGTTTAGAGACTCATGCTGTAGAAGATACAATGAGAAACGTGTAAAGTGTCATGAGGTACAGATACAATGTCAAAAGATCCTATTAATAGAGAACTAGTAATCTAGGGTTTACAAAAATGTATAAATGACAGAAAAATCCACTTCCGGGCCCACTTGGTGTGTGCTTGGGCTGAGCATTGAAGCATTTTCGTGTAGAGACTCTTCCTGGAGTTAAACGCCAGCTTTTATGCCAGTTTGGGCGTTTAACTCCAATTTTTATGTCAGTTCCAGCGTTAAACGCTGGGAATTCTAAAGCTGATTTGCAACGCCAGTTTGGGCCATCAAATCTCGGGCAAAGTATGGACTATTATACATTGCTGGAAAGCCCAGAATGTCTACTTTCCAACGCCGTTGAGAGCGCGCCAATTGGGCTTCTGTAGCTCCAGAAAATCCACTTTGAGTGCAGGGAGGTCAGAATCCAACAGCATCTGCAGTCCTTTTTCGTCTCTGAATTAGATTTTTGCTCAGGTCCCTCAATTTCAGCCAGAAAATACCTGAAATCACAGAAAAACACACAAACTCATAGTAAAGTCCAGAAAAGTGAATTTTAACTAAAAACTAATAAAAATATACTAAAAACTAACTAAATCATACTAAAAACATACTAAAAACAATGCCAAAAAGCGTATAAATTATCCGCTCATCAACTGTCAAGACCAATGGGGTTGACCCTGAGGTCTACAGACTTATGCTATTCTCTTTTGCTATAAGAGACAAAGCTAGGATATGGTTGGATTAACAACCTAAAGAAAGCCTGAACTCTTGGGAAAAGCTAGTCAATGCCTTCTTGGCAAAGTTCTTTCCACCTCAAAAATTGAGTAAGCTTAGAGTGGAAGTCCAAACCTTCAGACAGAAGGAAGGAGAATCCCTCTATGAAGCTTGGGAAAGATACAAACAATTGATCAGAAAGTGTCCTTCTAACATGCTTTCTGAATGGAGCATCATAGGTATCTTCTATGATGGTCTATCTGAACTGTCCAAGATGTCATTGGACAGCTCTGCTAGAGGATCTCTTCATCTGAAGAAGACGCCTACAGAAGCTCAAGAACTCATTGAATTGGTTGCAAATAACCAATTCATTTACACTTCTGAAAGGAATCCTGTGAACAATGGGACGAATCAGAAGAAAGAAATTCTTGAGATTGATACTCTGAACGCCATATTGGCTAAGAACAAAATATTGACTCAGCAAGTCAATTTGATTTCTCAAAGTCTGTCTGGAATGCAAGCTGCACCAGGCAGTACTAAGGACGCTTCATCTGAAGAAGAAGCTTATGATCCTGAGAACCCTTCAATGGAAGAGGTGAATTACATGGGAGAACCCTATGGAAACACCTATAATTCTTCATGGAGAAATCATCTAAATTTCTCATGGAAGGATCAACAGAGACCTCAACAAGGTTTCAACAACAATAATGGTGGAAGAAACAGGTTTAGCAATGGCAAGCCTTTTCCATCATCTTCTCAGCAACAGACAGAGAATTCTAAGCAGAACCACTCTAACTTAGCAACCATGGTCTTTGATCTAATCAAAACTACTCAAAGTTTCATGACTGAAACAAGGTCCTCCATTAGGAATTTGGAGGCACAAGTGGGACAGCTGAGTAAGAAAGTTACTGAACTTCCTCTTAGTACTCTTCCAAGCAATACAGAAGAGAATCCAAAAGGAGAATGCAAGGCCATTAACATGATCCACATGGCCGAACTAGGAGAGGAGGAAGAGACAGTGAACGCTACTGAGGAAGACCTCAATGGACGTCCACTGGCCTCCAATGAGTTCCCTAATGAGGAACCATGGGAATCTGAGGCTCACACTGAGACCATAGAGATTCCATTGGATTTACTTCTGCCATTCATGAGCTCTGATGAGTATTCTTCCTCTGAAGAGGATGAAGATGTCATTGAAGAGCAAGCTGCCAAGTACCTTGGAGCAATCATGAAGCTAAATGACAAGTTATTTGGTAATGAGACTTGGGAGGATGAACCCCCTTTGCTCACCAAAGAACTGGATGACTTGTCTAGGCAGAGATTACCTCAAAAGAGACAGGATCCTGGGAAGTTTTCAATACCTTGTACCATAGGCACCATGACCTTTAAGAAGGCTCTGTGTGACCTAGGGTCAAGTATAAACCTCATGCCTCTCTCTGTAATGAAGAAGCTAGGGATCTTTGAGGTGCAAGCTGCAAGAGTCTCACTAGAGATGGCAGACAATTCAAGAAAACAAGCTTATGGACTTGTAGAGGATGTTTTGGTAAAGGTTGAAGACCATTACATCCCTGCTGATTTCATAGTCCTAGAGACTGGGAAGTGCATGGATGAATCCATCATCCTTGGCAGACCCTTCCTAGCCACAACAAAGGCTGTGATTGATGTTGACAGAGGAGAATTGATCATTCAAGTGAATGAAGAATCCTTTGTGTTTAAGGCTCAAGGATATCCCTCTGTAACCATGGAGAGGAAGCATGAAGAGCTTCTCTCAAAATAGAGTCAAACAGAGCCCCCACAGTCAAACTCTAAGTTTGGTGTTGGGAGGCCACAACCAACTTCTAAGTTTGGTGTTGAACCCCCACATTCAAACTCTAAGTTTGGTGTTGGGAGGTTCCAACATTGCTCTGAGTATCTGTGAGGCTCCATGAGAGCCCACTGTCAAGCTACTGACATTAAAGAAGCGCTTGTTGAGAGGCAACCCAATGTTATATTTATCTATTTTTCTTTGTTATTTTATATTTTCTGTAGGTTGATGATCATGGGAAGTCACAAAATAAATTGAAAAAGCAAAAACAGAATGAAAAATAGAAAGAAAAATAGCACACCCTGGAGGAAGATCTTGCTGGCGTTTAAACGCCAGTAAGGGCAGCAAATGGGCGTTTAACGCCCAGTCTGGCACCATTCTGGGCGTTTAACGCCAGAAAGGGGCACCAGACTGGCGTTAAACGCCAGTAAAGGGCAAGTAGTTGGCGTTAAACGCCAGAAATTGGCACCAGCCCGGCGTTTAACGCCAGAATTGGCATGAAGAGCATTTTTGCTCGCCACTTGGTGCAGGGATGAATTTTTCTTGACACCTCAGGATCTGTGGACCCCACAGAATCCCCACCTACCCCACCACCCGCTCTCTCTCTTCTTCATCCATTCACCAATCACCTCAACACCTCTTCCCCAAAAACCTCTCACCTATCAAATCTCATCTTTCTCTTCACCACTCATATCCATCCTTCATAAAACCCCACTTACCTCACCATTCAAATTCAAACCACTTTTCCTCCCAAACCCACCCTTACATGACCGAACCATACCCCTATCTCCACCCCTATATAAACCCATCTTCACTCCTTCATTTTCATACAACCTAAACACTACTTCTTCCCCTTTGGCCGAACCACAAAGCCATCTCCATCTCCTCTATTTCTTCTTCTTCTACTCTCTTCTTTCTTCTTTTGCTCGAGGATGAGCAAACCTTCTAAGTTTGGTATGGTAAAAGCATTGCTTTTTGTTTTTCCATAACCATTTATGGCACCTAAGGCCGGAGAAACCTCTAGAAAGAGGAAAGGGAAGGCAAAAGCTTCCACCTCCGAGACATGAGAGATGGAGAGATTCATCTCAAGGGTGCATCAAGACCACTTCTATGAAGTTGTGGCCATGAAGAAGGTGATCCCCGAGGTCCCCTTCAAACTCAAAAAGAGTGAATACCCGGAGATCCGACATGAGATTCGAAGAAGAGGTTGGGAAGTTCTTACCAACCCCATTCAACAAGTTGGAATCTTAATGGTTCAAGAGTTCTATGCCAATGCATGGATCACCAAGAGCCATGATCAAAGTGTGAACCCGAACCCAAAGAATTGGCTTACAATGGTTCGGGGGAAATGCTTGGATTTCAGTCCGAAAAATATAAGGTTGGCATTTAACTTGCCCATGATGCAAGGAGATGAACACCCTTACACTAGAAGGGTCAACTTTGATCAAAGGTTGGACCAAGTCCTCATAGACATTTGTGAAGAGGGCGCTCAATGGAAGAGAGATTCAAAAGGGAAGCCGGTTCAACTAAGAAGGCATGACCACAAGCCCGTGGCTAGGGGATGGTTGGAGTTTATCCAACGCTCAATCATTCCCATTAGCAACCGGTCCGAAGTTACTATAGACCGGGCTATCATGATTCATAGAATCATAATTGGAGAGGAAGTAGAAGTTCATGGGGTCATATCCCAAGAACTTTATAAGGTGGCGGATAAGTCCTCTACCTTGGCAAGGTTAGTCTTCCCTCATCTTATTTGTCACCTCTGTTATTCGGTTGGAGTTGACATAGAGAGAGACATCCTCATTGATGAGGACAAGCCCATCACTAAGAAAAGGATGGAGCAAACAAGAGATCCCACTCATCATGAAATCCCTGAGATGCCTCAAGGGATGCACTTTCCTCCACAAAACTATTGGGAGCAAATCAACACCTTCCTAGGATAATTGAGTTCCAACATGGGACAACTAAGGGTGGAGCACTAAGAACATTCCATTCTCCTCCATGAAATTAGAGAAGATCAAAGAATCATGAGAGAGGAGCAACAAAGGCAAGGAAGAGACATTGAGGAGCTCAAGCACTCCATAAGATCTTCAAGAGGAAGAACAAGCTGCCATCACTAAGGTGGACCCGTTCTTTAATTTCCTTGTTCTTTATTTTCTTGTTTTTCGAATTTTCATGCTTATGTTTATCTATGTTTGTGTCTTATGATCATTAGTGTCTTAGTGTCTATGCCTTAAAGTTATGAATGTCCTATGAATCCATCACCTTTCTTAAAAAAAATGTTCTTAATTGAAAAAGAGAAGAATTGCATGAATTCTGAATTTTATAACAGATTAATTATTTTGATGTGGTGGCAATACTTTTGTTTTCTGAATGTATGCTTAAACAGTGCATATGTCTTTTGAATTTGTTGTTCATGAATGTTGGCTCTTGAAAGAATGATGAAAAAGGAGTCATGTTACTGAGGATCTGAAAAATCATAAAAATGATTCTTGAAGCAAGAAAAAGTAGTGAATACAAACCGAAAAAAAAAAGAAGAAGAAAAAAAAGAAAAGGGAAAAAGAAAAAGAAAAAAAAAGAAAGAAAAAAATAATAAAGTTGTGATCCAAGGCAAAAAGAGTGTGCTTAAGAACCCTGGACACCTCTAATTGGGGACTCTAGCAAAGCTGAGTCACAATCTGAAAAGGTTCACCCAATTATGTGTCTGTGGCATGTATGTATCCGGTGGTAATACTGGAAGACAGAGTGCTTTGGGCCATGGCCAAGACTCATAAAGTAGCTGTGTTCAAGAATCATCATACTTAACTAGGAGAATCAATAACACTATCTGGATTCTGAGTTCCTATAGAAGCCAATCGTTCTGAATTTCAAAGGATAGAGTGAGATACCAAAACTGTTCAGAGGCAAAAAGCTAAAAGCCCCGCTCATCTAATTAATACTGATCTTCATAGATGTTTTTGGAATTCATTGCATATTCTCTTCTTTTTATCTTATTTGATTTTCAGTTGCTTGGGGACAAGCAACAATTTAAGTTTGGTGTTGTGATGAGCGGATAATTTATACGCTTTTTGGCATTGTTTTTAGTATGTTTTTAGTATGTTTTAGTTAGTTTTTATTATATTTTTATTAGTTTTTAGTTAAAATTCACTTTTCTGGACTTTACTATGAGTTTGTGTGTTTTTCTGTGATTTCAAGTATTTTCTGGCTGAAATTAAGGGACCTGAGCAAAAATCTGATTCAGAGGCTGAAAAGGACTGCAGATGCTGTTGGATTCTGACCTTCCTGCACTCGAAGTGAATTTTCTGGAGCTACAGCAGTCCAATTAGCGCGCTCTCAATTGCGTTGGAAAGTAGACATCCTGAGCTTTCCAGAAATGTATAATAGTCCATACTTTGCCTGAGATTTGATGGCCCAAACTGGCGTTCCAAATCAGCTCAAAACCGCCCGGCGTTTAACGCCGGAACTGGCACAAGAATGGGAGTTAAACGCCCAAACTGGCACAAAAGCTAGCGTTTAACTCCAAGAAAAGTCTCTACACATGAAAGCTTCAATGCTCAGCTCAAGCACATACCAAGTGGGCCCGGAAGTAGATTTTTATGTCATTTACTCATCTTTGTAAACCCTAGGCTACTAGTTCTCTACAAATAGGACCTTTTGCTATTGTATTTTCATCTTTTGATCACTTTAGATCTTTTGATCATCTTGGGACGTCTAGTTCTTATATCATGGGGGCTGGCCATTCGGCCATGCCTAGACCTTGTTCTTATGTATTTTCAACGGTGGAGTTTCTACACACCATAGATTAAGGTGTGGAGCTCTGCTGTACCTCGAGTATTAATGCAATTACTATTGTTCTTCTATTCAATTCATCGTATTCTTGTTCTAAGATATTCATTTGCACCCAAGAACATGATGAATGTGATGATTATGTGACGATCATCATCATTCTCACTTATGAACGCGTGCCTGACAACCACTTCCGTTCTACAAGCAAACAAGGCTTGAATGTTTATCTCTTGGATTCCTTAATCGGAATCTTCGTGGTATAAGCTAGAATTGATGGCGGCATTCAAGAGAATTCAGAAGGTCTAAACCTTTTCTGTGGTATTCTGAGTAGGATTCAATGATTGAATGACTGTGACGAGCTTCAAACTCCTGAAGGCTGGGCGTTAGTGACAGACGCAAAAGAATCAATGGATTCTATTCCAACCTGATTGAGAACCGACAGATGATTAGCCGTGCTGTGACAGAGTGTGTTGAACATTTTCACTGAGAGGACGAGACTGTAGCCACTGACAACGGTGATGCCCAACATACAGCTTGCCATGGAAAGGAGTAAGAAGGATTGGATGAAGACAGTAGGAAAGCAGAGAGACGGAAGGGACAAAGCATCTCCATACGCTTATCTGAAATTCTCACCAATGAATTACATAAGTATCTCTATCTTTATTTTATGCTTTATTCATAAATCACCCATAACCATTTGAATCTGCCTGACTGAGATTTACAAGATGACCATAGCTTTCTTTATACCAACAATCTCCGTGGGATCGACCCTTACTCGCGTAAGGTTTATTACTTGGACGACCCAGTGCACTTGCTGGTTAGTTGTGCGAAGTTGTGATAAAGAGTTGAGATTTCAATTGAGCGTACCATGTTGATGGCGCCATTGATGATCACAATTTCGTGCACCACTGCGCAGTGCTTTTCGCGCACTAGGGTTATCTTCTTTTTTTTGCACGACGCGAGCGCGCACCTTGCGCGTCCGCGTACATTGATGAAACTAGGGACCTACGCGTGCGCGTACAACGCGCTCAAGCGTGGATGGGGAAACTACATAGGGGTGCGTGCGCGTACAGTGCGCGCACGCATACATGGGGTTGGGCTGGAGGCTTAGAGTGGGCTCAGCGCGCGCCCAACTCTCTGGACAAAGACCTGGGATGACGGCATCAACTAGGGCGCGTACGCGGCAAGTGTGCATCCGCGTACATTGGTGGTGTAACATAAAGCGCGCAAGCACAATCCGTGCGCTTACGTCCTTTCCTCCTTTTGGCATATGGGCGCGCACGCGGCAAGTGCGCGTCCATGCGAGGTGAGTTTGGCTGGGGGATTAAAGTTGGCCCAGATCCAGCGCAACTCTCTGAAGATTGGCTCAGAAGTTGTAGCAGCAGATCGACGCGGAAGCGGTAGGTGCGCATCCGCGTGCACTTCCTTGTTCTCGTGATCGGCGTGGGTTGTGTTGGGCTCGGGACATAATGTTGGCCTAGGAGAGGCCCAACTCTCTGGAATTTGGGTGATGATGCACCTACTCAAGGACGCGTGCGCGTACATCGTGCGCGCGCGTCTAACCCACTTTTTTTTTTGCCCTTTAAGCAGAAAAAATTGTGCTCAGGTGCTCCCTATACTGCTCACAACTCTTTATTCAATCAACCATCATACAATTCACAAAAATGCAATTTGATATTATTTATCTACTACTAAACACAACATACATGTGACTATGCTAACAATTAAGTTGTACAAACAAATTTGTATGAAACATCTACCTACAATGGCAACTCAAATCACTTATTAAGCAAAATTAAAAGAGTGTGGAAAGAGTTTAGCATGGTGGGGTGTCTCCCACCTAGCACTTTTATTTTAAGTCCTTAAGTTGGACATGTTGAGAGACTCATTGTCATGGTGGCTTGTGCTTGTACTCGTCTTGGAACTCCCACCAATGCTTGGTTCTCCATTGTGCCCCAAGATTTCTCATGGATTGAGCCAAGTGTTGATGGAGTTCTTCACAAGCTTGAGGCTCCCAAAGTTGATTCTCTTCTTGTGATCCGGGATCCCACACTTTATCTTCACACCCGTCTTGAAGTTGATCATCATTATTGGTCCATCCGGGTGGTGAACAAGATGAATTCTCTATGAAGTGCCCAACAAACCTCCTAGACCCATCTATTTGAGCACTATTCCCACCTTTGTATTCAACTCTTGAAGTATCAACCAAAGTGAGCCTTGATTTGCAACGCCAACCACGAAACATCTTTCGCTTACGCTTCATCCCACAGAGCATCCGAAGTTGGCCATCCGTTTCAAGCAAGCCATACTCAAGTGGGACAATAAAGCTAATAGAAATGAATTTTACCCACTCAAGTGAAGGAGTAGATGACAACCTAGGTAAAGATGCTTCCAACGATCTTGACAAAGCGTATTCCACTCCCATCCTTCTATTTCTAAGGACTTCCACCTCTTCACAAGATTTCTCTAATTCAATCCTTTGTTCATTAATACTATCTAAGCCTTTTCCCTTAATCAAACTATAATTGGGAGGGTGAAAGAAGTTTACCTCCACAATATTTTCAAATGCACCGGGAGAAGATTCTTCAAGTTCAAAGGATTCTCCACCACTAGGACTTGATGCTTGCTCTTCATTGCCTTGGGAACTCAACTCTTGCTCTATCTCATCCAAGTCTTCATATGGAATATGCCTTGGAAGGTGTGCACTTTCCTCCCTAGCATCAATTTCAATCATCTTGGAGGGGTTTTCTTCAACTCTATGTTCCCACGGAGGCTCCACATCTCCTAAGTCTTCTACCGCTTCTTCCTTGTCTTCAACAATTAAAGCTTCCTCCAATTGTTCCAGTACAAAGCAACTTCCTTCATTTCCCACCGGAGTTTCCAATCTCTCCTTCATGCTATGTTCTTCATTCGATTCTCCACATGTAGCCATGGGAGTTCCTTGAGTGTTCAAGCATTGGGAGGCTAATTGATTTGTTACCACATCCGAGGCGGCCATGAAATTTTGCACATCCCTTTTCATCTCTTCTTGCCCTTGAACAAGAACACCAAGGATTTCATCCATTAGAGATTGGGGTGGGTGGAAGGGTTCCTCATTTTGGGGAAAGGGTTCATAATAGGAAGGTGGTTCTTCTTGGTAGAGTTGTGTTGGTTCAATGTTTTCCATTCTTTCCACTTATTGCACAACACACTCCATGGTTGCTTGAAATTGATCCAATGCTTCCTTGAGATGATCCCTTGACTCTTGTTCCTCTTGGATAATATGATTAGGATCATGTGGCTCTTGGATCAATGGATATGAGTATTCTTCCTTGGGAGGTTGTGGTGGAAAGTAGTATTTATCTTGTGGTTGAAAATTTTCATTTATTGGAGGTGGTTCATCTTGGTAATAATATGGAGGAGGTGGCTCTTGAAAATATTGATGTTGGAATGGTGGTAGCTCTATATGTGGTTCATATGGCTCATATGGTTGTTGGTAGGATAGATATGGATTAGGGTCATATGAAGGTGTTTGTTGAAAATAGGCTTGTGAGTGTGGTTGAGGTTCATGTTGAGGATATGACTCATAGGCATATGGTGGTGGTTCTTGAAAGTCACAAGGAGATTCACCATAGCCATTGGATTGATATGCATCATAGCATAGCTCTTCTTCATAGTGCATTGGTGGGGGTTGTTGCCATGAGGATTGATCATAAGCATATGGCTCCTTCCACCTTTGAGTGTCCCATCCTTGATACACATTCTCATTGAAGCCCTCATTTCCTACAACATAATTAGAACCAAACTCATAGCCAAAGTGAGAATTCATTATGGAAAAACAAAATAAAACTAACAAACTCTAGTAAACAAGCAAAAGACAAACTATTTATACTATTCACATATGTACAATAACCAATAACATAACACCATTGCAAATCCCCAGCAACGGCGCCATTTTGATGATTGGATTTTTGACGGTTTAGAATTTCACAAATGAAATCTCGTTGTAAAGTATAGTTTCTAAACCAAACAATAATCCTTTCATACAAAAAGTTGTTTGTCACTAGTACAAACCCCTAAAATTTATAAACCGAAGTATTGGACCTCGGGTCGTTCTCCCTAGGAATTGTAATGAAGTGTCTTGTTATTGGTTGTGAGTTATATTTAGGGTTTTTAAGATTTTGAGCAAGAAATATAAATGGCAAAGAAAATAAACTAACAACTAACAAAGCTCTTGGCAAGATATGAGAATTAGAAGTCCTATCCTAGTTATCCTCTTCAATTATGATAACAAATTGTCCATTGCTCCCACTTAGTTAACCTCTAACCATGGAGGAAAGTCAAGTGGATGAATCAATTTGATTCCTCAAGTCCTAATCAACTCCTAAAGGAATGACTAGCTTTAGAGGCATTCAAATCAATTAGCAACTTCTAATTATCAATCAACAAAGAAATTAGATAACTCAAGAGTCACTAATTATTCTATCTAGGCCAAGAGGAACAAAATCTACACTAAAATCCAACCAAGCATTTCATCAAACACTTAGAAGGCATAAAAGGAAAGCATAGTAAATTGATAATAAGAATAGAATCTAACAACAATTATTGAAATGAATTAACAACAACAATAAAGGAAATCACAATTATCATGAATTACCTCAAATTGCATTATTGAAAGAAAACAAAAGAACAACAATCTATCCAAAACAAAGTGAAGAATTACAATTATCAAAGCACATAACTAGAAAGAGGAAAAGGAGAAGATTAAGACTTCATAAAGGAGAAGTGAATTAAAGCATGAATTAACCTAGATCTAAGAAGAGAGATTAACCTAAACCTAATCCTAATTCTAGAGAGAAGTGAGAGCTTCTCTCTCTAAAACTACTCTAAACTAAAACTAATTATGCTATATGATGGATTCCCCATATTCCCCTCAATCCTTGATCCTTTTATTCCTTTCTATCAGCAATTGGCGCCAAAATGGGTTCAGAAACCCTCCCAAATTGCCAGGCACGTGTTGCTTTAATGAAGTCATGTGCGGGTTGCGACGCGTGCGCGCACGGTACGCGTGCGCGTCCCTGGTCGATTCTGCAATGCGCGCGCGAGCGCCTTGTGCGTGTGCGCGTGCTCGGCTGATTTCACTTCTTTGACTTTTCATGCTTCTCTCCACTTGTATGCTTCCTTCCTTGCTCCCTTTGATCCATGCCTAGCCTATTTCAATCCTGGAATTACTAGCAAACACATCAAGGCATCTTATGGAATCAAGGATGGATTTAGAATTCATCAAAATAAGGCTTAAAAAGCATGTTTTTACACTTAAGCACAAATACGGGAGAGATTACAAAACCATGCTAATTCATAGGCTAAATGCGAGAAAAGGTCATCAAAATACTCTAAATTCAATACGAGATAAACCGTCAAATTGGGATTTATCAGCGCCAAATGGCACAACCCCAAGTTTGGCGCCAGAGACCTCGTATAGCGTGAAAAGGTTGTTGCTCAGGTGGTGCCAAACACCAGAAATCCCAAGTTTGGTGCAAGTAGCGCAAACCAGCGTGGTCCCAACGTGATTCAACATCAAATCTCTTGCTCTAATTTGATTTTTAAATCGATTTTGAATTAAGAAAAGATATTTTTAAGTTTTAGAATTTAAATTGTGTATCAATTAGGATTAGATATAAAAGGAGAAGAGATCTTGGCCTTCGGCTTCTTCTGCTTCTTCTTCTTCTCTTTTCTCCACACACCTTACATTTTTCTCTGCTAGGGTTCTTTCACACCATGAGAAACTAAACATCCATTGTTAAGGTTAGGAGCTCTATTATTTTATGGATTAATATTATTATCATTCCTCTTTTGATCAATGCACTAGTTTATTTTCAAAGATTGGTTTCGTTCTTCATCCTAGGAATTAGGGTATATTGCAAGATAACTTTTTTTCTAATTCAATTCTTGTTGAATATTGGAAAACTTAAATCACTTGAATAATAGCTTGAAATCAATTACTCATAATTCTCTGATTACCTGAATTTAACGTGATATGTGACATATAATCATCTTATCTTTGGGTAACTAGGATTTGTGTGGCTCATAAACTAGGATTGGATTTAAACTTCTAATTTAAATTAAACGACCAAAGAATTGGCTATTGGTTTGGTTAGAAGAGATTAAATTGCTAAGGAATTATGCTTTAATCAATTAGGGTTTGCCATGAATTAAACTTTTGCATTATATTAAAGTGTGTGATAAGAACTACTAACCTGGAAATTTAATATCTCCAAAGCCTTAACTGTTTTCTCATACCATTTTTACCAACCGTTCATTACTTGATTTCTTGAATTCTCTAATTCATTGCTTTATGATACTTGGAACACAAATCACTCAAATTGGCTTGTCTGACTAGTCTAATCATCCAATTATTTTTGCTCAATCCATCAATCCTCGTGGGATCGACACTCACTCACCTGAGTTATTACTTGGTACGACCTAGTGCACTTGCTGGTAAGTTTATGGTATTCGAAATTTCACAACCAACCACATGAAAAAGGGTTATTTATTAGAAGTGTAAGTTTGGTTTGTTCAACTTTAGGGTTCTTATTTGTGGCTGTTGTTGTATCAATGTTGGGGGTAGAATTAGAAAGGGTTTAGGTCACATTAGGAGATGGAATTGAGAATTAAATTAAGTGTATTTGGTTGTTTACATATGGAAAAGTATGTACAAAACCTTATCAGTATATGAAATTGAATTTATGCCACCAATGAAAGGGAATCTGATTATAATGAAACTAAATGTATTATACACCATAAAACCAAATATAATATCATATAGTCATCCAGACAGATTCCATAAGGTTTGTTACATAATAGCAACCATAATGTGATAATATCAAACATAAGACACAAAACATAATACCAAAACATAAAACACTAAACCATTAGCCCAAAATAAGTACTAAAGTTGCATAGTTGCACTTTTTTAACAAAGCATAAACATCACGTGATCCAAAATACAAAAGTTAGCATATCCTATTGCTACATCTTGTCATTACTTCTTCTTTGCATTGGTGAGTCCAAGAGTTGGAATGAATTGCATTAGCCTTGTTGTGGTGCCAGAGGTAGCAGCAATTGTCTCAACAATAACTGGTGTTGGTATTGGTCCAGGTGTTGGTGGATTTGGTCTTGGTGCTAGTGGCACTATAACTGGTATAGGAGCGAATCCTATTAGTGCTAATGGCCTTGGAATAGTTGTTAGATTTTAGAGCCTGACTATTTTTTGCTTTGGTCTTGGAGCCTTAAAGGCAGGGTTGGCTGGTGGTGTAATGTTGTTGGTAGCTTGTGCATTAGGGCCTCCAAAAGCATGCTATAAATTAAAAAAAAAAGTAATTACAACATTGACATATACATTGATATATACTTATTAATATCAGGAAAACAAACAATAGTTAAAAGATACATGTGACTGTGGAGCTGACTGTGATAGTTGCACCTCTTCTTGGAGTTGAGCAATAGTTGCATTTGTTGCAGAACTTACTTCCTTTGCCTTACTCTTGCCCTTAGTTTTAGATTTTGGAGGAAGTTTAGGCTTTGGTGGTCCTTTGTAAGTCTTGGCATTATGTCCAGCAATACCACATTTTTGGCAAATCACTATGAAAGTCCTTCTCCCCTTGGTCTGATCATGACTATCTTCAATAGGGGTCTGCCTTCCCCTTTCTTCTTTGTTGGGCGCCGAATAGGCCTATTGATCTTTGGTGGTTCTGGACTGAGATATTCATTTTTCTCCAAATATTTTTCAGAATTGACAGGCTTAATATAGTGGTGATATGTTGCTCTAAAAGCATCCGTCTTGAGTTATTGATGCACCTATGGCTCTGGTCTGTCATACCTTTTTTGAATTGCTGCTAGTGTATGCACACAAGGAAGACCTGTGTGAATTAGTGTTCAAACATTGAGTTTATCTTATTTTCATAATAACATGAACATGTGTAGTAGAATATGCCAAAATTCTTTTTACCTGTCAATTGTCACATGTTGCAAGTACATGTTTGCCTCCCAAGATGGACTCCAACTTTCTTTGAATGTGTTTGGACCTCAAACACATTGCACTCATTATTCCCAGTCCATTAAGTAGTCCAATACTTGGTCTCCTTCATGGTATCCTCCAGCTTTCTTTGTTATATTAGGGCTAGTACACCAGTATAAGTACTTAGGACCTTCTTGTGTTTGGTTATCCTTCTCATTAAATAATATTGCAACTCTTCCAACATAGTTAGTATTGACTTTCCTCTGTAGTGAATAATTTTTGTATTCCATACCTCACTCATGTTATTGGTGACATTGTCTAACTTGGGCCAGTGACGGAAGTAGGCCTTAGTCCAACATGCAAGCTAAAACTTTGCAAGGTAAGCCCATGCCTCTTTGTTAATTCTCTTGAGCCTTTGCATTTGTTGTTGGAATTCTGCATCTGTGCTACTCTTAGCACAAGTTCAGACCATGTTTTTCAAATGTGTGTCCTTAAATATTCCTACAAGGTTCTGCCATATGTGTTAAATATATGTTTAACACAATTTCTATGATGGGCTCTAGGCATAACCTCATGCAAAGCAAGCAGCAGTCCCTAACAGTCAAAATAGTCCCCAAAAAATTTTATTATCAGACATATTTATTCCTTAAGATTTTACTAATCAGGCATATAGATACCCAAAAATATTCATAACCAGACAAATTACTTGATCAAAAATATAAAACAGAGATAAAAGTTTGTATAGTCATTAACACCAGACAGATAACTTTATAAAAAAAATGTACAACAAATATACAAAGAAACAAAGTTTACCTTTTATTGGTTAGAGATGAAGTTCCACCCTACCTTCAACCTCACAATCACCTAAGTTATCTTGCAATAGCTTTAGGAACCACTTCCAGTTCACTTTTGTCTCACTATCTACCACAGCGTAGACAATCACATAAAAGTGATTGTTTGCATCTCGTGCAACAGCAAACAAGATTTGCCCTCTATAATATCCCTTGAGGAAGCATCTATCAAGTCTTATAAGGGGTCGATAGTTGGTCTTGAGGCTTTTCTTACAGGCATCTAGACATACATAAAGCTTGTTGAATAATGGTGGCGACTGAGGTATTGGTATGCATTCCATCTTGGTAGTAGTTCTAGGATTGCTTCTAAGCAACTCATGCAAGTAATCCCTTAACTTGCCATACTGGTCCTTCTCATTGCCAACATATCTCTCCCTTGCTAGCTTATGCATGAGCATTTTAAGCACTTTTCATTGGCATTTCTTATAGAGAATTAATGAATTTTACTTGATAATTATATGATTTTCAAGGATATTCTATTAGTACTTTGATTTTCTTGGTTTCATGATTCTTGTAGAAAAATGTTACGAAAAAAAAAAGCAAAAGAACAAGGAAGAACCAAGAAACGAAGACAAGTGCAAAGAGAATTCGTGTATGCTGTTAACCCTGACCTTCTATATTTATGCATGAATAATATATCCACTCATACAAAATATACAGATTACTAAGTAATCTCCATTCTAGATATTTACTCAAACAAAATATTTAATAAACACAACAATGCTCTCCATAAGGACAACGTAACAACAATCGATCAATAAAATGCAAAATGCTTACCTCAGTCAGGAACGATAGAGACACGATCACAAATAGCACGAATTCACAACTACTGACTTGCTATGTCGATCATTCTCGAAATAACGATAATATAGGTTAGAGTGGTAAAGATGCTGAAGGTTGTGACGGGGATGACAATGGTGACGTGAAGAGAGTGGTTTTCTTCGTAAAACCTAATAGAGCAAAGAGAGACACTTGTAATTTTATTTTTGGAGTGAATGTGAGGAATCTTCCGTACGAAGGGTCTATTTCCAAAAAGCAGCATAGGGCACATCCATGAAATAATGTCGTTTTTACACAAAGAGGGCCAAGGACCATTTTGTCGTTTTTGTCCACGTGGCACTAATCGTGTGACGTGACAAGTTAATGCGATACTAAGATATTTTCGACTAGACTTGACGAAACAAACTGAAATAAGAACCTAATTGACTAATGCAGTTAAATATTGGAGACTAACCAAATAATTAATTTTTGTTGAAAACTAAAATGTTTAATCCGCAATTTTTTAAAGGACAACATGAATTAATACTCTAAATTTTTTTACTTAGTTCGCACATCATATATAGTGTAACTATAGAATTTGGTCAAATGTGATGGGTTGTGACTTGTGAGCTAGCTTGGTGGTTGAAATTTTTTATTTTTTAATTTTTTTTAAATTTTTTGTGCTCTTAAGAGTATTATATGGAGAATATAAGGATTAAATTTTATGCGGCTAAATCTTATATCATGAACCTCATTAGCAATATGATCGTCAACATTACTTTTCATGCACTATAAAATTATACTTCTATTTATTGGATTTAACTCAATTATCCTCGTTATGATTGTATTACTCTCCATTTCTGTTACGGACCATCACAAGTCTAGCCCATCTAGCCGACGGGTCGGGACATCATCCTTGACCCAGGCCCCAAACTATCCCCCACAAGGGAAATCCAACAGGTCAGTTCCTATCACTCGACCCGGTTGACGTCCGACTTTCGCCACCTACACAACCCAGCGCACCATGCCTAGCAAACCGGTCGGGTCGGCCTCCTCGGAGCAACGCTCGAAACCCCGACCCGATGTCCGAGACGACCTGATCTTCCCACGTGGACGGGGACATCTCATAAGAACCCTAGCCAGTGGGCTAGGTCTTCTTTGGGTCCGCCCAGCACAGTATATAAGAGGAGAGGTCAGCACTCCTCCCAAGATACACATCATCTTACTTAATTTGGCTGCCAATTCGTACGGACACTGACTTGATCGTTAGAGTGTCCTTGCAGGTGGCCATCCCCCTCGTCACACCACCTCCAGCATCTCCAACTCACACCTTGGTCTTCACTCCACGTCAGCTCAGGGTTTCACCCATTCACCTTTTCATCTCCATTCGACCCGATGAGTATCCGAGTTCGTCAGGTAACGAACAATTTCAAAAAACCAATGATACTCTTTCACACACTAACAAATATCTCTTAAACTCTGAAAAATATTATTAATATTAAAGTTATATTTTTATATTTTAATAATATTTTTTAAATATTATTAAAATGATATATCTACCATAATATCAATAATAATATACACCATGCATAATATTATTCATCAAGTTAAAATAGTTAATAGAATTTATTATTTTTATCTAATATTTTTTTATCATAAATCTAATTTATTTAGTTTAATAATTTAATAATATAATATTAATTTATATTTTTAAATATTATTAAATAACTATTGATTAAAAATAATAAATTTATTAATCTTTAAGAATTATTCATTTTCACGCACGTGAGAAAAAGATTCATGTCTAAATAAGACAAAAAGTCACAAGAGGGGGAAATTAACCAAAAGAAGAACCATTGGCTCCTATGCAAAAACTAAGTGTGTGTTTGGATTTCAGTTTGCAAACGGAAGTTTGCACAAAATTGATTTTGTAAAATTGATTTTGATGAAAAGTAAGTTTGGGTTAACTCGTGATTTATGTTTGATAATTTTTATATCAAAATTGATTATAGTAAAATAAATATTGTTTGAATTATACTACTCAAAATCACTTTTAGATGAAAAATTACTAAAAAAAACATTCATCTAAATAATTTTTTTTATATACATGCAAAAATCAGAAAATTAACAAAAATAATATAAAAAATATTTATCATATAAATAAAATAAATACAATAAAAAATAAAAATATGAAAAAGAGTATTATAAATTTTATAATATCAAACAAAAAGAAAATATTCTATAATTTTTCTAGTACTGTCAGTACTCTTTAATTTAGTATTATTTTAGACTATAAATTTTTATTATTTATGACTCTATTATTATTTATAATTAATTTTTTATTTATTTGTCCTTTTTTTTATAGGATCATAATTTATATTATACAAAATTTTGATAATAAACATAGTATATAATAATTACAATTATAAATATTACAAAGTCAGAATAAATAGATAAAATTAATACAAAACAAAAATAGAGTACATCAAAAAATAGAAAAAAAAATGATAAGAAATTATAAAAATTTCATAAAACCAACAACATATATCATATGAACAAAAAATTACAATAAAATCAAATAAAAAAATAAAAAATTTCATACACAATATAAATACAATGCAAGAAAAAGATAGAAAAAAAGAATTTATATGAACAAAAAATAATAAAAATATCATAAAAAAAAGTTAACTACATTTGTCATATGAATAAAAGAGCACTACACAAATAATATAAAAATATTTATAATATAAATAAAAAATATAATAAAAAACATAAATAAAAAATACAATAAAAAATATATAAATTAAAATATAAAAATGAGTATTAAATATAATAAAAATTAAAATATTCAATTTGCTGGTAATTGAAACAAATCTGAACTATTTTGATGAAAAAGAGTTGTAACTAAGAATTATGAAGAAGCAGAAGAACTATAAAGAACTAATCTTTTTTATAGAAGAAAATATAGGGTATGGTTGGTAAAAAATAAATAAATTTTTCATCTAATTTTTTAAGGGTGATCACCAACCATGAACGTGAAACGCAGAAGCTACAAATTTTAGCTTCTCCTGAACGTGCATTCAAAGGCAAAATCATTTCTGCATTTAGAAAAACAAAAATTGCCAAACATAAAAGTGAAACTTTCAAGAAGCTCAAACGCACTTCTATCTTCTCCAACGTGGTTGTCAAATACACCCTAAAAGTCACACCACAAGTGCGTCTATCTCCGAACTTCCATCCCTTGGTTTCTCCTTTCTCCACAGCAACGTCAATGCTGACCCACTGACTGTTCCTTTTTCCAACCATATGTCACTAAAATTAAACAATAACCAGTTATCATATAAAAAAACAATTTGTCACAACAAAATAATTCATATTCATCGTATGCAACAATCAAAACAGTAATCTTCTTACTGTTATAAGTCTTTTTGGGTCTTCCAACCCCGTTCATTAGCATAATCATAAATCATGAAGAAAGGGTGCTTAGGACCCAATCTGAAGCTCACTGTTCCTGTTCCTGCAACTCATCACCCTTCTTTTCCAAGCTTCCTGTCAGTTTTTCTCTTCTCTTGTATTTTTTAGATGTCTAAGTGTGATGACTGATTGACTGTTGTGTTTTCTAACTAAAATTGTGTGCGGTTAGGAATGAAAGCGGCACGTTTATTGATGGGAACCTGCTTGTCAATGGCGACGGAGTTCTGATCGCTTCTCAGGGTGAAGTGGGAACCGTAACATTTCTTACTCAACGCTTTACACATGCTTATCTGTCTCTCTGTGTATTTATGTTTCTTATTTATTTATGAGTTTAATTTACGTAAAAGTAGGTATTTTGCTGACATGGCAATACGTAATTAGATACAAGGGTAAAAATGTTTCACACATCAAAATTAGATTCTTTTATGTATTCTATACTATTGGATTGAATGAAATGCCTTTGTTACAACGAGGAATTCCTGATATTTTTTTGGTGCTCCCTTATTGAAAACTAATTAACGAAACAAAAATGTTAGATGACGAAAAGGCAATGGAAAATAAAGGATGATGTAAACGATAAGATTCAAGTCATTTGGTCAAAGTAGAGGATGATGTAAACCATACAGTTATACATATATTACAGTAAACTGTAACACCAAACCAAAGGTTTATTTGGTACAGTTGTAACATGGAAATTTGAATCAGGGTTTCCTGCATATTTTTATTTTTGTCACAGTACTTTTGAAAAGAGATTTACATGCTGTTGTCCGAGTACGGATGGTTTTGTAAATTCACATTTCATAGTTGTGTTGTTTTCAGCCACCCCCAGTAAGGGCAATAGACAACAAACTAAGTTTGGCAGACATTGACACAATCAAAGTGATTGGAAAGGGAAATGGAGGGATAGTGCAGTTGGTGCAACACAAATGGACTAATCAATTTTTCGCATTAAAGGTTCACTGAGTGCACAATGACATTGCTTGAATTTGCAACTTATAGTTCTCTCTCTTTTTTAGATGATTTATCCTTTTGTATTGGCATTGTTGACCAAGTTTTTTATGACATTTAGAAGTTGTTTTCTTCCTACAATGACATTGTTGGTCAGGGAAAGAAATTCTTCAGAAACTTTTTTATGTCAATTGGTGTTTAGTAGTGAGTTAATTACATAAGTATTAATTCAACTAGTATGTTAGTTTAAAAGAATAATATGTTAGTTTAAAACACCATCTTGTTCACCCAACATTGGACATTTAAATTTCACCGAACATAATGATTGAATCTAGGTCCTTGGACTTACTAATTTCCAGTTATCTGATATATCTTATTTATACACATCCAATGCAACATTGTTCGATTGTCACTTATGATGTATTCTCTGTAATTCAGGAAATCCGAATGATGGTTGAGGAGCCTATGCACACGCAGATAGCACGAGAGCTAAAAATCAATCAGTCGGCACAATGTCCATATGTTGTTGTTTACTACCAATCATTCTACAATAATGGGGTCTTATCAATCATCTTAGAGTACATGGATGGAGGGTCCTTGGAAGATTTTCTTAGCATAGTGAAAACAATTCCAGAGCCATATCTTGCCGCGATCTGCAAGCAGGTTGGCGAGACATAAGAATTCACACTACAGTGTACTTTGCATCCCTGACTAGATTTGATCCATTTCTTTCCTTATGTTCAACAATGTAGGTGCTGAAGGGTTTAATTTATCTTCATCATGAAAAACATATTATCCATAGGGACTTAAAGCCTTCTAATTTGTTGATAAATCATAGAGGAGAAGTAAAGATTACTGATTTTGGTGTGAGCGCAATCATGGACACCACATCTGGTCTAGCTAATACTTTTATTGGCACATACAGCTACATGTCTGTAAGTAAAGTACTTGACTATATTTCACTTTCTCAGTAACATTTAGTACATCAAAAAATATGTCATTTAAATATTTTTGGTACATTGAAAAATCATTGTAGCTGGACAGAAATGCACATTGATTTTTCAATATTTCCATAAAATCAAAGCAACATTTAGTTTGACCAACTAAACATGCCACCATTGACTGGAATATTTATAATAACTCGTCTACTCTTCTTCACAGCCAGAGAGAATTACTGGAAACCCTGGTGGTTACAACTATAGAAGTGATATATGGAGCTTGGGACTGATATTGCTCAAGTGTGCTACAGGAAAGTTTCCATATACACCACCTGATAAAAAAGAAGGATGGGAAAATATCTACCAGCTTATTGAAATCATTGTCGACAAACCTCCGCCGAGTGCTCCATCTGATCAATTTTCTCTGGAATTTTGTTCTTTCATCTCTGCATGGTAATATAATTATGCATGCTTAAGTAACTAAATTGTGTACAATTCACCAAAATAGAGTGCAAAATATGGAGGGAGAATCTTTTGAATACCCTAGCATTTCCTAGAGCTTGAATTGATTGGGATACTTGAGAAACCTATAATTTCAAAGTAGCATCTCCTCTTACCTAATTGTGTTAAATCTTGTATTCATACTTGATTTTAATTTTACATTGGACAATTTCATGAAATGAATCCCCATCTTTTTGGAACAAAATTTGAAGATTTTAATTGATATGCACAATTAGTATAAAGGAGTTCTTCTTCTGCTTCTGCAGCTTAAACTGACATTCAAGAATGCATTGTCACAATTCACATAACTATTCAAATGGTTGTTTTGTCATAAGTTTTTATGTCGCTGCATTTGATTAAGCTTCTGATCATCCTTCAATCTTTTGTGTTTAGTTTACAGAAAAATCCAAGGGATAGAAAGTCAGCTCCAGACCTTGCGGTATGCATAAGAATCTTATCTGTACAAGTATGCCTTATAAAATATATAATATTTTTCACATTATATCTATGATTTAAATTCCAGAGACATCCATTTATCAACATGTATGAGGACTTGGATGTGGACCTTTCAGCATACTTCTCCAATGGAGGATCTACACCTGCAACCATATAAAACTTGGTGTGTTCAAAAGTAAAGAGTCATTCTAATTTGAATTATGTATCACTTCATTAGGTATCTTGAATTCAGATTGGTATGTTCATTACCCAGATGATGTACCAAAAAATGACAGTGTCGAGAACAAAGAGAGTATATGCTAATTTGTCATGTACAGCAAGGTTTTTGCTTCTCGGTAGTTAAGTGGTTTGCAATTTTAAACTGTTAACATGTTTTGATGCAAATTATACAACATAATTGTGCTTTTTACTATTAAAATGGTCATTTGTCTCGACACCCTGTACTAGTTTGCTTAGGATATTCATAGTTTCTGAAGCTAATATCTCATTTTACAATTATATCCAAAACTATTATGTTCTTGTGTAATGTGCTTGTTTGCAACCTTCCATGGATCTTTCAACCATCGAGTCACTGTAATTGCAGTTTTGATTCCTTTCTATGTAGATTCACTACTTGCATACGGTCAATCTTTGTAGCGTAGGAGCAAGAAAAACCAGTTCCTAAAATTGTCACAGAAATTGCATTTTATTGTTGAGTGATGTAAAGTTAAGGGAGTAAATTTTTCAAAGTTTTAACTAACAAATAATTCAAGGGTGGTTGATATTATTATTGGAACAGATAATCAGAAAAAAGAAAAAAAGAATTTACATGTTGAAAAAATTAATAGAAGTTCCTGATGTGAGCAACTGCTCACATTAATAATTCTTATACACAGCAAATTTCAATTCACATAACTTAACCCTGGTGAAAAATGTAAGGGCTAGACATATGCAAGTATGCAACTAATGCATGTTTGGTTAGGGTTTAAAAAGGGTGAAATTTTTTATGAATTATCTCCATTAGTAAAATTACATATGAAGCTTATCCATGAAAAATTCCATCAAGTTTTATCCCCAAACCAAGAATATAGAAAATTACCAGTGAAACAATAGCATATGAGTGAATATTCCAAATGAAGGGTTAATATCTATCTTTATTCTCTATGCTTTCTTCTTCAATTTTCTTTGGGCCTTTAGGTCTATAACAATGACTGAGACATTATCTTTGCTTCCCCTTTGGATGGCGAGTTTAGATAGACATTCTGCAGCATAATGAGCTGCAGGATCAATGCCATGGCCATGTTCTGTTGATACACTGCTGTTGTTGTTGCTGCCATTCTTCTTATGCCAAAGGAGGATTCGTCTTCGGGCAATGTTGCAGGCTTCTTCGTTTGTGATGACGTCCCATAGACCGTCACTGGCGAGAATAAGGCACTCGTCGGTTTTCTGTCTTCGAATAAACATGACTTCTGGTTCTGGAATTATCCATGGTTTCAAGTACCTATCACCTGGTTATGGACAAGAAGTAAGCAAGAATTTCAACTGCAGTGGATACTAAAATAAATGCAATTTAGCATATTTTTTATCTACTTCGAACTGGATAAATCGGATAAAAAAAAGGCACAAGTGCACATACCTATGGATCTTGACACTGCCAAAACACCAAGAACTCGGTAACCATTCCACTGTATGACCCTTCCTCCAGCAGCTTCTATTCTTTCCCATTCATCTTCTCTATTAGGCTATCAATAAGAAATAAAGATTCTTTTATCAGATAATTAAGCACCCAACAAGGAATTCCAGCAAAACAAATCCTGTAAATAGAAAGAGATTCCTTACTTTGTGGTCAGTAGACAAAGGCATGGCTTCTTTTCCACGACATAGAACTGCTCTTGAATCACCACAATTTGCGACTATAATGTGGGTTTCAGTTAGAATAGCAACCACTGCAGTAGAGCCTGCAGTCTCAGGAGTAAGGGGTTCAATACTACCCTCAAATCCATCACAATGGCTTTCACTATCCGGTGCCCCGATTCGTCCAACTGCATCATCTACTTTATGAAAACAATTAGAGAATGCTTTCTTCCAATGGTCTTGCCACTTCTCCCTCGCATTGTTTAAACTAGATTTTGCAGCTTCTATCTCCTCAGTCAACACTGAATGAAGATGTTCCCGGCAGTAATTCGCGACCTATGAAAGTATCACTTGTCTAGTGAAATGGATCAACTTCAAACTATGATGCACAAATACTTCAATTTTTTAGTCACCTATGTGTAGATGAATTTTATTGTGATTTTTTTTTTCATAAAATTACAGCATTTAGGCATAGTAACGAATTGTAATCAATATTTGTATTTGTATTTGAGCAAAATAAACTTCAGGGAATAAACAAGTATAACTGACACAAGTGATTACGGATTTTCAAACATACCTGACAACCCCCATGTCCATCATAGACACCGAAAAAGTGGGCTGATGAGTTTCCATTTTCATTAACGTGGTCATCTGCTAGCATCTGTGAAGGAACTTGAAGAAGTTGAGGCTGACAAGCAACAGCATCTTCCATCTCTTGTCTCCTTCCACAAACTGACGAGAAACCCCAACGAGGACCTCCATCAGATTCCGATGCATTCTGGAAGTCTGCTATGCTTGTTTGCTTGTCTGACACATCATGAAGACTGGCAGATAGTTTTGGATCAAATCCATCTGATCCGCTTCCATCTTCAGTTTCAAGTTCCATAGCAGCAGAAACCATGTTCTGCACTGGCTCCAGCTCTGGACTCGCCTCGATCGAACTGGACTTTCCTTGGATATTACTATTAAACTTGGTGGCAATCGGCAAATCATTATCAGAATCAGAACAATTATCAGTCAAAGTAGCAGCTTCATTCCCAGGACAACTTTTGTCACTGGCAACAGATTCAGATCTTTGATTATGTACAGAATGAAAACTGTTAGCTGACATGAATTCATCTCTCACCTTAAATTCAGTAACCATTTTTGATTCAAGGGGAGCTGAGTTGGTTCGACCCTGATTCTCCTTTACCTCTGCAGATGACCTAGTTTGGTGTTTTGGACATATATCTGTGCAGTAGTCTTCGTTTCCAACAGAGTAAGATTGATGATGACCTTCAATTGTAGGATTTAATATCAAAGCTGTTGTGTTTGCCATGAGCTTCAGACCAGTTATCTCCATGCGGGTTGCCACCGTTGACTCCTTCTGAATCAAATTCCCAAGTCTGTATGGCACCGCAATCGTCGAAGTAATTT
This sequence comes from Arachis stenosperma, assembly GCF_014773155.1. Lineage (NCBI taxonomy): Eukaryota > Viridiplantae > Streptophyta > Magnoliopsida > Fabales > Fabaceae > Arachis > Arachis stenosperma. Next base: position 48,492,223 of record NC_080379.1, on the reverse strand, counting down.
CCTCCATAAGTCCTCTTTGATATTTTGCAGTAGCCTTATCCTCTCTAGAATCCTATACCTGTTAGCCTTCAACCACTTTTCTCTTTTCTAGTACTTAGTTCAACCGGCACAAGAAACAACAAGGAGATTCCTACGGCAAGAAATGAAAATTTGATTATAGAAATTTAGAATCAGTCTCCTCAGAAGCAGTCAACTACAGTGTAAAAAACCAAACAATCAGTTGTCCTTTTTTACTCATCAAAATTTATTGAAACAGCAAAGCTATTATATATACTAGATTATCCCTCTAGATCCTTTCTGAAAATTAATTCACCTGTTTCTTATATTTAATTCTATCAGTCAATTGGGCGAACAGGTGGTGTGCAAAAAAATAATTTATTTCTCTGCCTCCAAACCAATCCTTTGTTGATCCCTGAAATAGAAGGCAATAGATGATTCAAGAAAACCATAAAACATAAATATTAATAAATGTCAAAAGTCAGTGACCTTGTCTTCTCTCCATCAAACAAAACATGGTGACAAGGGAAATGGGGTCATTGAAAATGAACATAAAAAAAAAACAATAACAAAAAATATCACTATAATTGGGGGGCAAGAGAAGTAAGGTTCCCTGGATCTGAGGCAACTCATATCTACCATTAAAGATTCCCCTTATATGTTTGTATACCTCTTATGTTACTTTCATATGTCAACTACAAACATGGCCACCCATTCTCAAAGATCATGATTCATCTTGAACTTAATATTACTCATTCCAATTCTATGATCATTGATCAACCACACTACATACCTAGCTTTCTTTCTTTAAAGTTATTAAATTCTAAGCTGAATTGCTTACCTTATCAAACTGGATGTAAGAGTGATGGTAGAACAGAAGAACAACCTCGGCAATGGTATGCCATTAATGAATTAAATTACTTATAAGTAATGAACAATTCGTAGCACTATATATATATATATATTTTTTTTTTTTTTCCTTCAAAATGAATATTGTTGTTTAGTGAAATACTACTACTTACACAGACTCTGGAAATGATTTAAGGCCTGCCTTTGTAATTTGTCTAATGTTTTGGAAGAAGCTTTCTAAGACAAGCATCTTTTGTTTATTTGTTTAAATATTTTTTTTAACTAACAAAAAGGAGAATTGGAGAAAATGTGGCAGGGTTGCCATTTGTTCCCTTGGTGAGACGATACAAGAATGTGACACCTAAGACCCTTTCGTTTCTTATTTTAATTGGTCGGTTTGGTTTTTGGTTACATCATTTCCTAACAAATATCTTCCAAAAGGGACTCTCTTTCTTTAATATCGCCAGCACAAGATTTAGACGTGAAAGTCATTCTAATCTTAATCTTTCGTCAATTATGGGGGGCTTGATATTCTTATAAAACCTGCTCTGTTTTTTACAGCATTAATTAACTAATTTTTAGAGTTTAATTTCTGAAGAAACGCAAATTATTAGAAATACATCTCTTTACTTTTATTTATATGTTAATACTAAAAAATCTATTTTTAAATCTTATATAAAAGAGAATGCTTTTTAAGAGATATCTTTTAAAGTGTTTAATATAGTAATTTGTTAAAATCTAAAAATTGAAGCTTTTCAAAATAATTAAATTTGTATTCTATATGATCTTAAGCAGTGTCCTTTTAACAAGATTTTAAGAGAAATTGTACTGAAAATATATTCAACCTAAATTTTTTTTTACTACTATTATCTAATCTGGATCAACCGTTGAACTTGATCCATCAAAACATCAATTTCTTTTTCTTCAAAATTTTAATATAAGAATAAATAATTGAGAAAAAGGAGAAGACGACTTGAAGCATGGCAGGTACGGCAATGTGAAATCTGGAAGATACGGGCGTGAGAATCAAGAAGGGATCCCAAATTCGTAGGGGAGATGTACGTAAGCAACAAAATAATAAAGGAACATAATAATAAATGGGAATCCATATGTGTCATTGAGTTAACAGCCATCATGGTATGCTATCGGGATCATATAAGATGTTGAGGGATGTTGTTTCAACGTCACATAATTGGTGTTTATATGGAGAAATTTGTGTGTGATATTACGAAAAAGTAGTGTATATATATGAATAAAAATATTCACCATAGATAATAAATATTAACCAAGTTAGGCACTCATATGAACTTGAAATTAAAACTATTAGTAATATTCTAATGGTTAAATTATTCTATTATCCTCTATAAATTTTTTAAATTTGTGATTAAATTTTTATATTTTAAAAATTTATAATAAAGTTTTTACGTTAATTTTTAAATTTATAATTAAATTTTTATTAACCATGAATGTTACAAAAAATATTTTAAAATGTGTTTTTACCATTACAAGAATCTTGACACATTAGATAGCTCAAGTTTATAGATTTTATGAAGATTTTCATACTATTAAAGATAAAGAGTAATAATGTACAATAGCAGTGTGCAAAACTGCATTGGTGTCTTTCTAGATTAGTTACTAGTGACTTTCTTAATAAGTCTTGAGTTTTAATAGTCATTAGCCGTGTATATATAGAGACAGCAAACTTGGCTTAGTAAAAGTGTGTAATTTTGAAATGAAATGATGCTTGATTATTTTCATTATAAGTCTTTGTCTCTGTTTTAATTTTTCCTTTTTGTTTAAACCTATCACTGCTCTTTCTCATAGAGCTGAGCTTACTGTTCTTTCTTACCTTCTTTGAATCTTTTATGGTATCAAGAGCATATTGCTTAGTTTCAGCTACGCAATGAAAATTATCCTTTCTGATTCAACAAAGAAGACCTTCTCCCCAATTGTTGAAAAACTAAATGAAGATAACTACTCTACATGGGGGTACCTTGCAATTCTCACTATTGAGAGTCCTGGTCTTGAAAGTCATCTTGACCCTCTAAGATTTCTGAGCAGTTTACAACTGATGCTACCAAAAAAACGGTTACAGAATTCGAAGAATACAAAACTTGGCGCCAGAGAGATAGAACCCTCACAACATGGCTCGTTGCTTCCATGACTAATTGCTTCAAGAACAAAGTAATTCACCTCTCAAGATTTTTTGAAGTATGGGCAAAGGTTGATGATTGCTTTCAGGCAGCCTCCTCTACTCGTGTTCAAAGTCTCAAGAGCCAATTGAGATCCTGCAAGAAAACAAGTTCCGCTGCTTATTACTTGTCCAAAATTAAAAGAATTGTTGACTCTCTATTTGCTGTGGGATATGAAGTGCCAGAAAATGATCATCTTCAGGCTATTATTGAGTGTCTTTTTGAAGAATATATAACGTATATTTCTTCCCATAAAAAATGCTTGAACGCTTCAAGAAACCAACCTTTGGCATGCATGTAGCCCATTATGGGTAGAATCCTTCTCATAATTTTGATCCCAACAGAGGTAATGCTTTTAGAAGAGGATTTGGAGGTAGAAATAGTAAAGGAGGAGGCAAATTTGGATACAACAACAATAACACAAGAATGCAGTGTCGTCTGTGTGAAAGGATGGGTCATGTGGTATGGAACTGCTATCATAGGTTTGATCAGTCTTTCAACCCTAATTCTTAGAAACTCTACCTCATCTTCTCAGCCTCCCTACCTTAATGCTCAACCTCCACCACCCCCTTCAAGTTTCCATCAATCAACTGCATATCTCACAAGCTCTTCCTCCTCCATAAGTGATGCTGCCTGGCTTGCAGATTCTGGTGCGAGCCATCACTTGACCCCCAATCCATCCAATTTGCTAACTTCCACTACGAGCAATGGTGCAGAATTTTTCAATCCACAAACTAACCGGCAAGTGCACCGAGTCGTACCAAGTAATACCTCAGGTGAGTGAGGGTCGAACCCACAAAGATTGATCGACTGAGCAACAATGGTTGAATAAATCACTTAGTCAGGCAAGTAGAAAGTTGTGTTTTGAGGGTTGTAAAATACATTAAACAGTAAATTCAGAGAATTAGAGAGAAAACAATAAAAGTAGTGTGAAATATATGAGAGAAAATAGTTAAATCTTCGGAGTTGTTTATTCATCCGGATTAAGTTTTCTTACTAACTATTTTAATCATGCAAGATTTATTTCATGGCAAACTGTAATTAACTAAACCCTAATGTCTTAGTGATTTAGTCTCTTCTAACCCAAATCAACCGCCAATATCTTGGTCACTTAATGTAGGTTAGAGTGTTAAGAGCAATTCTAATTTATGGCCACAGAAATCCTAATTACCCAAAACTAAGAGAATTATATGTCACGTATCCCGATTAGTTCAAATAATTAGCAATTTAGGAGGAATTTGCTTTCAAGTTGTCGTTCAAGCGAGATAACTCTTTCAAGAATCACAAGAACACATATAGAATAAGGGTTATACACTTATACTGTCGTTCTACCCAAATTCATAAGATGAAGAATGAAAGCAATCCTTGAAACTAAATCAATATATTAATTAAAATAAAAAATAATAATCTCAATCGATAGAAATAAATAGAGTTCCTAACCTTAACCAAGAAGGTTTAGTGGCTCATGACTTACAGAGAAAATAAGGGTTTCGAAAAGTGAAACGTGCGGAAGTCAGAAGATCCCCCTGAAGAGTGAATCTTTTTCCTTTTATATCTAACCAAATTTGATTTGAAATAAAATAAAATATTAAATTCTAAACCTAAAAGATTTTTTTGTAAATAAAAAATTACAAAAATAAAAGATAAGATAACAACTAAGCGCTAAATCCACTAAAGCTCCTTTGAAGAGGTTTAAATTCGGCTCCTTGGTGCTAAACGCCAGGTGTGGCATTTAGCGCCCTCAAGGGTAGAAACTCCAGTTTGCATTCTGAGTTGCTGGCGCTAAATGCCAGTTAGGCGTTTGATGAGCGGATAATTTATACGCTTTTTGGCATTGTTTTTAGGTAGTTTCTAGTAGGATCTAGCTACTTTTAGGGATGCTTTTATTATTTTTTATGCAAAATTCACATTTCTAGACCTTACTATGGGTTTGTGTATTTTTCTGTGATTTCAGGTATTTTCTGGCTGAAATTGAGGGACCTGAGCAAAAATCTGATTTAGGCTAAAAAAGGACTGCTGATGATGTTGGATTCTGACCTTCCTGCACTCGAAATGAATTTTCTGGAGCTGCAGAACTCAAAATGGCGCGCTCTCAATGACGTTGAAAAGTAGACATCCAGAGCTTTCCAGCAATATTTGATAGTCCATACTTTGTTCGAGTTTAGATGACGCAAACTGGCGTTCAATGCCAGTTCCATGCTGCATTCTGGAGTAAAACGCCAGAAACACGTCACAAACCAGAGTTAAACGCCAAAAACATGTTACAACTTGGCGTTTAACTCTAAGAGAAGTCTCTGCACGTGTAAAGCTCAAGCTCAGCCCAAGCACACACCAAAGTGGGCCCCGAAAGTAGATTTCTGCACTTAGACTTATTTCTGTAAACCCTAGTAGCTAGTCTAGTATAAATAGGACTTTTTAGTACTGTATTTTCATCTGGGATTTTACATCTTTGATCACATTTTGGAGGCTGGCCATTCGGCCATGCCTGGACCATCACTTATGTATTTTCAACGGTGGAATTTCTACACACCATAGATTAAGGTGTGGAGCTCTGCTATACCTCGAGTTTTAATGCAATTACTACTATTCTCTATTCAATTCAGCTTATTCTTGTTCTAAGATATTCGCTGCACTTCAACCTGATGGATGTGATGATCCGTGACACTCATCATCATCCATCCTTATGAATGCGTGCTTGACAACCACTTCCGTTCTACCTTAGACCGAGCGTATATCTCTTGGATTCCTTAATCAGAATCTTCGTGGTATAAGCTAGAACCCTTTGGCGGTCATTCTTGAGAATCCGGAAAGTCTAAACCTTGTCTGTGGTATTCCGAGTAGGATTCAGGGATTGAATGACTGTGACGAGCTTCAAACTCGCGATTGTTGGGCGTGGTGACAGACGCAAAAGAATCAATGGATTCTATTCCGACATGATCGAGAACCGACAGATGATTAGCCGTGCTGTGACAAGAGCATTTCGACCATTTTCACTGAGGGGATGGGAAGTAGCCATTGACAACGGTGATGCCCTACATACAGCTTGCCATGGAAAGGAGTAAGAAGGATTAGATGAAAGCAGTAGGAAAGCAGAGATTTAGAAGGAACACATCATCTCCATACACTTGTCTGAAATTCCTACCAATGAATTACATAAGTATCTCTATCTTTACTTTATGTTTTATTTATTTCAAAATTTTGAAAACTCCATAACCATTTATTATTCGCCTAACTGAGATTTACAAGATGACCATAGCTTGCTTCATACCAACAATCTCCGTGGGATCGACCCTTACTCACGTAAGGTTTATTACTTGGACGACCCAGTGCACTTGCTGGTTAGTTGTGCGAAGTTGTGAAGAATGTGAGTGAACCATAGTAGTGTGCACCAAGTTTTTGGAGTCATTACTAAGAATTGTTCGAGTTATAAAAAGTGTAAATCACAATTTTTCCTATCAAATTTTTGGTGCCGTTGTCGGGGATTGTTCGAGTTTGGACAACTAACGGTTCATCTTGTTGCTCAGATTAGGTAATTTTCTTTTCAAAAATTTTTCAAAAATCTTTCAAAATTCTTTCTTTGTTTTCGTTTTTCAAAAAAAAAATTTTCGAAAAAAATAATAAAATACAGAAAAATCATAAAATCATAAAAATAAAAAATATTTTTGTGTTTCTTGTTTGAGTTTAGTGTCAATTTTTAAGTTTGGTGTCAATTGCATGTTTTTAAAACTTTTGCATTTTTCCAAAATTCATGCATGTGTTCTTCATGATCTTCAAGTTGTTCTTGACAAGTCTTCTTGTTTGATCTTCATATTTTCTTGTTTTGTGTTTTTTGTTGTTTTTCATATGCATTTTTGCATTCATAGTGTCTAAGCATTGAAAATTTCTAAGTTTGGTGTCTTGCATGTTTTTCTTTTCTTGAAAATTTTTCAAAAATAAGTCTTGATGTTCATCTTGATCTTCAAAGTGTTCTTGGTATTCATCTTGACATTCAAAGTGTTCTTACATGCATTATGTGTTTTGATCTTAATTTTTCATGTCTTGTGTCAATCTTGCTGTTTACTGAAAAAAAAAAGAGAAAAACACAAAAATGATATCTTTTCTTTTTTCTCTCTCATCATTAAAAAATTCAAAAATAAAAAATATCTTTTCCTTATTTTACTCATAAATTCGAAATCTTTGG